>NC_133387.1:140645852-140961352 GCF_047511655.1 Castor canadensis
TTCCAAGCTGCACAGCTAATGGCTCTGCTTTTCATGCCTGGCTTTTAGAGTCTGGTGCTCAGATGACTTATGTATCCTGACAAGTGCCGGCTGTGTACAAGTTGTTCAATAGACATCTGTTAAATGAATTAGTTTATCATGTTCTTCCAAATTCTTTGTGGCCCAGATTCTATCTACTGAGGATCCACACCTGGAAGGAGATGTGCCTTCACAAAGTGCACATTGAACTAAATATACTTAAATGCCTTAACTTAGCATGAGGTTCACCTGTTGCCTTTCACGCCAAGCTGCCTGCCGGGCCCAGTCAGGCTCTGCCTATCTTTGCCCCCAAACAGCAGCAGCACCTGGGGGCCACAGACATTGCCCACCATGCCCTTAGTGTTCAATTCCAGCAGGAATCCTCTCTCCACAGCAGCAGCACCCATCCCTTCGGCCGCCCCTGGAGCCTCCACCTTTCTGCCCCTCACACTCATGAGCTATCTTAATATGCAGGAGCTGTCTGTCATGAGAAGATCACAGGTCATGTTCTGTCTCTCTGGGTGATCCTATCTCTGTCTTTCTGTCGGCAGCTCCCAGACTGGTCTCTACCATAGGAGGCACTCAAAAACCCAGGCTCAGGCCACCAGACTGCTAACAAAGACACCTGTAAGATCCCAATTCAGATGCCAACAGGGTAATATGTGAAATTAGTAAATAGGTTGATGCAATTAAAATGTCACTCTTTGGAATTCTTCAAGTTAAAGTTACAGAACCTAAAATGTTAAAAAGCAGGCAATAAAATGGACCAAACTCCAGCCTGTACTGGAAAAAAAAATGTGGCCTGAGGTAGTAGGTAATTAAGCCTACAGGACTAAGGCTCCTGGGAGGTGCTGTGGTTGGATTAATTCAGCAGCATGTAAAACCTCAGCTTAGTGAGCTCACAAAAGAAAAAAAAAAGGCCGTTAGCTTATCAGCGAGGTTGGAAAACATGTGGGAGAAGAAACCAGAAGGTACTTCTGGATGAGAAATGATTTGGCAATCAGTACTTGGTCAATGTTCTACTTAATTTTTGTTTTTTTTAGTGAAATATGACTTTTGTACAATGACATTTTGGGTTTCAGTCAAATTGAATGTGAAGCAGCAGGAAAGGGATAAATGTGATAGATTGCTTATAATATCCCTTACGTATATGCTGTAGTAAAATTGGTTTTATTCATGGATTTGAGATCTGAGGAGTGATTCAGGCCACATTTTGGACACCCGCTGGTGTCAGAGTCAACATCTGGCCTGTGGAATGACAGTGTTGAGGGATGCAGTTTGCAGATGGTTGATGGGAGGACACTGCTGCTAAGTGCCCCAAGGTTGGGCTCCTGAGCTCTGCAGGGACTCCTCAAGGAGCCAAGGGGCAGAACCATTCACATTGCTCAAAAGAAAGGGCCAACTAGTGGTGAAGGCCTGGCTTCTGGAAGGTACTCAGAAGTACGTATCTCTCTGAGCCTTCCATCCTAGATTAAGTCTCTCCCTACTTGTTCATACAGTCTAAATGGCTCAGAATAAGAATTTTTATACTTTGTTGTAATATAAAATAGTACCACCAAATGGTTTCACCATTTTCCAGCCAATTCACCAGGTGTGGACCCTCAGACACAGAACAGCCATCCTGTCGAGACAGAACGACAGGAGGTGGCTATGCAGTTGCTCCCCAAAGCCTGGAAAACCAGAAAGCTGACCCAGGGTCCTGACTTTGGCCACTGTGCCAGTGGCAGGGAGTGGAGGAGAAAGCCAGCCTCCAATGTAACCAACTGGGACCCAGGGGCCCATTTCTTCACCTTCCTGATTACTCAGTCTGCTAAATGGGGAAGCAGACTAAACTGTTTTATATTCTCAATTTAATAGTAACTCTTGCAGAACCAGAAGTTAAATATATGTATTTTTCCACCCATAAAAATCCAGCTCTGGGCAACATCAGATGTAAGTGATAGCCAAGGAACAAGTCGGCCAGCTTTCCTTCTTTCCAGGCTGGTCCTGCCATCTAAGACTCTCTCTGCTCTGACTCCTGCCATCTTCAGAAACCGGAAGCCTCCTGCTTCAAAAACCCTATGCGTTGACCTTACAGCCAGCAGTTTTTCTCTTCTGTGGCTTCCCTCCCAAATGCCTCCTGCTCCCATTTTCCTGGGGCTCTTAATTCCTCCGGCAGACCTTGGCCTGTGCTGGCCACAAGGCAGGCGGTCAGCCGGCTCTCCCTGAGGCTGCCTCCTGTGTCAGCTTCAGCGCCCACAGACCAAGCTGCAGACTGCCAACCCCTAAGACTTGGCCTCAGCAAGCTGTCCTGTGCTGACACAGCTGCCTGTGGGAGCTCTGTGGAAACCTCAAGGTCCACTCTTCCTGCTAGGCCTCACAACCCTGGCCCCCAGGCTCACCTGGGGCATCTTCTTCTCCTGTCCCTGCCTCCTCTGAACAAGGGATGTGCTACTCAGGGAACTCCTACCTGCTTTCAATTGTTCTCTGGCAGGTCCAGGAGCAAGTTCTCTTGACCACAGTGCTCATCATGGAATCCCTGACATGCGGTAGGTACTTGATAATAAATTTAAGCCTTGAAAAATAGTGACTGATCAGCCCAGGAAGAGGCCTGTGGATCAGTGGGTTTGTCCTTCCTGGCTTTCACTCCAAACTTCATGGTAACTGCCACAAGCAGATTTTTGTTTCTTTCTTTTCCTCCTTTTATTTATTTTTTTGGATTGCTGAATACTATTTGATTGTATAGTTCATTTTTTGACTAACAAATATTAATTGCACATTTAATGGAATTCAGCATGATATTTCAGTATATGCATACAACATGGTCTGATCAAATCTAACCTTATTTTACACACACACACACACACACACACACACACACACACACACATTTCCCACTTCTAGTTATCAACATTCTACAGCCAGGTTGACTTTAAAAGACTATTTCACCTATGAGAGGGAACATGTGGTACTTATCTTTCTGTGTTTGGCATATTTCACTTAACCTTAACTTCTAGTTCCATCCATGGACTGTAAATGACAGAATGTCATTCTTCTTTATGGCCGACTAAAACTTTACTGTGTACATACCACATTTTCTTTTATCTAGCCATCTGTTGATAACTGATTCCATATCTTACTATTGTGAATACTGACCTAGTAAACAAGGACAGGCAGGCATCTCTCTTATATGTTGACTTCCCAGGAGTCAGACAGCTGGATCATATGGTAGATCTATTTTTAGTTTTTCACGAAACCTCTATCTTGATTTCCATAATGGCTGGACTAATTTACATCCCCACCAAAAGTATATGAGAATGCCGTCTTTTCCATATTCTTTTCAGCATCTGTTATTTTTGGTTTTTTGATAACAATTATTCTAACTGGGGTGAGATAGAACCTCATTGTAGTTTTGATTTGTATTTCCCGGACAGCATTTTCTCATATATTTGTTGGCCAACCAAATGGTCCCCGAGGAATTTTTGTAAACATGGGAGGGAATTTTTGGTTGTCATAGTGTGTGAGTGGGGGTCTCTGCAGGCGTGTAGTGGGAAGATATGCTAACTATCCTGTAACCTGGGATAGAAAATGCCAAGGTCACCCCCGGAGACACACTTCTTAGTCCTTGGCTGACCTGGTCTCCAGCTGCATGGCACCCTTCCTCAGTCTCTGCTTTCCTAACCTCTACTCTCCAGGACCTTCACAGCCTCTCTCCAGGCTCCTTTACCACTGTCAAAGTCTTAAGTCTGGGTGTCTGGGTGTGTTCCTGGGTTTCCTTAAGACCTTCTCTCTCACTGAACATTCCATGGGTGGGAGATGCCACCTCTCCCTCCTATGCTGATCCCTTCTCAATATATGCCTTCAGTCCAGGGGTCTTTCCTAAGGCCACCCATCTCTACCTGGATTCCCAGACCCCTCACCTTTCACATGTTCAAAACTTCACTCATCTCTTTTCTCCACCATGCTGAAGCCCTCTCCTTATATTTGATGTGACTCTGCCACTTGTCTCACATCCAGAACCTGGAGCCATCTTTGCCCTGTTTCTCTCTTTCATCTCCCACATCTCCCACATCTAGTGGGGCACCAGCCTCCCTAATATCTTCAAATGCATCTGTCTTCCTCTGCCCCACATATACTACCTCAGCACAGACCTCATTACTTCCCACCTGATTGCCTGTCTGCCTCCTCACTCACCTCTACTGCAGCTTCTGGTGTGTTTTTGAGTGCAGACTTGGATGATGTCATTCCTCTAGTATGAACCTCCATGGAAGCTTCCCATAGCCTTCAGGACAAAGCCAGACTCTAGAGCATAGCACAGGCCAGGCCACTAAGCTGATGGTCTATCTTCTGCTCACCCTATACATCTCCAAGCTCTTGACCCAGTGCCACACTCTGGTCTCACCTCTCCTGTTTGGGTCCCATCTATGCCTCTGCACATTCTGTTCTCAGTGCTTGGACACTTTACTCCCTCAGCCCAATCACTAGTCAACCTCACCGGCTTTACTTGAAGAACTTCTGACCTCTGGGTCATTTTTCTCTGAAATCTCCAGCCCTCAAGCATACTCTCATCACCTTGCAAAGCAATCAATCATCCATTAATCATCCCTTAGCTGGATGAGTGACTTGATCTCCCACCAGTCTCTGAACTCCCTAGGGCAGGAAAGGAATCATGATTCATTCATCCCAACAGAGGGCAGCAGTCAGGGACTGAAATAAAGAGAATGTCCATTATGTGAGTGAATGTCTCTCACTTCTGGCATGTATTGATATGCACTTGAACTCATGTCAGGAACAGTGACAACTGGAGCTAGCATATCCTTGGATACTGAAGCTTCCTCCAGCCAGTGGCTAAGAGCCCTGCACTGAGTCCCTTCACTAATAAGAGGGACCATGGTTATCACATTACTCCCTTGGCTGCCCAGCCACTTTCCTTTCTTTTTAAAAAAATTTATTTCCAAAGAAATATAGGAACATTATTTTAAAGTCAAATTGTTCTACACGATTTACAGCAATATGCAACATTTGCAAGCCAGGCATGGTGGCGTGTACCAGTGATCCCAGCTACTCAGGAGGTGGAAGTAGGAAGATCATAATTTTGAAGCCAGCCAAACATTGTTATCAATACCCTATCTCCAAAACAAAAGGACTGGAGTGTTCAAGTGGTAGAGCACTTGCCTAGCTTGCTTAAGGCCCTGAGTTCAATCCCCAGCACTCAAATTTGAAGCTATTTTACCTGTTTCAATGAGTAATGACCTCTATGCATTTCAATTACATGCTTATACTGTTAGTACTTCATTTTATTTACTTTCAACTTCCTACTAAGGAAGGTGAGAATTTTGCTTTTTTCCCATTCATTTCTCCTTCCACCTTCCATTTTGGTTCTCTTTCAGCATTTGGTTAGATTCACCCAATCACATTTCTATGATTTAGATACCATTCACAGCCTAGTCATGGAGTGTTCTTTTGACGTCAATGATTACATTTCCTTTCTTATTCATCTTGCTTCCCCAGGGGTTAACACTGCTTATTTATCTTTTGGTGAGTTTTCTACCTGTTTATAGCCTAATTCATCCCCAGAGTTCCTAGAGAATCTAAGGTTCTTCTCAATAGTTTCAAGCACGTCAACTACTTAGTGGCTTCCATTCCCTCCTACCCCCCACCCCCTTGGAGAACTTTCTGGGAGGTTTCTGTCCCATGGTTGAATCTGGGCATGTTTCCCAGCACAGCTATATCTCAGGTTCTCTCTCCTCCTTTTCCGCTTCTCTCTGGGTATGTGTCTTAGTTCTGGGGTTCATGGAGCCTTTTTCTTAATTTACTCTCTGATTCAGTGGAGCACTATATTCGTTACTTCTCTCATCACTGTGACAAATTGCCTGACAGACAGACACAACCCAAGGGAGGATTTATTTTGGCTCACAGTTTCAGAGGGTTTAGTCCATGACTGTTTGGCCTCATGAACTTGGGAACAGGCTGTTCACCACATGGTGGACAGGAAGCAAAGAGACAGACAAAAAGGGACCAGGAATAAGTTACCCCCATAGATCTGCCCCAGTGACCCATTTCTTCCAGCTAGGTCCCACCTCCTAAAGTTTCCAGAACCTCCCAAAATAGTGCCACCAGCAGGGGACCCAGCCTTCACCACATGAGCCGTGGGGCACTCACAATAAGCACTTTGGCTAGCACTGGTGTCAGCAAACTCCTTTAAAAGCCAGAGAATAAAGGGCCAATATTATATAATACAGAGTATATTAATATATAATGCAGAATATTATATAGGTTCTTATGTAAACATTTAAGTGTAACCATTTAACACGTAAATACAAAAAACAAGCGGTAAGGCAGATTTGGCCTGAGGATCCCAAAGAAAGAGGCTCCCTAAGAAAGGGAAAGTCATTCTTTTTTTTTTTTTTTTTTTCTCTCATTTCATCTTTCAACTTTAATGGTGTCTTTTTTTTTTTTTCATTTTTCTTTTATTATTCATATGTGCATACAAGCCTTGGTTCATTTCTCCCCCCTGCCCCCACCCCCTCCCTTACCACCCACTCCACCCCCTCCCGCTCCCCCCCTCAATACCCAGCAGAAACTATTTTGCCCTTATCTCCAATTTTGTTGTAGAGAGAGTATAAGCAATAATAGGAAGGAACAAGGGGTTTTGCTGGTTGAGATAAGGATAGCTATACAGGGCATTGACTCACATTGATTTCCTGTGCGTGGGTATTACCTTCTAGGTAGGTATAGGTAAGAACTTTCTCAATGAAACCCCAGCAGCACAGCAACTAAGAGATAGCATAGATAAATGGGACCTCATAAAACTAAAAAGCTTCTGTTCATCAAAAGAAATGGTCTCTAAACTGAAGAGAACACCCACAGAGTGGGAGAAAATATTTGCCAATTATACATCAGACAAAGGACTGATAACCAGAATATACAGGGAACTTAAAAAACTAAATTCTCCCAAAACTAATGAACCAATAAAGAAATGGGCATGTGAACTAAACAGAACTTTCTCAAAAGAAGACATTCTTTTGTTTTTGAGATCTAACCTATCTCACAATGACTTTATTCCACTTGAGCACTTGATGGATGGTTCGCCTGGGTCCAGAATTCTGTCAGGAATCACTCACCTTGAGAGAGCAAAGGCACTGCACCACTGCAATCTAGCTCTCAGGGCTGTGCTTTACAAAACCACTGCATTGCTAAGGACCGGTTTTTTTCTTTCTTCAGGACCAATCTCTGTGGATGGCCACAGTACTTGGAGTTTCTGCTGCCCTAGTCCTTCTGGTGCCCAGTGGTGGGTGAAGGGCCCATAGCCAAGTAAATGGAGACGAACTTCTAGGCCTGTGATGCTGCAGGCTGGGCATGGTGGAACATACCTATAATTTCAGGATTTGGGAGGTTGAGGCGGGAGGATCATGAGTTAGAGGCCAGCCTGGGCTACACAGGGAGATCCTGTCTCAAATTTTTAAAAAGGAGGCAGCAGGGATGAGGCACAGCACTGGGACCAGGGAGATAGGGAGGTCTTGGAAGAGATGTTAGGGGGAGAAATTGCTTTTGGGATATGGGCAAAAGAGATAGGGTACTATTGGGGAACCTAGCTTTTCTCAGTGTTTCAGGTTCTATAAGGTTAAGAGGAGCTACCCACCAGGTGGAGAGGCCCAAGAAAACTCGGTGGCAATGACTGGCAGACCAGCTGCAGGCCAAATGATGCTAGGTCTGTCCTACCTCTGCCACATCTCTGACTTTCCAGACTACAGGACCAGCTTCTGTTAACCCTTGCCTGGCCTTAAGATGCCTGCCTCTGAGATGTCTCCTAGGTGCCACCAACCTTCACCCTTCTTCATACTGTGCTCATGCCTCAGCCACTCTCATTGGGTTATAACGATTTTGCACACACACACACACTTTTTTTTTTTCTGTAGTGTTAGGGATCAAATCCAGGGCCTTGTGCATGCTGAGCAAGTGCTCTACTACTGAGCTACACCCCCAGCCCCCTTTTAAATTTATTTATTTATTCATTCATTCATTCTTCATTCATTCGACACAGTATCTCACTTTGTTGCCAAGGCTGTGCTCAAGTGATCCAGCTTCAGCCTTCCAGGTCCCAGGCCTACAGGTGGACACCATGATTGGCCTCAGAGATAGTTTTATGTAGTTATTTTTCTTTGGTCTTTAACATTTTTTTTTTCCTGTGCTGGAGATCGAACCCAGGGGTTCACACATGTTAGGCAAGCCTCTAACACTGAGCTATATCCCCAGGTCATAGAGTTCATTTCTTTTTTCTTTTGGGGGGGACTAGGGTTTGAACTGGGGCTTCACATTGCAAAACAAGCACTCTACAATTTGAACCATTCCTCCTTTTTTTTTTTAATTTTTTTGTTCATTTATTCACATGTGCATACATTGTTTGGGTCATTTCTCCACCCTGCCCCCCTCCCCCACCCTTCCACCTCCAGTTTTAGAGTTTATTTCTTAACACTAAAACAAAACAAAGCACAAAGGACAGTTGGAAACAGAGCTTCTCACCCATCCGTGAGCCTCAGCCCATCTCTGACCTGAGGTGAGAAGAAAGCCTGGGGTGGGGATGTTTGGGGATAGCTGTGAGCTTACCACCCTTGCTAGCCTCAGGACGTGCTGTATGTCATTCTTAGCACAAAGTCTGCTTCTCCAGGAATTTGCCCCTATCTCATTCTGCCTCTTACATTCTCTGATCTCTCCTTTAAAAAGTCATACTGGTCATACTGACATACTTGTGAATAGTAAGATGGTTTCTTATAAATAAGGGAACGGCTTTCAACTTGAAAACTAAGGGTACTTTTTTTTTAGTACCCTTAGGTACTGGAAGGTGAAAGTGCAGTCTAGTTTAATTTTATATCTGAAAAGAGATAAAGTAAGTC
Organism: Castor canadensis; assembly: GCF_047511655.1. Taxonomy (NCBI): domain Eukaryota; kingdom Metazoa; phylum Chordata; class Mammalia; order Rodentia; family Castoridae; genus Castor; species Castor canadensis. The sequence goes on from NC_133387.1 coordinate 140,654,744, forward strand.
ATTTTTCCTAACATAAACCAAGAAAGTAAACATACACAAAATCCTGGTGATAGGGTATATCAATCACTAAGGGTGACTAAGGTTTGAAATGCTGATAAATACGAGCTGAACCACTATGAACACTTCTTTTTTTTTTTGGCTAACTAGCTTCCTGACAGGGCTGCCTTTGTTTGGTAGCCTAGAGTAGAGTGAAGTAGAGGTAGAAAGGCAGGAAAGAGTGCTGGGGCTATCATATGACCTCTTATTTTCAGCTCCAAAATCTTCCCATGCAGGCCAGGCATGGTGGGGTGTGCCTATAATCCCAGTATTCTTGAGGCTGAGGCAGGAAGATCATGAGTTTGGGGCCAGGCCTGGGATATATAGCAAGAGCCTGTCAGGAAGCAAGGAAGGGAGAGAGGAAGGAAAGAGAAAGAAAGAAAGAAACCCTTGATTCAATCTCTACCTAATTCCTTTAGAAATAGATATATACTCTATGTAATAACACATAACTCCTCATTGATGAATTCTTTTTTGGAATGATAGACTAACAGTGTTGATGGCAGACTTAAAAGCTAATATTCCTGTTATAAAAATGTTATTTTTTTTTCTAATTTTAAAAGTAATACAAAGTCAAAATGCAAACAACAAAAAAAGTGACAATGCAGGTTACTCATATTAGGATGGGTGTCAAGGATAGGAGAAGGGTCATAGAGGGAGTCAAGGTCAGAGCTGCCAGGTGTCCATACTGCTGGTCAGCAAGCAACAAAGTACAAGGCCATGCTTCAGGAAAGCCAAAAAAGCTAAGCCCACAAGTTCATCCACCAGGTCCTACTAAGTCTCCAGTACCCTAGGCCAGGCTGTGGCCTCAAGTCTGTGACCTCATTACCTAACTTGCCCGTCTATACATCTTCTTTGTGGCCAGGTAGGCTCAGAGGTGAGGATGGTGATGGCATGGAGGCACCATAGGGAGGGGCAAGTCAAAGCCAAGGCAATGGTGAGCAGGAAGAGCCTGGCTTATCCCCACCAGGGGCTGGGAGGGGCTGTGGGAGGAACCATGGAGGAAGGGTGAGAGGGAGGTGAGAGGAGGGTAAAGCAAGATTCAAGGAAGAAGGAGGAGGGACTGGGACAGAAAGTCAAAAGGATGAGCTATGGAATGGGGTGCTGCTTCACATTTGGTTGCTGCTTTCATTTTATGGTGTTGAGGGATTGAACCCAGGGCCTCCATCATGCTAAGCAGGTACTCTGCCACTGAGCTACATCTCCAGCCCTTGCCTCTTATTTTTAAAAGAAAATGTCCTGGTGAAAGTTATATGCACTTATTGAGGAAATTAAAGTGACAATAAACTCATCACATAGAGTGGTTTTTTTTTTTTGAGCATTAAATTTTATTTATGTGTATGACTATGAAGGAGCAGTTTTTCCCTACTCTATAAACAAAGGGAGGGGGGCGTGTATATAGGCGTGTGTGTGCACATATGTTTATACACATAAGACAAAATTGTGATCATATGTGATATATGATCACTTCTTTGTGCAGTGTTATGATGTGTACATTTCCCTATATCATTAAATGTTCTTCAAATTAATTTTTCTTAACAGCTGAGAAACATTCCACTGTGTGGAAATGTCATTATGTATTTAATAATTCTGTAAATGTTTGAATATACAAGTCATTTATTTAGATTGAATACTGAGTTTCATCTCTCCCATTTTCTCCTTTTGGGGCAGTTTTAAAAGTGAAAATATGCCACTTGGTTTGTGATTGGGATAATTTAATATCTCTAAATCTGTCTCTATATTGTCAGCTGGGGTTAGTAATACCTGCTTTACCCATGTCATGGTTTTGCTCTGAGATCGTTTTTTTTTTTTTTTGGCGGCACTAGGATTTGAACTCTGGGCCTCACACTTGCTAGGCAGGCACTCTACCACTTGAGCCACTCCTCTGGCCCTGCTATGAGAGCTTGTGTGAAGGATAGCTCGTCATCCTTATGAGTTCACTTTGAGTAACTTGGTGGCTAGGGGAAGAGTGAGAAAAAGGCAATCCCCCGATGTGGATGTGCTTAGGGGCCTTCCAGACAGTGAGGAGGAGAGGCCCTGTTCAGGAGTTATGTCAGGAACTAGGCTAGACCCTAGCTTTGGCAATCTTCAGCTTCTTGCTGAGTGACCAGTCTTTTGCAAAAGAAATTGCTTTATCAGGAAAGTAAGGCCAAGGACTCCACCTTGGGGGACAAGGAGAACAAAGGTATTAACTAGGAACAGCAACTGGGGAAGGGCACAGGATATCAGATTGTATACAGGCAGGTAAGCAAAAAATAAGATTTAATTTATTTCTACCACATATTGCTCTGGGCTCTCTAAAAGTTGGCTCTGTGTAGACTTATCTCTGCTTGCCTCATCTGACAAGACTGAAGCAGGGAATTCTGAAGTTAAGTCTTTCTAAAGGTAGCAAGGCCTAACCCACATGAACTTACTTCCCAGTTTCTTTACAATAAAAAAAAATCAATCTGAAGATAAAACGTAATTGGAGAATGAGAGGCCAACAAGTTGCTTCCTGAAGCTAGTAGCTATTAAAGCTCAAATTAGCCTTTGCAACTGTCATTGGGCATCTGTAAAACCTACCAAATTCCCCTCAAGTATTGAAAAAAAGAGAAGCAATAATCGGATCACTCCATGTAGAACCTTTCTGACTGAGAAAGGGGAGAGTGCCTGGCCCAGGGGGAGGAGGCCGCTGGGCCAGGCACGGGCATGGGCTCTGGTGGTCCCTCTGGACAGATGTGCCCGGGCTGGGGAAAATAAGAGAGGAACAGGAATTGAGGGGCAGGCGTGGCAAGAACACAGTAGAAGGTGTCAAAGGGGAAAAAAAAGCAAGGGTCCCTTAATATCTAAAATCTCAATCTCTGTAATAACTATGACCCCCCCCCCTTTTTTTTTTCTTTAGCATTTCCAGGTGAACATTTCAGAACTCTTTTACAAACCTCCTTCTCTCCCCAGACAAAGCTCTCTCACATCTTTTCACAACTGCTTTTAGACACTTTTTCTGCTGGAAAAGCGTATCTACTTTTAGGGCCCAATCTAATGCTCTTCCTTGCTCTGTTCCCACATAGCCTACTGCAAGCTGGCCCTTCTGTGGTCTAAAAATAACGTTACAGAAAAGTAATAACTGAGAGATGGTGCTGGAAACTTGGACTCAGGTCAGCCAGCTCCAAACCTCAACTTCTGTTCACAATGGTGTGGTCTCAGCTTTGAATATATATATATATTTTTTGTGCTGGTCCTAGGACTTTTTGAACTCAGGGCCCCATGCTTGCCAGGCAAATGCTCTACCACCTGAACTGTGCTTCTAGCCCGTTTTTGCTCTAGTCATTTTTCAGTAAGATCTCGCTTTTTTGCCTGGGCTGGCTTCGTCGAACCATGATCCTCCTGATCTTTGATTCCCGAGCAATTGGGTTTACAGGCACACACTCATCTTATTTTATCACACACAACACAATCCCAGTTTCTCTTGTCCTGGGTCTTTCCTCCCTGATGTTCTCAGTCTTACCCTAAGGAACAGAAGCAGGACTCTTATAGAAAAGACTTGTCACATACAGCCTTACCTACTCTTTTCCATATCTGCTGACCTTACAGCAGAACCCACAGCCCCCAGATCAGAAGCAGCAGGATATATCTGCTCACCAGCAGAAAAGCTTTATAGAACTTCCTGCCTCACGTGAGACTGGATGCCTGGCTTAGAAAAATACAAACCAGGGGAAGGGGGGTCTCCACAGCACAACTGCTAAATTGCTCCCTTTCAGGGCTAGAAAGGTTCACAGAAAGCATATTTTACTTCTGAAACAGAACCTAGTAGCTAGTGGCTGCCCCTGTGGTTTTTCCACAGTTTAAAGCAATATTGGATACCAGCAAGTGTCTCCTTTTCTTCCTGGAGAACTGAATTACAATATCCTGGTTTGTATTAGGGTGTGTCTAGCACTTTCTGTACTGCCAAGCCTTCCATTTTTAAGTCTGCACACTGGTAGATTTTCCATGAACGGGCTCAAATTTATTCCCAGGCAATGATGTTTAGGAAACTCAGTATGAACATGAAGATCGTTCTAAAACAGCCTCCCGGAATTTGTGCCATGCACATAGATGTCTCAAAAGAATGTTTCTGATGGAGGGAAAAAAGGACATGTTTTTATGGCTTAATATATATGAGGACAAGGGAGTTTACTCTTCTTAGATGTTTTGTAGGGAGTTGTTAGAGAAAACTATGTTTTAAGTCTTCCTTCCGTGGTGCTCGGGGTCCAATCCAGGATTTTGTGCATTCTAGGCAAGTGTATTACTACTGAGCTACAACCCAACCCTATCCTCTTATTTCAATACTTCTATAGAATACAGCCCAAACACCCACCCACACAGGCATTTTATATAAAGAGCTGGAATCCAAATGACAAAAAACAAAATTATTTATATAGTGTCTTTATGGAGAGTTACATGTGGATTTGAGTGGGAGCCAATGTTAACTCTAGAGGAGACAGAGCCAGTTAGAGAAAAGTGCTAACGGAAAGTGTGACTATAATTTAGTTTGGTTGACAAATGAAAAAGCAGGTGCTACATTTTTTTTAAAGAGAAAAATACTGTGGGCAACAGCTTTCTGTGTACACACTCAAACACATTCTTTGTTCATCTCCAGAGGCCTTCCCATGGAATAAACCACACTGTCCCCATCCTGCACCTCCTGTGCTAGGATTCCCGGTGTTGCCTGACTTTACACATTCAATCTGGGGTGAGTGTTTTCTCTTCCTAACATGGGTACAGATATTTTGACAGTGCCACATCAATTCCACTGCTCTTCACTACCACAGTACCCAGAGTCTTTCTGAACACAAAACCGATGACCTACCAATGTCTACTGCACTGTGGGCATTGAACAGTGGGGTGCAGAGCTATGAGGTCTAGAATGGCTACTTTAATCTGGCAGTCCCAATTGCCCTAAAGAGATCTAGATAAGTTTATAGCTCAACAACTATCCCTTGAACTCTGCTGGCAGACAGGGCCACTGTCCCTAATGGAACTCCTTAGGAAACATGTAGGCCATTTGTGATGGATGCTGCCAGGTACCATCTAGACTCCCTTTCAGAAACCAAAGACTTCCTCTACAAGTTTCTGGGAGTTCCAACTGCAGAAGCCCTCAGCTGAAGGGAACAGTCTCACCCAAGGCCACATTAGAAGGTTTTTGTGTAATGACTGGTTGTTGGGGTGTGAAGGCGTGGCACCTCACCCCAATTCAGAACAGTCTGGAAGGGCCCTTCCAGCTCCCAAGCTCCTTGTGGGCTTGGTGGAGGCTGTGGTCAAGTCTGCAGTGCAGCTCAGCTTCTCCCTCTACCCAGTCCAGCTCCATCCCTTCCCTTCTTCAGGTGCTGACCCAAAGAGAAGATCCAAACAAACTCTATGTGTGCTAACTTCCACCGTGGAGTCTGCTTCCTGGGGAACCAAGCTACGACACTACCTATCCATGTACGTGTGCCTCCATCTATTTAGTCAACTGTCCCTGTATTCAGAGCACAAAGATGGTGCAGAGTAGGTGAGACAGATGAAAAAGACCTAGTCCTCGCCCTTAGGGAGCTAGTAACACTCCAGTATAGAAATAACCATAAAAGATAGGCTACTAAGTGGTGGTGTCAAGAGAGAACACACAGACATCCAGCCAAGGGTGTAATCCTAGGCAGGGGAGATCAGGAGTCTTCATGCACTGGCTTACGCTATGGCCGTCAGTATCTATGTCCAGACTTCCCATCCAATTTCAAGCACTGGAGGACAGAACAGACCATGTGCTTATCTCTCTTCATAATCTCCTTAAGTCCCCACAGAGGCTATGACAGTGCAAGAAAGCTCAAAACACTGGAAATACAACACTGAAGGAAGACGCTGGCCATTCTGCTTCACAGGCCAGGTCTCTGGCTGCTGCTCTGGCCTTTTTGTGCAAACGTCTCAGGAGGCTCAAGATGCTCATTCATTTACTACATCCATCCAATCTCAGGAACATGAAGCCCAGGACAAGATCTAAGCAGCTACAGCTTACTGGAGAAAGTGGTGGAAGAAACCAGTGCAAATACAACTAACAGCCAAATGGCACATCATCCCCAGGCCATCCCTGCCCTCACTTGGCCAGTCCATCCATCATCAAGCTGTTGCTAAGATTACTCAACAGCCTCCATGAGGAACTGAACAATGGGAATCAACAAAGCCCTAAACCTCATAATCTCTCAAAATAAATTCACCAGGAAGTTGACCCTTTAACCAAAATTTCACTGCCAAGTGCCTAGGGGAAGATGGTAAGGGACATAGTCACAAGGAGTATTAATTCGGTGGGAAAGTCTGTCCCTTGACACTTTTCTCCTCCAGGGCATCTTCCCCTCTTGTTTCTTTGGAACAATCTGTCATCAACTTCTGTTGTTCATTTCTCTGAAATGCCATTACATCCTTCCTCTTTTGCCTTGCCTTAGTCTTACCACCCTCTCTGATATTATGGTCACAGCGTGGAGGCAGAAGCTCCAAGCCTAGGCAATCCCTGCATTTCTCCATCTCTGCTGGCTGTCTGGTTGGTCATGTCTCTGCTCAATAATCATGGCAGTTCCTTAAGAACCAAGGACCAAGTTTTTAAGACCTTACCCCCTACATTGGCCTTATTTTATTTCCCAGGACCCCCCAGTATATGCCGTCTTCTCCAGTTGCCTCCCCATTTCTGTGACTCTATGTCTGATTTCTGAAGTGTCCTCCTCCTCTTGGCCATCTACTGAATCTACCCACTCCTGTCACTTTGTTCATAGGACCCAGCTGAGGACCTAGAGAGAGAGGAAGGGCAGAGTTAGGGGGCTGCCATTTTCCTGATTCCTTTTTTCTCTAGAGGTTCCCCTACCACACACAGCCTTCATCACAGGGAAATGCTTTATTGCAGCACCTACTCATGCACAAGGATGACTCAATAGCTTGACTGCTCTGACCATGTAGTTGTGGGTAGAAGTTGCTTTTCTGCCATGAGCTGGGTAGACTGTCTTGGTCTTCCAAGCCAGAAAGGGCAAAAAACTGACATCGCTGTTTACTCCTCTGTTGCTTCTTAGGAAAGACTCTCAATCACTCTCGAGTTAATACACCAAGCTCTAGGATTTCCGAGAGATGGATGGCCAAAGGGATGATTGCCAAGTTGGGTCTCTGGAGCGAATCCAGTGTTCCATAAACCTGCCTCTTTCCTAATCATAGAAAGAACCATAAGATGACAGAAAGGCAGAAGAGAACTATAGGCAGCAGAATGACATATAAGCATCATCCTGAGCTTCCTGAAAAACAAAACCATGCAGATTGAGACAAATCTCATCCCCAGGCTCTCCCAACCCTCCACTCCACAGGGTGTTGCTTGATGACAGATCTGTACCAGTGGGGAGGCCTTTAGAGGAGTCTCCTGAAAGGGTGACAGTAAAGAGTGAGTGGCCCATAGAGATGCCCCCACTCCATGCCAATAGGTGACCAGGAACATGACCGTTATGGACAGAAGTGGAAGGGAGGAAGGTGAGACTCTCCCATGCCTCCTGCCATCTGGAAGGGAGCCAGTCAACGGGGTGGGAGGAGCAGAAAGAGGGGGAATCCATATACTTTTTCCATTTGAAGCAGCACGAAGGAAGGAATCCTTCCATCTCTAGGTTAGCAGGTGGACTGAGTGAAGCTCACTGCTTTTTATAACTTTCCCTAGAGCTGGAGGAGAGGGTAGTGAAATTAGGAGGTTGAAGGGCTGAAGCTGTGGGTCAAGCAGAATACTTGCCTCACAAGAAATGAGGCCCTGAGTTCAAAACCCCAGTACCACCAAAACAAAACCCCAAAACAGGAAGTTGAAATGTCCCCATCTTCATGAGCTGGAAGATGAAAGATATAAACTAAAAATCTCTCCCTGACACACACACACACACACACACACACACACACACACAGAAATTCAAAATAAATCTCTTTAGGAAATTAGATTAATGTGATAATAATGACAACACTAATTGTTTTACACATTTAGTGATTTTTATTTTACAAATCCATTATTTAGCAGTATTCTCACAAGTAATCTGGTTATAATTAAATCTGGTGATAATACTTCCCATTTATTGAATGACTAATGTTTTTCATGCTATTTTATGTAATCCTAATAAGCTTCTTTTGGTACCACTGCCATTTAAAAGAGGGAACACTGAGACTGGAGAGATTCAGAAACTTGCCCTTCAGGTGAAGATGGAAGCTAAGGTCTTTTTGACTCCAGAGTTGAGTTTCTTAACCTTATAAGGTACATCTTATAGCTTTTTCACAAGTTCAGAAGAGGAGGCAGCAGCCCTTACATCTCAACTCCCTACAAGGTAGGTACACATAACACACACACACACACACACACACACACCCCTTTCTTAGTTACCTGTACCCATTTACTGAGAAATACAGGTCCACAGATGAATGCCAAGTTTCTTATGGGGACAAAGATCAACCCTATGGACAACATACTTGCCATTTAAACCCTCTCTGACTCTGCAACTTCCATTTGATAGGATGCAGCCAAAGCCAAGATGGAGCATTAGCATCAAGTTTGGAAGCTTTGTCACAAAGATGAAGACGTTTAAGACTGAAACTAATGAGTGAGACTAAATGCCATTTAACAGAATGGCTCATGACATTAAAATAAATGTTCACATTGTGAAATTCAAGCCAGGAAAAAAAAAATGTCTGTAGGAAACGGTAAGGTGTAAACAAGTGGTGACAGCTCATGAGAGCTGGCTCCCTAGTCATCTAATGCACCTGACCTTAGTGAGAACGTTTGTTGTTAGCCTTGAGACACAAAGGGACAGGAGTATCTCCAGGCAGGGATATTCTGTGCTGGGGCAGATCAGGGAGAAGATATTAGGGTATAGAACTCTTTCCTTCCCCTTTTCCCCAAATGCCAAGGACCCTGGAGTTTCTCCTGCCTTTTCTTTTCTCCTTCCTCTGTTTTCCTAATTCTCTTCTTCCTCTCCCCCAATCCCTTAACCTCCATGAGCAAAAGAGATTGTGGGCTGGGGCCGGGTAGCATGAAGAATTGCTAGTTACTGGAATTTAGAGAGAGTAAAAAAAAAAAAAGAAAAAAATGTCAGTGTCAATGTCTCCTTTCCCCTGTGAGCTCTGGAAATATATTTAGATACACCCAAACACCTACTGGAACTTTTAAAGAAAGAGAACATTCATAATCCACCTGTGAAGCAAGTCACAGGAGCACACAGGCACGCGAAGAGCTCCATGTAGACCTACTGAAAGCAGGTGGTCCTTACACACACAGGCACCTTTCCTTTCTGCCAGCCTTGTCCCTTCCACCCACCCAAAGGTGACAACCATCGCCGCTGTCTGAAGGGAACGGTGCAGGTGCAGCGTGCAGCAGGGAGTCATGAGCCCTGGCTCCTCCCTGGCCGTGAGTCTGGTCAAGCGCTTTAACCTCCCAACCTCTGAAGAATGGAGATAATAACTGCCTGGCTAGGAGCTGTACCGATACAAGGGAATAACACGTCGTAGGGTGCTGTCCCTCCTGGTTCCTGAACTTGCCTATCCTACATCCACTGGACTAATGGGACCTCCTGTCACTTGGTCTCCACCCTCAGCACTCAGATCTGACCTTGGGAAGGTTGGGGACCAGACTGGGGCTCCGTCTGGACCAAGAGGGTCCCAGCCAGCAGTCCCAGGTCTGCTGGCCAGGTTAACCTTCAGGTCCGCGCTGGGTGCTGGGAGTCCGCGGGCGCTCGTGGGCGGTAGAGGGTCCCAGGTGCGCGGACCGGGGGCGGGTGGTCGAGCGGGCTGGTGGAGGTGGGCAGAACCGGGCGGTAAGTCGACCCACGGCTGTGGGTGGCTTCCTCCTGTTGCTCAGTATCAGGCAGAGGCGGGGGAGGACAGACACTTCTCTCCAAGTAAGCATCCACCTATCGCTTCGATAACCATCGACTGTGAAAAAGCCGGCGGCGCCTCTCCAAGGCGAAGCCCGACTTGCGCGCCCCCGCGTCTGGGTTCCGGGACCCCTGGGCGGGGACCTCCTCCGCCCGCTGCGCCGCAGGGTTGGGCGAGCACTTCTGCACCGGCTCGCCTGGCAGCCTCGGGAACCGCAGCCACGAGCTGAGGCTTGATTCCTGCCCAGACGTCTACTCGCGGGGTCCCTTCTACCCGGAGGCCACGGTCGCGCCCTCAGGCACGGTTACCTGCTCTGCAAGAGTGGCCCCAGCGCCCCGGGATCGAGGACTCGGCCGGCGCTCGGAAAGTTACTTGCAAAGGCAAATGTGTTGCAATCCTCTCTGCAGCAAACTACCGGACGCGCGGATTTCCCGAACCCTTCCCCGCCCCCACCCAGCCCGGCGACCCGAGCCAGCTGCGGGCGACCCGCAGCGCGGAGAGCCACTCGCAAACGCGCCTCCTCTCCCTGCCGCGCGCCCAAGTGCAGTGGGGTGGAGGGGAAGCCCCGAAGCAAACTCACAAGAGCGAGGCGATCCCGGGTCCAGGCCTGGAAGGGATCGGGTTGCCGGGGATCGGCCTCCTGCCCGGCGGCTCGGAGAAATACTAGCGATTTCCTGCCCCGGCTTCCCCTCCTCCCCAGCCCTCCAAGCGGCCCCCCGGTACCTGCGGCGGTCACGGGCTCGCCCTCGCTCTGCTCCCCGGAATCCGAATCCATGCTGCGGGGCTGCTGGCCGGGCGTCCAGGGCCGCCCGCCCGTCTGCGGGGCGCTGGGGCTGGCGTCCTGGCTCGGGCTGCCGCGGTGCGCTCGGTGCGGGCGGCGGGGAGGCTGGAGTCCGGCGGTTGCGACCAGGGGACGACTCCGCAGAGACGAGCGCCGCCCGCGCCCAGCTCCCCTCGCCCGCCGGCCGGTGCTTGCGCGCCAGGCGAGCGCGGGGCGGAGGGTGGGGCGCTCGGGAGGGAGCGGGGCGGAGGGAGGGGCTGGAGCGGCCGGCGCCCCGCGGCTCCAGGCTTAGGGCGGAGGACCCTGGGGGTGGCGCCTCTTCTCCCTCCCCACAGCCCCACGCGCGATCCTTGGACTTGGGGGGCGCGGCGAGGGTGTGCTGCCCCGCGAGGCCGAGCCCCTTTCCTCGGGTGTGGCCAAGTTTGCAGGATTTGTGGGTGAGAAAGCGCCTCCACCCTCGTAGGGAAAGAAGTTCCGAGGGCTCAGAGTTGTGGGGTGCGCGGGTGTGAGTCTGACTCCACTGCTCCGAGACCTTGGACGTGGAAAACGGGGAGAAGTGACTGTTTCCTTTTCATAGGGCGTAAATAAGATACTGCACGTGAGGCAACAAGCATAGGTGTGACAACCCATCCAGGAGTAAACCAGCGAGGCAGGTAACGCCAACTCCCGCCGAGCTCACCATTCCCTTTCCCGAGTGGGTGGCGCAGTGGGGCCGAAGCGTGCGGGAGCGTGTTCCCACCGCTGTGTAAGGCCCAGCCCTGCCCTCCCCATCAAACTGCCCTGCTATTTCTCACTCCCAACTGCAGAGGCATTTCTAACCTTCTTCTTTGTTGGTGGGATTTAATGCAGATTTAATGCTAAACTTCCTCAACATCTTCCCCTCAACGCTTTCTAGAACCAAAAAACCAATAGCACATTATTAATTTATTTACTAATTAAGAGAGCAAACTAGGAGGTAAATGCCTGGAGCAGTAAGGCCTTTGTTGTTAATTCTTGATTAGCCGTGCACTTTTATTGTCTCCCTGAGTTATAGGATCCAACACTCACCTAACCTCAAGTGGGCTTCTCTGCATATAAACTGCTCACAGAGATTGCAAGCTATTGACCTGTGCAAAAAAAAAAAAAAAAAAATCAGGAAGAGAAAGTCTACTAACAGGTGCCATTTGCCCAGTGTCTCTTGTTTAATCTACACAATGACCTAGTAATGAATTGGGTTGAACCATTTGAAAATGCTTTTCGGCCAGGTGCCAGTGGCTCATGCCTGTAAATCCTAGCTACTTGGGAGACTGAGATCAGGAGAATTGTGGTTGGAGGCCCTCCAGGGCAAATAGTTCATGAGACACCATCCCCAAAATAACCAGAGCAAAATTGGGACTGGATGTGTGGCTCAAGTAGTAGTGTCCTAGCGTGAAATCCTGAGCTCAAACCTCCAGGACTATCCCCGCCCTCAAAAAAAAAAAAATGCTGTTTGCAGGTAAAAAAAAAAATTTGGCAATTTTGTAGAACTCAATCTATCCTTAACCCCAGTACAGATGTGTAACCTGGGTCTCAGAGAGAACAGATCTCAAGTCCAATGAATGAATGAGCTAGAACTTGAAATCAGGGCTATGAGGTGAACTCCTCTCCTTACTGCTGTGGTCTAGTGTCTCAAGTGTTTGGCTTCTGGTCCAGCTGGCGGCTGCCTCTGGAGAAGACTTAGGCTTCACAGACTGCACAGAATGCTACTTTGTGTACTCAGAAAAAGTTCTCTGGATGGGGAAACTCGTGGGCTTCAGTGGTAAAAGTTGGATGGAGTTGGAGGAAATGGTCAGAAAAACGCCCACACTAGATGTGTGCCCTTGGACAACTTCTCTCAGTTTCTTCCCGTGTTGGCATCTCCTTCACAGGGTGATTGTCAAGGAATAAATGAAATAATGCGTGTGGAAGCTATTACCCAATGCCTGGCACAGAGTTAATGTTTGATTAATGGAAAGAACTTTAATTCTTTGATCTAATGAAGCCCATTCAGAAAAAGACAAAATAAAATCGCCTTTTTTTAATGAAAAGAAAAAAATGGTGAAATTTGGGTACAAGTTAATTCTCAGAAAACAAATAACTAGGATCATTTTTTAAAGTTAACTGTGAGAACTTCGAAGCCTTGAGGAAAAAATGGTGATAGCTTCACAGAACAAAGTGCATTGGATTGAAAGGATTTCAGCTTCCTCTAAAGGCCAAGTCTATATTCAACAACAGGAATGTGAAATTTTCTCTGTTGGCTTAGATATTTTTTCCTTGTGCTTTGGAAGTGTTTTTGTTTTTGTTTATTTTTATGTGTTTAGTGGACAGTCTGAGTTGCAAGGTTAGAGTTGTATAGACACATCTGTGTATAACAGCAAAATAAATAAATAAATAAACACATGTCCTGAATGTGATCAACAGGAAGCAGGTCCTGGCAATGCAAATTTACAACACTTTGAGTGGCCATCAGTCATTTGGTCTTTACTGAAGAGCAGTACATTTTCGGCCCGGAGATAAGTACTTGTGAAGTGGGAAGAAGGAAGAACTGGTCAGAGTGCCCTGGAAAGTCTATGAGATGATAAACAATACCTATTCAGCTAGCTGCTTCATAGAATATTTCTGCAAAAGGTGGCAGACATTGAAGGAAAGATTGAATGTGGAATTAAACAATGGACAAGTGAGATCCAAACTAAATAATGTCTCCATTCCAATTTCCTACGATATGCAATCTGTTGTCATGAGGCATGGAGACAGAGGGAAATGACTGCTGGCACGTGTGTGGGTTTAACGAGAAGATGAGTAGAACATACCTTATCTGTCCTTCCAGGATGGAAAAATCTGCGTTAGAAAAGGAAGTCCTTAAAATAGTATCCCATGATCATCACTCCCATGGAAAACAGTGAAATCCAAGGGACAAATCTCTGCTTACAAACCCACTTGGGTTTTTTTTTTTTAATAATCTTAGGAAAGTGAAAAGGGGAATGAGTTTTTGTAGTTCCTCTGTATATTTTTAGAAAAATGGCATCACTTTGCAGACTTGAATTGAGAGACTGAGGGTTATAAACCACCTTGCTCAGTGTTTCCACTACATCTGTTCAGCCTGGCAGCTTTTCAGACACATGAGTTTCTAACTCTTATTGGTCATTTCTTAATTTCAGCAAACAAAATCGTTGGCTTTTTAAGGAAATTGCCTGTCTGCTGGGAAAAGCATATCTATTTGTAAGGTGTCAAGAAACAGATAATAAAATAGATCCATTTCTGTGAACACAGAAATACTCCTTTAATCTGAGCCAGTGCTGTGACTCATCTGCCTGTCTCCTCTTGTGGGATGGAAAGAGAGCTGTCTGCAAACCTTCAGAGGCAGCATGAGGGGAGGAGATTCTGCACACACTCGGCTGTTGCTCTGTCAATCAGCAACTGCCCTTTCCTCTGGGCTGAAGTGGCCCCTGAGCCCTAGGGATGAGAGTTTGGCTAAGACAGACCCATTTTTAATAACTTAAGGTAGATACTTGTCATAAGGAAGCTTCTGCCCAGAGCCCTGGTGGCCTCCAAAGGACTGTAGATGAGGATAAGAACAGGCTTCCAGCTTGCTTTGTATTCATCCAGCAGGACAAGTGCTGGAAGACAGAAGAGGCCCTTTTCCTATTGCTAGAAAAAAACAATCTTTTTGTAATTTCCCACTCCTTATAAAAACAATGCATATTACTGTAGAAAAGTTGGAAAATATGTATAAGCAATAAAGAAGAAAATAAAAAATATCCTTCATAAGACCAGCAGTTGTAGTCATTGTTCATGTATCTTTTGAAAAATTTCTGGCTGGGTGTGGTGGTGCACATCTGTGATCTGAGTATGCTGGAGGTTGTAGGGAGGAAGATTTTGGTCCAAGGTAGGCCCAGAGCAAAAAAGCACGAGACTTTATCTAAAAACAATGACTAAAGTAAAAAAGAACTAGGGATGTGGCTCAAGAGGTAGAATGCCTCCTAGCAAGCATGAGGCTCTGAGTTCAAATCCTAGCCCTGCCAAAAAGAAAAGAAAAGTTTCCCTCTTTGTATATATGCCATTCTGGTTTTGTAAGTTGCTTTCTTCCTTTATCCATATGTTGTGAATGTCATCCCATCAACTCTTGGACAACATGGTTTTTTAGTAATAGTTGCACTATAATCTCTTGAATGGGTATATTATAATGTATTTAAACAACCCTTCATTGCTGGGCATTTAGGTTTTTTCCAAGTTACTTTATACAATAATGTCAGTAAATATCCTCATATCTAAATCTTTGCCCACATCGCTAGTCAATGTCCACGAACCCTCAGTAGTCTCCTTGATTCACATTGGGAGAGAGAAGACAAAAAAAAAATCGCAGGTAAAAAAAATAATTGCTGTATACATTCTAAGATATTCAGGTTATTAAGAATTTCCATGGGGATGAGCCTTTCTAGGCAGAGGGTTGGTTGTTTCCATTTTTGTATTTATTATGCACCTGTTGAGTCGAGAGGGGATTCCTGTTGGCTTAGGAGAGGAACAGTTTCCTGCCACACTTTCTTCGTGTTTGTACCCTCCATACAGCCTCATCCAAGTGTACATACCTTATAGGAGGCAGAGCATGGATCAGGCTGGCAACTTAGGCATTAGGGTTGTTCTCTGGGTTCTTAGCTTCTGCCCGCATGAGCTGTGTACAGGACAGCTTCCTGCGTAGCTAATATAGTTACAGTGACTTTAAAGCACTGATTCAGAGGGAGAGGGAAATTGAGAAACATGGAAAAAGAAAATCCTATGGGCTCAACCTATGTTGAACTCTGGTCCAGCTTCCTCTTTGGTTTTTTTTTTTTGAGATAGGGTCTCCCTATGTGACCCAGGCTGGCCTTGAACTTGTTATGTAGCCCAAGCTGGCCTTGAACTTGAAATCCTCCTGCCTCAGCATCCCAATTGTTGAAATTGCAGGTGTGCAGCACTATGTCCAATTATGTGGAGGTTTTTTAAGACACTGTTTGAATGGCAGCATTAGGATATAGGTTGAGCCCCATCAGGACTCTCTGATCTCATATGGTGTTAGGTCCCACTTGTAGCATCCACTCAGGGAGCTTTAGGATGTGACTGTACAGCTGTCTTGGGGCTGTTGTTCCAAGGATCCATGCAGCAACTGTGTGACCACCCTGAGTGATTGTGTTAGCTGTGTCCATCCCCTTACATGCTCCTGGATTCTTCCACAGGTAGGTGTGTATAGGAAGGGCCAATACTATTCCATGGGAAAGAAGACAGAGTCAAGTTTCCTAAGTCTTAAGAACCAACTAGAGTATCTGTAGCTTTCAGGAAGATAAGAGGGTGCCCAAAGACTAGAAGAAAGGAGTGGGTTCCAGAAAAAAAAAAAAACAATTGGTGACATTTTTGTCACTCTAGCAGAAGTCTGGAACATCTAGGTTTATAAACATTTAAAGAAGAAAACAGTCATCCCCAGCACCCAGCATGGGCTTATTATAATAGCCTGCGAAAATAACTTTCTTTACACAGGTCATTAGGCATATAATTCAAGATAGTTTTGTTAAACTTCAAGATAGCAAGTATTTGTTGAACACCCTCTGTGCTTCAGGGGCAGAGTGAAGGGAACATACCGCCAAAGATATTAGACATTATGATTTAAGAAAAGAATTTGATGAAATCTCACACAATTCCCTTGCTGCTAAGTGGATCTGGAATTGGCAGAACAATCCTACCTAATGAGCCTTGATCCATGGCTCTGAGTTAACATGGAAGGAGGGCTCCAGTGGAATGGCACAGAGCTCTGCCTTAGGCTCTGATCTATTCTACCTTTTTTTCTTTCACAAAACAACAACAGTGATTTGGTAGAAGAATTTGATGGTTCTGCTTTTCAAATGTGTTGACTAAAATGTGTAGGAAAAGATATGTGGGTCTTAGTTGGCTATAAGATCTCCTGAGTCAACAGTGTATTGCTACAAAAAGAGCAGGATGAGTCCTCCTGTATTAGAACTGGTATTATGGACCCCTGGGGTCTTACAAACACCTGGTACCACGTTTTAAGGAGGCACATCAGGGAATTCTCAGAGTAGGGAGAACCAGGATGATGAAAGAAGTTTGGAAACCATTCTGAATGAGGAAGTTTGAAAGTCAGGCTGGGGAAGGGGAAAAGTAAATGGATGAATGACCTCAAATATGTAAAGACTTACATCCTAGGCTGATGCAAGACTAATGGACAGATGTTGTTGTAAGAAGGTAGAATTTGGATCCTGGGCCAGTCTTGACCTGGCTGCCATCAGATCCATTCCTTGCTCTTACCTGGTTTTGTATGGAAGAGGGTTTGACCGTGAGGCTGCATTTGCCTGGCTCTTGGCCCAGCTGGTTTTGGCTGGATCACAGCTGAGAGGAGGCACAGGCAGAACACTGATTTTCTCTCCAATCTTCTATCCCTGAATCTCAGGATCTTTGACTGTAGCTGTCTCCACCATGGTTCTGGCTTCCATTAGGGGACTCCAGCCCCTGGGCTTCAGTAACAGCATTTCTTCCCTTTTGTTCCTCCCACCTGGAGTGCCAGTGACTTCCTGCTGTTGCTGATGTTCAGATTGCTTCACTGTCCTCTGTTTGGCTCCTCAGCTCTTCCATGACCTGTTCAGCAAGTTCCTTTGCATTGCCTCACCTCCTTTGAAAAATATAAATTTATCTTCTAGTTCTACCTTATCAGTAGAGAGACACAGGAAGAAGAAAGATATATATTTTTTAATGATTATGACAAGATGGCCACAGATATTGTAGGAGGCTAGAGTCTCGGATCTTTAGGATTTCCTTGGAACTTGAGGCATGGAAGAGAAATGAAGTGCCTAAGTCCTGGAAATGGTGGAGCTGGGACTAGAAGTCAAAGCTGCTATCTCTAGACCCATACTCTTCTCCTCTGATGTTGGCTTTTTCCTCCTCTTTATTAACTACCCTCCCATGCATTGTGTTAATCCTCCCTCTGATCTGCGGAAGGGAAAATTGAATCTCCTAAATTTGTTTTTCTTTGAATTCTCTTGTAATTATGTGAGAACTCAGTTCAATAATGCTTACTCGCTAATTATTTTACAGAACAAATATTGCTCGCCAAGTGTTGAGTGGAACCTTTTATTCCTCCCTTCAAAACATTTTCTATGTAGAAAAGCTAAATACATGTTTCAATCTGGAAGGTTCCATTTATGTAAGCCTCTGATTTTGTAACATCTATGTGGAGACTAAAGGCCTGGAAAAAAGCAGAAGGAATGTTCAAGGTCACCTTATCTAACCCCATCACTTTAGATCTGAAGAAACAAGTCCAGACTAATGGAGTGGCTTGCCTGAAGTTAGGGATGAAATAGGATTTGAATCCAGGCGTCTGGTCCTAGTTTAGTACATCTAATTATATTACCAGTCTCCTTTCCGACTCTCCTACTGTCATTCACTTCATGGAGCTTTCAGTTGGCTTTCACATACTCACTCTCAAAATACTAATCTGTCCCTTCTTTTCACTTCAGCTGGTAGCCTGTTCCTACCTTGAGCAGATTTACCAAAAGCAGGCCATGACCAATACCTCTTTCCGATGTTTTCATCTCAGCAATAACTCCCTTCTCCTCTCTTTGCCTTCTTTCTTAGGTTTTCAAACATTCCATTCCTCTCTCTTGTCTAGCCAACATTTTCCTTCTCTGATCTTCCCCTGGCAATGATTTTTAATTGATTCCTCCCTATTGATTCAAAGCCAATCTGTCTAGTTGAAGCCATCAACACTTCTAAGGGAGGGACCATCCAAGCACCGAATCTGACCCTTGTTTGCCACAAATCTTTGATCATTCTCTGAGAAAAGGCATATGTTAGTGCAATCTCTTAGCAGGACCCCTAGACCTATCTCTATTATTCCCTGGCCTCTAGACTGTGGATGTGAGCATCTTAACACTTCAAACACTATTGTGGAGACAGGAAATCCTCCCTGGCCAAGAATATCAAATTTGCTTTAATTTAAACCATTAAACACATATCATCCGTGGGAGTTTCCAGTGTTTCAACAATTTTCTCCTTTGGTTGTTATATCAATCTTAGCTGATTTTTAGATCTTGCCAAATTTGTGTTATCTGGACATTCATGAGTGGTTAGATTTATTGAAGCTCTTTCAGGATAACGTCATTACAATATAATAGTTGAGTCACATTGACCTTGTTCAAGTGAACTAGTCCTCCCCAACAACAGACACGTTGACACTGTATTTCCATTTGGCTTAATTGTGTTGTTCTAGCCTTCAAAATTCTATGACTTTCTTCAAATGTAAATTTTGTTTCAGGTACATAATTGTCAAGAACTCAGGAAAGATCCTAGATAATTCACACTTAAATTTCTCTTGATGAAGTTGATAAAGTCCAAGGATCAAGCACTGAGGTTCTGTTCCAGAAAGCGAGTGAATGAGGAACCTGCCTTCCCTTCTAGTACAGGTGATATTACTAAAAGAGTTAACAAGAATGGAGAGTTACTGGCAGGAGACAGGACAGCCTCAGCAACCTGGAAGCAAATCCCATCTTGCTTTCCTCTCCTGGTATAGCGTGCAGGGTGGGGTCAGTATGAGCTCCAAACAACCATCTTTCCACAGTATCCCTTGTCATCTGCAGTGCTGACAGTCATCTAGTTTCCCAGGTTCTGAGTCTTAAATTTTAGTTTCCTTATTTTTGTCTTACTTGTGCCTAGTCATCCAAAGCCCTATCAAATTCCAATGCTATTTCTTCTATAAGTCTCTTGATTTTACCCTTTCCTTTTTATATCCACAATCTCCTTTCTCCTGGTGTTTTACCTGTGTCTTTTTTTTTCTTTCTTTCTTTCTTTCTTTTTTTTTTTTTTTTTTTTTGAGATAGGTTCTTACTGTGTTGCCCAGGCTGGTATTGAGCTCCTGGGCTCAAGTGATTCTTCCACTTCAGCCTCCAAGATAGCTGGAACTATAGACAGGCACACGACACCCAACTTCCACCTGAGTCTTGATTGCTACAACTTCACCTGTTGGCTGGTCTCCCATTCTCTAGCTTTACCCAGATCCAGAGACAGCAAACCAGAGCTCCTCACCCACAGGAGAGCCCTGAACTCACTAAAACAAAGAACCAGAGTCTAAGCAGTGATGGTTTATGAGAGGCTGTCCAGGGCCAGTCTCTCTCTGTTCCCTGCCCTGGTCCCACGTTGCATTTCTCTGGCTCTTTGGTTGCTACGGCCCATCCCTGGCGTGTGCTGTGCTCATGCCTCCTCCTCCTACTAGCCCAAGGCCTATTTCCTTCCTGCCAGCTGGGATGCGCTGCTGTGGTGGCTGGAGGTTTTGACTCTCAGTCTTGGCCTCAGGCCCTTCTGCCCTGACTTATCCTCATGGGAACTTCTGGCTAACATGCCCCTGTGTTCTGGAACCCATATCCTCTTCTTGGCTTTGTCTCTGGACGACTAAGTATTGTGTAATTTCTGTGTGTTGGAGTGAAGACACCTGGATGCTTGTCCTGGCTATTCATGAACTTGATATAAGTCAAGGGCTGCTTGTTCCAGCCTTCTTCAGGTGCCAGCTCTGAGTATCATGCCTACTGGCCCCTGACCCTACCAGCGATGCACTATATGTATGACCCCTGCTTTCCTGCTCCACCCCAAGCCTTTCCTGATAGTTCCTGAGTCAATTCTGACCAAGTCTCTTTCCCTCCAGAGGATGAGGGAGTTGAGTCCTGTTTGTAACCTGGGGGCTTCAAACCCTGTTCCTGGGCATATGCACTGAGCCACAGTTTCCCCTTTGGTTTACCCCCAAAGAACCAGTGTGCTGGGTTTTGCTTCAATTCCCCATTTGCATTCTTGTGTCCCTCTTGGTGCCCCATCATGCCCACTGACTCACTCTGAGGTCTGGCTACTTCTGATTACTTAAAGGATCAGGAATAAGTCAGTTTCTTTTCTATTGTTTTTATAAGTCAGTTTCACTTCCAGAGAGTTTGCCTCACACAACCTGGCATTTTGTACTCTTACTTTGCTTCAAAACTTAACTAAATTAATCTGATTGGATTCTTTTTGAGTGACCCAATTTCTTTTAAACTATCAGTTACCAACTGGAGGTGTGGCTCAAGTGGTAGAGCACCTGCCTAGCAAGAGTGAAGCAGTTACTGAGTTCAGAACCTCAGTACCACCAAATAATTAATGGCTGTTGGAGTAGCTTAAGTGGTAGAGTGCCTGCCTAGCAAGCATGAGGCCTGGAGTTCAAACCTCAGTACCACCAAAGAAATAAATGAACTACTAGTTACCTTATTACTATAAGAATATAACCAGGAAGCAGTGAGCAATCATGAAGTAAAAACTCCTGAGCTGTTTGAAAAAGTGACCTTTTACTCAGAGTAAGCTCTCACTCATTGTCTACTTTTATCACCCTCAAATTGTTTGAGATGTGAGGACAAGAGGGTGGAGCAGAGCTGAGGAGCTCCTGTCCATGCTTGCACTGTGTCTCACTCTCTTCCCACAGCCCCAGTGGCTTCCTGCCTACTGCAAACACCACAGGCCTCTGAAAGTACCAGGGAACTAAAGAGAGCCATCAAAGAATGAGGGACAGGATTTGGGGACAAATCTATGTTCCTGCCCCTATCTTATAGAGGTCCTGGGACACCTGAGCCCCAGCTGCTCACAGGGATAAGAAGCCTCTTGTTGGTGTACCTGAATTGGCTGCCTCCCCTCTCCTGTCTCATACCTGCTCCACTGGAACTTTCTGGGGTCACTTCCCAAGCAAAAAACTTGCTCTGAAATCGTTACCTCAGGTCTGGTTCTGACAGGACCCATCCTAAGACATGCAGCAAGAACGAAAAGCCAGAGAATGACAGAAAGAGAAAAAGTAGAGACAAGAAGGAAAGGATTTCAGGAGTCTGGGATCCTTTATGAGGGATCACAGATGTGAGAGATGTGACAGCTTTTGTTCATGCTGAGGCCAGAGTCGTGAACTGGGTGCAGTGTATCTTCTTTAAAAGGCCTGGGGGAATAAGTTGCACATTTTAGAATGGTTTCTACTTGAAAGAGTGAAAATAGTTTGTGGTGCCTAGAGGAATAATTCACTGGCTTCTGGAGGCTTGAGTTTCCTAAATGCCCCACTCCCTGATAGCAAGGGCTCACTGGATTTTCGGCTGGTCTGAAATCATTGCCTTCAAGCTTCAAAGCTCCCAGCTCCAGAAGTTTGCTTCTTTAAGATTCATATTCTTCATGATGGTCTTTGATTCCATCCCTTCCATCCCCTGCTTGCATAATGGAGTTCTTTTTTCCAAGTTTGCCTTCTCATGGAAGCCCCCTTTTCCCCTTGGCCACTTCTATGGCCCTTCTTGTACACTATTATCTCCTTCCTGGGGTGTGGAGATCAGCTTTGCATACAGAATTCCAAAGGCCAGGGCCTTAGATTTGTCCTTCTGTTTTGTTTCCAATCCAAATTGATTATTTTTTTCAGTTTTCATCCAGATGTTTGTTACCATGTAAACACAGCTTGAAAGTGTTCCTGAACTGCTTACAGATGTGTGTCAGTGAAACCCTTTTCCAAATTATATGTAATGATGAACTGGGTCTATTCATATCTGCGTCGTAATCTCTGGCTTAATCTCTGGCATAATGCTAAGATGGAAAGAAAGTGAAAAAAATGCAAGTATGGGTGATTTGTCTACTTGATGACAGACTCCAGGTATTTAGAGATGTTCAGGAATTGATACCATTTCCCGCCGAATGCTGCCATCTCTTGTAACCACGGTGTTATGGCCAAATATTTGTGTCCCTCCCATTTATATGTAAGCCCCTAGCTTTTATGTGATGGGTCCTTGGGAGGTAATTAGGGTGAGATGAGGTCAGGAGAGCAAAGCTCTTGATTAAAAAAAAAATTTTTTTTTTTTTTAGGTCGGGTGTCTTACTTTGCTGTCCAGGCTGGCTTCCAACTCATGGGTCCAAGTGATCCTCCTGGCTCAATGTCCTGGTAGCTGGGATTATAGGCACATACCATGGTACCTGGTAAGAGTGGAGCTTTTAAAATTGAATTAATAAGAAGAGATGAACAAGAGTTCTCTCTCTCTCTCTCTCTCTCTCTTTCTCTTCCTCCCTCTTCTTCCTCACCACCCAAGAGGAGATGCTTCACCTGAAACTGACCCACTGGCATTGTGATTTTAGATTTCCAGCCTCCAGAATGGTAGTAAATTTTTGTCCCTTAAGCTGCCTAGTCTATGGTATTGTGTTATGGCAGTCTGAGTAGATTAATACAATAAGAACCCAGATTCTGTTGATCCATTTAGTGTGTGATCATGGTGACTTTCACACCTGCTGTATATTTAGACCATGGCAAGACCTCTTCACCTTGTGTTTGGTACCAGAATGACATCCTTTAAGCCCATTACATTTGCTCAACTCATCAACAACTTGGTTGCAAGATACAATATTTTGGGTAACGGCATGAAGGATGTTGTGGTAGGTTGTACTTTCCAAAGATTGCAGCAATAGTATATCCTATCCACATGCTTTCCTACAATGTGACCTTGACATGCCTCCTAGGAAGAAGTGAGATCTGTGTCCTCCCCTCTCCTTGAATCTGGGTGAGCTTGTGACTTGCTTTGTAACCAACCAAGTAGAACTTTGCCTGACTTCTGATGCTGGGCCTGGAAAGACTACAGCTTCAGTCTGGTTCTCAGGGATAGTCTGCATTGGAGCCTACTGAGCACACACTATCTCCCAGACATAGATTTCCTGGGTCCTTCCTTTGTGTTCATAAGTTCACCCAATCTTGTTTAATCCAAATAAAACAACTCCATGTGCATACAATTATCTTCTTTTGCTGAAGGCATGTATCCCACCCCATACATGAGAATGCCTTACTGATACAGCTATTTGAGGGAGAGAGGATGAGCTTGTGTTGCAGCTCTGACCCAGGAAGGATTCAGGACCCAGAGGTGCAGCAGGCAGGGAAGTCAGAACTGCAGGAGAGGCAGTGATACTTCTACAAGAGGCAGCCTCTCATGAAGTCACCATTCTCTGAGTTCACACTTTCACCACAGTGTTTCAGTTTCTTCCTCTTCTCTCATATGATCACCACTTTGCCCTGCTCTTCTCTGGAAAAATCCTTACTCCCTCAAGAGGCTCCCTGGAAAAACCTCTGGACTGGGGGCCTGTCTGTGGGTGAGGCTCTGTCAACTCTACAGTCTGAGATCCTGCTAGTTTCTAGTTTCTGGGCACACTGTCACAGAGAGGCGTGTGTGCCATTTCTCCCCACATATGGACAGGAACTGGAGAAATGTGTTCTTGGGACCAAAATAATTCCTCTCAATGGATTCAGTCATGAGCAGATCAGCCAAACATCGTGACCATAGGCTTCTGGGTGGGGCTTGGACATTCTTGCATTTTGTGTCATGAATTGTTCTCTGTAATGATACCCTGCCTTGCTGCCTCCTTGTGAGGCAGTGATTGTAAGCACCAGAGAGGAGAAACCCTGACCTGTGGGCCAGAATTCCAGCCAAGGTCTTATTGCAAGTTGTGGTTTATCTGTGTAGTACTGTGGAAACTATGATCTAATTTTCATGTTTCTCTAATGGCTTGGCTGCAAAAACAATCTTCTGGAATCAAGGCAGGTATAAAGTGATGCATGGTGATCTGATTTGGGTGAGTCCACAGCATGATACCTTCTCCCCTGCTGCCATGCTGCCTGAAGTCCCGACAGCTTGGTTCCCACCACTAGACGGAAAAGGATTTTGCAGTGTACAAGAGTCCCCTAATAAAAACATCCCAGGATAGATTCTTGAAGCTGGAAGTGGGAGTCCTAAGTGAGCTGTTGCCTTCTCTAAATTCAGCCCCCTTCTCCCCAATTCCCACCCATGGCTCAGTCTTGGCAAGTTCTAGAACCGATTTAGAATCTTAGTGTCCATCACATGCCAGCAGATGGGGATTGAAAGTTCACTCACTTATCCATTAATTTACTGATCCATCAAATATTTATTAAGCCATTATGTGTCAGGTGCCAGACATTTGGCTAGATTAAGGACATTGGCACAAAGAAAGTCTGTGCCTTCATGGACCACACATTAGTATAGGATGCAGAGAGCAACACATCCATGGAAGATGTACATTGGGTCCTATGGTGGTATGTGCTGCGAAGAAACTGAGGGGGCTGGAGAGTGATGGGCAGTGTGGGGAATGGTGTTAGGGGTAGTCTATATAGCAGAAAGGGATGCTCTCCTGGGTAAGGTGACAATGGACGTGGGCAAGCCAGTGAGGGAGCTGCATGGGGATGAGCATGCCAAAAGAGGGGGAAGCTGGGCCAAAGGCATGAAGGCTTGGAGTAAGCCTGGTAGAGCGCATTCTCCAGAGGACTGGGAGTGACTACCTGGAGAAGGCTGAAAAGTTCCTGTCAGTTCCCTTAGGGCTGAAACCATCCCTCTCCTCTGCTACAGGCTTCTTTCCACAGCCCTGTTGGGATGGCCTGTATAGCCTTGGGCTGGTCACACCCACCACCACACCTCTCCCCTGTACAATGGTGGGTGCAGGCACCTTGCAGGTGATTCTCCTTAGCTGCAGCTCTTCCTTGTCCTAGCTTCTGTGTGTGTCACCGCCTTCCCCAAACATCCTCCCACCCCATCCCTGAGCTTTGGCCTGTTTACATGGAATCACCAAATGAGCTGTGGGAGGGGTTGTGACAAACACTTTCTACCTGGCACTTCTAGCAGTGCTACTCTGGGTACGCCTCTTTGGCCCTTGGGAAATTCACTGAGCACTTGGCATGTGCCAGCCATCGTGCTTCACATGCATTAATATTTCATTTAAGGCAGGGAATAGTGGTTCACAGCTGTAATCCCAGCTACTTTGGAGGAGGAGACAGGAGGATCAAAGTTCGAGACCAGCCCACTCATTCCCCTCTCCAAAAAAAATTAATGAGACCCTATCTCCACAAACAAGATAAGCATGGTGGTACATACCTAGAATCTCAGCTACCTGCGAGGCATAGGTAGAGGACAAAAAAGTGTGAGACCCTATCTGAAAAATAATCAAAGTGAAATTAGGGCTAGGGGAGTGGCTCAAGGAGTAAATTGCTTGCCTAGCAAACGTGAGGCCCTGAATCTAAACCTCAGTATTGCCCCCGCCAATTCATTTAATCTTCCCAACTTCCCAGTGAGGTAGGTACTACTCCATTTCACCCCATCTTGTAGATGAGGAAGTGAAAACTCAAGCTAAGTCATTTGCCAAAGCTCACACAGCTGGTAAATAAAGTTTGGGTTGAAACCCAAATCTGCCTTCTCCAGAGCACCCGTTAATTGATTACATATAGAGAGAGGCTCTGATCTGAGAATTTTGTTTTTGTTGGGATTGGGGTTTGAACTCAGGGCTTCACACTTGCAAAGCAGATTGTCTGCCATTTGAGCCAAACCGCCACTTCATTTTGCTCTGGTTATTTTGGAGATGAGATCTGGCCAACTATTTGCCTGGGCTAGTCTCGAACCTTGATCCTCCTGATCTTAGCCTCCCAAGAAGCTAGGATTACAGGCGTGAGCCACCTGCACCGGTGTGAATTGAGAGTTTTCACAGAGGCGGCTCTGTAGTTTCAGGTACAGAGCTGGGCATCTGTTCACATTCCTTGCCCAGCAGGAATGAAGATTCTGGAAACACTGCCACCATCCCTCACCAGTGACAGCTCTACTCTGCCTGCAGCCAAATGGTGCTGCTCCTCTGCTCTGGACTCCCCACTTCCAAAGAGAAGAAAGCCCATGTCCCCATCTAAACATATCCCCCATGTTTAGATGTTTGGTTTTCTGGCCCCAATGTCTGGCCTGTTACATCAAACATTCACAGAGATATTGAGGCCTGGGGACACAAAGCTAGTTACAACCTGGTTACCCCAGAGCAGAAGACCAAGTTGACTTCTTCACATGGCTTCCTGATTCCCTGAGGAAAAACCTACTCTGATTCCTTCCCCCTCATTTCCTTCAGACCCACGTGTTCTCACTGGGGCAATTATTGCCTGTGCAGAATGGTCTCCGGCCTGCTGAGGACAGAGTGAGAAATGACACTCTCTCAGTCTGAAGGACTTAATTAGCTGGATGTGGTGGGAGAACGCAGGACACATGAAAGACAAGTGCCCCAAACACTGTGCTGGCAGGAGGAACACAGGCCTCTTCTTGCTTAGCTATGAGCTAGACAAAACAAAAAATAAAAGATGATGCTCTTTCAACAAGATAAGGCTACAGTGGGATAGAAATGCTATTAAAATTTGTTTCATATAACATTCAAAGGACAAATTCCTTTTCAGTAAATTAATGTTTTGAAAATTTTCTGCACCTATATGGTTTTTCAAGAGATTTCCAGGAGATTAGGAGGCTTCTGTGCAATTGTGAAGGCCAATTTTTGTTCAGTCTTCAGAATAAAGCTCATAGGGAAAGTTGATGCTCATTTCCAGAAGTAACGACAAAAACACAGAGTCGAACACGTTATCTCTGGTTTGTTTCACATGGGTCTCCCCCCTCCTTGGGGAAAAGGTCCACCAAATGCAGTTGTGAGATCATTCTTCGAGTGGCACCTCTGGGCACAAGGAAGGAGTTAGCAGAGAGGGTGATTTGTAAGGTGCCATATGCCCTCTTTACCACCAATAACCTGCCACGGTGCCTAAAATTCCACCATTAGGAGTTCGATGATGTTTCCAATGTTTGCAAGAGGTAAAGTGTGAATTGAAACCCGACCCTGCCTTCTCCAGAGCCTGTTAATTGAGTGGAGAGGTTCTTTTTTTTTTTTTTGCAGTACTGGGGTTTGAACTCAGGGCCTCATGCTTGCTAGGCAGGCGCTCTACCACTTAAGCCACTCACCAGCCCTAGAGAGAGGTCTAAAGAGAGAATTTTGACAGGGCAGCTCTGTGGCTCCAGGCATAGACAAGTAGATCTGTGAATCTTGCCCACATTGCTTTCCCGGTAGGAAGGAAGATCCTGGAAACGCAAGGGAGCTCTCTGCACATGTGCTCTTGTATCAAAGGCCCAGATGTATGTAATTCCAGTGTGAATTAGGGAACTCCCTTTCCTTGTGCTCTAGGTGATGTTATCTATATATCCCCTCCCTAAAACCAACTATTTCCACAGTTGGATGAAACCCTGGGGTGTGACAGTCTTGTGGTCACTCAGTGTCTGGCTCCTGCATTCCATTTTTTCACACATCCACCCTGGTGCTGGACTCAGCCACTCCCTGGTTTCCACAGGGCATCCACTGTGCAAGTGTTTTGTGAGTTTTGCAGACGTCCCCGAAGATTTTGTGTGGATTACAGGAGGGTTCACTGCCAAGCTCACTTCTTCATTTTCTGGCCTCCCACCCCCTGATTCTCCTAGGGATCCAAATTCTTCTCTCTACACCTGGAGTATCCACAGGTGACCTCAGCTCTGCCTTCGTCCCAGCAAACCCGTTCTCTTTGTCAGTACGCATACTCCATCCATCACCTCCTGGCCAACCCGGGGCCTCAGTCATACTTGCTTCCTCCTTCCTGTCTGTCAACATCCAAATACCAAGGCCTGTCTACCCCCTAAAAACCCTATTTCTCCAGGCTGGATATAGATTGACCACATGGGGGGGGGTCACATGGGGGAATATCATGCCAGTGGAGGGGCTCAGAGCTTATTTCCTTTCTGCACATGCACAGCCAACACATTGTTTTAAATTTAACTTTCTGTTTATTTAGGGTGACTTTTGGAGGTCAGTTAATGGAGATATGGGAAATGGTGACATTCCCCAACCTTTCCACCACTACCCCTTAGTCCCAATGGCCATCGTTGCAAGCCCCCTTTCTCCCCATCAGAGCCGCTGGCCTTTCTGCTCACTTTTGAAAGAGGAAACCAATCATGCTGTCTTTCACCTTCGCTGGCCTTCGATGACCTTCAGCTGAAGACCCATTCGCGTCTTTACCTGACCCACAGAGCCTACTACAGTCTGAGCCAGCTTCTCCTGTATTGATCCTGCCACCTTTGATCAGCCACACCAACCTGTTTCCAGTGCCCCATGTGCACCTGTGGTACTTGCATGGGCTGTTACTTTTACCTATAGTACTCATCCCCATCACAGGGTGAAACCTTCTGCCTCTCAGCTTACCTGCCCTGCTAGACGTCACATCCTTTGGGATATGTGCCTGATACCTAGGACACCTTGTAGAGTGTTGGCATGGAACTTCTCTTTGTGGTAGATAATAAAAATAACCCTCAGATTGGAGCTTCCCCTGCCCATAGTATGGTCAGCCCTGCTGTCCTGAAAGTCCATTTTGTACTGCATTTTCCAGCATCTGACACAAGCCTGAATGAATGAGTGAATGAATGAACAAATGCTAAAGAGATGTATCCATGTGGAAACTGAACTCATGATGTTTCATCTGAAAAAAAGCTAACAGTGGGGGGGTGTGGGGGAGGGGGGGTGGAGGGGAGGGGGGTGGAGGGGTGGGGTGGGGAGGCCACGCAACTTCTTTACCTCTGCTTGCTATGAGTGCTTGTTGGAAAATTAGAAACGGGCGCAAAACCACCGAGCACAGCGCCCAGGACCCAGTAAGCTTTCATTGAAAACACCTCTGCTGTCCTTCCTGTACCCATCCCCCTGCCCCCTCTGCCTAACATCTGCATTGAATTAGAGGCAGCAGAGTTCAGAAGAGCAGGTTTCTGCCTCTGGGAGGAAGAACTTTCTGACAGAGTATTCTGGAAATGGATTTGGATCTTTGTGACAGTGACATTTCTGCATCATGTGATGTTGAAACAGGGACACTCTACACCAAGAAGGGGTGTGTAGGGGGTGGGCCAGATGTCCTTTAAGATCTCCTTCCTCCCCAAAGAAGCTCTGATTCTGTCTTCATTTTTTTTAATTTCCTTTGTTGCTTTGATTTAAAATAGGTGTAGAAATGCTGCAAATTCAAACATGAGAGGAATCTCAGGAAAATTATGTTACTAGGAAACCAGAAAGGTTTGGCATTCTTTCAAGAGGGATTTATTCTGCTATCATATATTGTTCCTGAGATCCTGCCAAGCTGAATTCTTTATCTGCGGTTGGTCTTTGTTGAGCTGGATTCCCTCCAAAAATGGGCAAGGCTGGACATCTATGAGCACCAAAAGCCACTTTATGGCCATTGCTTTTCCTGCTCTTTTAGGCTTTCTACAAAGCCTTCTTATTACAAGCAAGAGTGTGGATTTATTCTGAACATTTTGGGCCTTGTCAATTAAACCTATAAAATGTGTCAGTCAAGGTTTCTCCACCTTGGCATTATAACATTGTGGGAAGGTAGTTCTTTATTGTAGGGCTGCCCTGTGCACTGTAGGATATTTTAGAAGCATCTTTGGCCTTTACCAACAACATTCCAGTAGCATTTCCCCATGAAATAGCCAAAAATGTCTCCAGATATTGTTAGTGTTCCTCTCAGTTGAGAACCTCTGGTCTACATAAGAAGACTATAATTCAGTCATCTAGACATTCTGTTCATCAAGTAACTAACCAAACTGTACCTGAAATCCAGCTTTTCTGACTTCATTTCCTGGCCTTAGGAAAAGAATCTGGATGAGATTAAGATCAAGGACCCAGAAGCAAATGACCTGCATTCAAATCCTGGGCTTCATATCTCTAAGTTAATTGCTGGTGTAAGCTTTTGTTTCTCTATCTGTGAAATGGAGCAATGAGAATACTTACCTTGCCAGGTGGTCAATGAAATGAGATAATATTTGCAAAGTGATTATTAAGTAGAGCACTTAATAAGAGGGCAATCTATGTGACCTATTATTGTTTGTGACAAAAACTCCCTAGGCCATAAAAGTTAATTGGTTCTTTTGCATATAGCTTAAGAACCTTCATGAATTCTGTTTCTGGGCAGCACAGGCTAATTGCTATAACCAATAACCTTGAGGTTTAAGTGGCCAAACACAACAAAGTTATTTTCCACACACCCAATGGTCTAGCACACGTGTTTCTGGTAGGGCTGCTCTGCTGGATATCTCAGCTCCAAGTGGTGACAGAAGGACCCAGGTGCCCTCTGTCTTCAGGACTTGCCACTCTAGGATTTTTCCTAAAGTGTGAATGTTCTGTGAAAATTAAGAGAATTCTGAGGTCAAAAATAATTTTGAGAAATTGCACATTTAGTAAATTCTGTCTTGGAAATTCCAAGTGTCCAGTAGCTTATGACAGACTCTGATGAGTGTCTGAAGTAGAGAAACTGGCTGGACTTTTGGAAAATGGACTTTTGGCTATGGGCTTTTGGACTTTTGGCTATGGGCCCTGTAAGCTGCTCATATCCTACAGCATCCTGTGGCAGATCTGAGTCTGACTGGGGTGGAGGAATGGCATGGCCAAGCTGTTTCAGGTAAAACCAAGCAACTAGACTGAGGGGGACTCTTGTGTCACAATCTGAGCAAGCTAAGACCTGAACTGGGCAGGCCAGTGGAGTGGGAGAAGGACCCGACTGTAAATCTATACAATTTTTTCCCCTTAATTATTCCTCAATAAAGTAGGACAAATAGGAGGCATTTGTTTTCAAGGCTGGGAGTGTAACTCAGAGCTCAGTGGTAGAGTACTTGCCTACCATGCTCCAGGCCCTGGGTTTGATCTCCAGTGCTGAAAAAAAAAAGAAAGAGAAAGAAAGAAAGAAAGAAAGAAAAGAGGCATTTTAAGATAAAATTAGCAAATGGCCGAGGAAGTGAAAATGCCAGTGATGTCTCTCTGGTGAGACAGAAGAGACTAGAAAGAGGAAGCATGGAGGCCTGGAGGGCTTAGTGGGCTGTGGAGGCTGCAAGGGCAGACACCTCCCCGGGACGTTTGACTGGATGGGGGTGAAAAGGGTTTCAGGGAAGAGTTCTGGAGAGACTCCATGCAAGGGGCCTGGGAAAGGGGGAAGGGATCAGTGCAAAGAAATAGAGAAATGTCGAGGTGCAAGGCAGGGGAAAGTTGGGAGCTCCCTGTCTTGGTGGGATGCAGACAGCAAGGCCTCATTGTCTACACACAGAAGAAGAAGGGAGGTGTGTGAGACAGTGCTTCTGAGGAGATACCACGAGCTGCAAACTCATTTTCAAAGATTTCTTTCTTCAAATTGGAAGTTTCTCTATTGCTTGTGTTGATCATGAGTAGTAATACACAATTTGCATGGGTTGGGGAATGGCTCAAATGGTAAAGCACTTGCCTAGCAAGCACAGGCTCTGGTTCAACCTTCAGTACCAAAGGGAAGAAAAAAAGAAACAATATAAAAAATTTCCTAGATATTCAGAAATATAGATGTTAAAAGTGAAATTTGCCCACATACTAAATCCCAGGAATATCCACAGTTACATGTGCATTTTTTCAAATCTCTGTCTGTCCTTCCTCCTATTCATCTCTTGTCATTCTGTTATACAAATGGGATTATAACCACTACTTTGCCCTCTGCTTTTTACATTTTTTTCTGGACATTTGTTTCATGTCTAGCCATATTTGTTTCATATCTCGACCTCATCATTTTATTTGAGAGTTTTTTTTTTTTTTTTTTTTTTGCCACACTGGGGTTTGAATTCAGGGCCTCATGCTTGCTAGGCAGGTTCTCTACTGCTTGAGCCACTCCACCAGCTCCGACTTCATCATTTTAATGACTGTATACCTTTCCATCTTATAGATATATCATAATAACACAAAATCCCATTCCTTATAATGTATGATTTTAACATTTTAAAATCTAAATGAGGTTATATGTACTCAGGACTAGACACAAAGAAAGAAATCTGAAGATGAAGCTAGGAAGCTACACCAAAACAAATGAACAATCCCTCCCACCCAAAATAAACCTCCCACAACAAATAAACAAACAAAAAACCAAAGAGCCAACCCCAGGCTCTGCTGTTATCTTGGAAACCAGCTCCATTGATCTGCTCTTCCTACTATAGTTCTTTAGGAGCTGTTTGCTGTCAATTTTGTATCTAAACATAATTTCTGTAGAGTCATCCTCAGAATGAATACTCCATATAATTTTTTTTTCATATGGAAACACACTGCCCCCCATGTGAATCATAAGGGACTTGGTGGTATCACATATGTGGCATTCCTGTCATTGGGCACCATCTAACCATACTGATGATAAAACACCAGACAAACCCAAGTGTGAGAATTGTACAAAATCACAACTAGCGACTTTCCCAATTGTTCTTTAAGTCTGAAACGATGTCTAAGATAAAAAATAAAATAAATGTTAATGAAAATTCAAATTTAAACTTTCATTTTTATTCCTGTCAAAAGATCAAGGCATGCAGTCTTAAAAATGTTTGGAAATTGTTGACATGGAAATGCTTGATTCGTGACTCATTAACCTTGAGAAAAATCACAAAATTTAGCTTTCTTTGTCTTTACCAATCACTCCCCATCTTTTTTTGCCAGCCCTGATGACAGCTTGCAACTGTCTCCCACGCTTGCCCTCCCCTCACTGAACTTGCCCATCCATCCCCTGGTCTCCAGACATAAACAAACATGTCATATCTCATCTCCTGACCATGGTTTGTGTGTAGCTGTAGGCTTCTCTGTGTGGACTTCAGTTAGGATCTTTGGGAATACTTGATATCCCCTGGGTCAGACATTAATTGTAGACATTTTCCTAAAACCCCACATTTTCCTAAGTGTCCCAGTGATGGAATAAAATATATTTAGATTTGAATACTTCCCACCTTACCTTTTGATTCAGAGAATGTTTTCGCTCCATTTGCTCCTATCCTTAAGATTAGGAGAGTTTCTGTTTGTCTGAAGGGTTCTAGGACTTTCTGTGACATAGAAAGGTTGGAGAAGAGTGGGTGAAGTGGAACTAGAAAACACAGTCAGAAAATTGAAATTGATTTTTTTATTGGTGGGACTGAGGTTTGAACTCAGGGCTTCAAGCTTGCAAAGAAGGTGCTCTACCACTTGAGCCACACCTCTAGTCCATTTTGCTCTGGTTATTTTGCAGATGGGGTTTCTCAAACTATTTACCTTGTCAACCAGCCTTGAACCACGATCCTGCCAGTCTCAGCCTCCTAAATCACTAGGATTACAGGTGTGAACCACTGGCACCTGGCTGGTTTTTATTTTTGTTTGTTTTTGGCAATACTGGGTTTAGAACTCAGGGTCTTGCACTTGCCAGACAGGTGCTCTACCACTTGAGCCACACCCCTAGTCTTGAAGTTGATTTTTATAATAAAGTGAAGGGTGAGGAGGCTGAGAAAGAGGAGAGGTGGGAAGTTAGAAATACAGCATATGACTGGTGTGAAGTAGTGTGTCTGGAGGTAGAGACAGACTCGAGGAAGGTGGGGAGTTAGGAACTGGACAGATGAATGTAAAAGGCTTGGGTTTCTTTTTTTCTGTTTTTGTTGATTTTTGACTGAACTGTGCTTTTTTAAACTGTAGCTTGGCATGTGTGCATTTTTCCAGCAATTGGTGACACTGTCAGGATTGCCTAACAGGTCCTGCCTGGGGGGTTGGTACTAGTGAGAGGAGGGAGGAGATGGGGAGAGGGTGTTGGAGGGTGAATATGGTGCAAATACTATGTACACATGTATGTAAATGCAAAAATGAGACCTGTTGAAACTGTTCCAAGAATTGGGGGGGCGGAATAAAGGAAAATAGTGGAGGGGATGAATTCAACTATGATATATGGTAAGAACTTTTATAAATGCCTCAGTGTAAGCCTCCCTCCCCCCCAGCACAAAAAAAAAAAAAAAAAAACAAACCAAAACCCACGACTGTAACTTCATAAAGACATTGGGTACAGGAATCTGGAATTCTAATGGTTCTGTTAGTCCTAGTCTTGCCATAGCAGTATCTGTCGCCTGTAGGATAACTTGCAAACTCTCATCTTGTCTTTGCTCCATTCCTGGGCTTATCCTTTGTAACCTTACATCACTAGTAGGAACTGCTTTCCAACTCACCTGGCCCCTGCCTGGAGTGTGGCTTTCACATCTCTCCTTCCAATCTCTTTCCCCCACTCCCCCAGAGATCCAGTCAGTACCGAGAGCACAGCCCCTTCCAATCCTTTGATTACTTTGAAATCTCTTCGCAGATACTTACCACAGACCCCCTGCCCTGGCAGCCCCTGGCCAGTATGTGGCTCTGGGTTAGCAGGTGGTTAAAGATGGCGGCAGAGTCAGAGCCTCCGTCATGGTCTCCTTCCAGGTACCCCAGGTTGAACAGCCTTCACCACACCAAACTACCTTAAGGAGAGCCAGGAAGTCAGGTAAGAGACCACAGCGTCTGCTTTTAGTATAAAATTAATGCTGAGGAAGGTGGAAGGAAGAAGTTGTCATGTTACTCCTCCCCCAACTCAAGTAGCTCACTGTGGAGGACGGAGAGAGAATTAAGTCCAGGCCTTGGACTTGAATCCCGGTACCAAGTCTGCCATGGCCAAACCCAGTGCTGGGCAGAGTCCCATGTCCGCTATGGACTGGCCAATACTGGTAACTGAGCTGCTGGAACTGCCTTAGGCCAAGGGCAGGTGTTGAATTGGCCTTGTCCCCCCACCTCAGTTGGTGGGGACTCAGAGCAGGACTCTTCCCACTGCGGAGCAGACGTGAAAGCTGGCTCAGGCCTTTGTCTCAGAGCCTGCTGCCAGGAGACCCAATACCCAGAAGAAACTGAAGGCCCTTGGCTCGGTGCTGTAACTCGCTCCTGTAATCCTAGCTACTCAGGAGGCCAAGATTGGGAGGACTGCAGTCCAGTGCAAGCCCCGGCAAAAATGCAAGCCCCTATCTGAAAAATAAAGCAAAAAGGGGGTGGGGTTCAAATAGTAGAGGGCCTGCCTAGCAAGTATGACATTCTGAGTTCAAACTACAGTACCACCAAAGAGAGGGAGAGAGAGAGAGAGAGAGAGAGAGAGAGAGAGAGAGAGAGAGAGGAGACAGAAAGGAGACAGAAGGAGAAAGAGAGAGAGATAAACCTAGGCTCAGGTTGCACAAATTCTAAACTGGCCCTGACAACAGGCAGAGTCACTATAGGACAGAGATTCAGGGTGTATCATTGCCAGTGGCTGGGGCACACCCACCCTCCTCCTGAGACTATGCAGGCTCCTGAGGCTGTGAGACTCACGTGTGACCTAGCTTAGTGTCAGCCTTAGTGACTGTCTCCACTCATTGTCAGTGGTGGATTGAATCTGTCACTCATCCCTGAACCTTGGGCACACCATGGCCAGGCTAGTGCTCACACACTGGACTCTAGAACTATCTTGGCATCCAGTGGGGATGGACTTGTGTTTTAGCTTGCATCACCATGACGGGTGGACCTTAGTGCTTGCCTGAGACTGTGCTGGTCCTTGGGGCTGTGAAACTAATGTGTGACCTAACTTAGTGACTGCCAATGATTGCCTTCATCAATACTACCCAACCTCGTGCAGCATAGCCTGGAGTAAACTGCATTTGCTAGGGGTAGGACAGGGTAATAAGCACGAGATTTGCCCTGGAACTTAGTGCTGGGCTGCTGAAAACTGCTAGATCATAAGAACCCCCGTCACCAAGCCTGCCTGTGAATGGAGCTTCTGGAACAACTCCAGTGTCAGGGAAAGTCTTTTGGACATCTGTTCCAGCCAGCATCACCTGGGTCTGGTTGCAGTGATCTTGGCTACAAGTTCACCTCAGTAGTAGGCAGCCCATAAAGTGTGAGCCTTGATCCTACCCCAGTGTTGTGCTGGTCTTGGTGGGCTGTGGGCTCAGGATGTAACATACAAGCCTCAGGCTGGTCCATCCATAGTAACTCTGTCCAAAGTTAGGCAGAATTATACAGTTCCTGACCTCAGGTTGGTAACTGTGATGAGGCACCCAGGAACAGGTCACTCTTTCTAGGTACTCTCCTGGTTCTTTCTGAATACCATGGCAGCAGTGTATTTAGGATAAGCCTGGACTTAGATTGCCCCATATTACTGAAAACAGTGGCCACACCCACTACCAGCAGACACCCAATCATTCATTACTTTTAATTGGAAATGGCATTTCAAGACCACAATCTTGGGGCTAGTGTTGGTCATTGCTACTGGATTGGTTATCGGGTATTATTTAGGTATTTAGTGGATAGAAAAAGAAAAAGCGTGCACACACACATTTGTTTAAATATAGACGTCTTGTGATTTCATTTGATATTCTCAATTTAAGTTCAAAATAGGTTTTTAAGAAACGAATTTTTATTTTAGAATGGTTTTAGTCTTGCAGAAAAGCTGCAACTGTATTCCATTTTCTAGAATGAAATGATATTGAGGAGATTGATAACTGGATTTCTTTCCTTTATAAGACATTATTATGGAGGCCAGGCAGCAGAGAGAGAAAATGTTTGCTACTGGGCTTCCTCTTCCTTTCACTTCTATTCTATCCAGGCTCCCAGCCTATTGGATGGTGCCGCCCACATTCTTGGCAGGTTTTCCCATTTAGTTAATCCTCTCTGGAACCCTCACAGACAGAGCCAGAAGTGTGCTTTACCAATCTCCCAGGCATAGCTCAACCCAATCAAGTTGACGATTGAGATATCACAAGTCCACCCCTTGTCATTTTGACACCCAGACACATCTCCTGAAACTGTAACATTCCACCCCTGGCCCCCAAAAGGCTCATGCTCATCTCATAATAATGAAAAATGCATTTGGTCTATTTCTAGTAGTTAACAGTTAACTGTGTTAACAGTTCCAGCATTGTCCAAAAGAACAATTTAAAGTCTCCTCTAAGACTCAAGGCAGACTCTTAGCTGTGAGCCCTTGTAAAATCACAAACAAGTTACACACCCCCAAGATAAAATGGCACAGATTAAACATTCCCATTCCAAAGGGAAGAATGGGGGCGTAGAAAGGAGGGATGGTTGGTTCCACATCAAGACCAAATTGCAGCAGGGCAAACATTAAATCCTGTAGCTCTGTGCCTGACATCTGGGACATGTGGTAGAATGTGAGCTCCAAAGGGCTTGGGCAGCCTGGTGGCCTTGCTGGCTGTAGCCCACATGGCCTCTCTCTTGGGCTGGCCCTGATCACTGCCTGTGGCTTTTCTCAGAAGATGTTCCAAGTTCCCTGCATCTCCAAAGTTATCAAGTCTCTACCACGTCTTAGGCTTCATTCTCAGTTCCATTCATTGCCTTGTTAGGGTCTGCCTGCAAGGAATCCTACCCTGCTGTACGTTGCCTGGATTCCCAGACTTTCCTTTGAAATCTGAATGAAAGTCTCCATTTCTCTGCAACTCTTGCATTCTGCATGCCTGCAAAACTAGCATTACGTATATACGAGGCCCTGACTTCAAACTCCAGTGCCACCCCCCACCAAAAAAACCCCCCAAACCACATAGAGTTGTATAAGCATCATTCCATTCCAATTTTAGAACATTTTCGTATTCCCTGTATGCACATTGAGACTCCCCCCTTTCATAGCTTTTGTAAACATGAGTGTGTTAGTCAGCTTTCTTGTCACTGTGACAGAATGCCTGACACAAACAGACATTCTAGAAGGAAACAGAACTCAGGAGGAAAGACTTCTTTTGCTCACAGTTTCAGAAGTTTCAGTCCATCATGTTAGGGAGGGCATGGAGGAGCAGTTTACACCATGGTGGCCAGGAAGGGGGGAGAGAAGGGGAGAAGGAGGAAGGGAGGAGGTGGATGACTGCTGTGTGCCCATGGGCCTTCCCCTTTTCTCCCCTTATTCCATCTGGGCCCCAGCCTATTGGGTGGGGCCACCAACATTTGGGGAAGGTGTTTCCCCCTTTGTTAATACTCTCTGAAAATGTCCTCACAAATCTACCCAGAGGCGTGCTTTACTAATGTCCTAGGTGTTTCTCAGTCCAGTCAAGTTTCATCACGATGAAGAACAACCTTTCTAAGCCTCGGTTCCCTCACCTTGTAGGTGGAAACAGTGATACACAATTTCATAGGCTCACTTACGAATTGAATGAGATAGCAAAGAACTCCCTCAATATCGGGCATCTGGCATAGGGTATGCCCTCAGTAAATCTGAATTCCCTAAATTTATGTTGGTGATTCTTTTTCTGGGATTAGTCAGGAATCACCCAGAACAGTTTTTCATGAGTCATGGTCACAGAATCCAAACCTTTTCTGAAGAGCTCATAGTCCCCATACTTAACCTAATGTGAACCCCCACAAACACACACCAACCCATCTCTGTCTTTGTCTCTCTCCTTCTCTCTCTCTCTCTCTCTCTCACACACACATACACACACCATACCTCACACACACATGCACAAATATGCTAATACAACATACATAGAACTAAGCAAGCTTTAAGAAATTTAGGGAGTTCTGGAATTTTTATATTTCTATGCTTGTACAGCTAAGAGCTCTTAACTCTATATCTGTGTCTATATTTAGCATAATGGATGTCTCTAATTTGCATTTCTTTAACTGAAAGCCTGAAGATGTCCAGCAGAGCTATCCATAGACAAAACTGTAAATTAAGCAAGTTCTTATTTAGGTCAATATGTGTGTAGATTATGTTTAATTAAACAATACAAGGTTTTAGCAAAAAATTTTTTTTGAGGAGTGTGAGGGATTGAACCTAGAGCCCTCACACACTAGACAAGTGCTCTACCCCTGAGCTACACCTCCAGTCCAAAACTGTATTCTTTACTTGGAAATAATATTTTCTTGGACTGCTTCCGTATACCAAGTTAGGAACATTTTTACATGTATCTTTATCTTTACCTTCAACCTGACAATTAAGTATGTATTCATATCACTTTCATTTTTATAGGAGAGGTGAAAGGAGGCCGAGAGAAAGGGTAGAACTTAGGTAGTGGAGAAGTCTGGATTTGAATTCAGGACATCCCCACAATGATGTGCTTAGTGCATGGCTTCAGGTTAGGTTCTCCAGATGCCTCTAGGAATCTGCCTTTAGAAGGTAGGTAGTCTTATTCTCAGAGGTACCAGTGGGTGAAAAGGCCGATCATTACCCCCAGAGTTACTTGCACTGTGGCAGAGGCTACCACCTTAATGGTCTATGTGATAATCTCCAATCCTAGGGATGTAGCAGAGGGACCAGGGAGTTTGACAAAGATCTAGACTTCCCGACTTCGTTCTGGACTACTTACAGCAGAATTTTCTGGGGTGAATCTTAGAATCCATACTTTTGAAAAGATCCCAAGATGGAAAATGTAACTATTGAAGAAGTACAAGAAAATATAAGCATTTTGAAACTTAAATTTAACAGCAAACAAAGTCAACACACAAATGATAGCTTGGGGGAAACAGTCATACAAATATGGTCAGTGATAGGTGTGTTTATTAGGACATCTCCAACTCTGGACATATGAACCTGTCACCCCCTATGGCTTATCACCACAGAAATGAGTTTATCCCATAGCAGGCTCATAATGGGTAATCCTGTTTGACAGGCAGAAAAATCAGGAACCCAGACTCCTGACCCCTTCTTTTGGGGACTGCCACTTTATTTTGTTTTTATTTTATTTTTGCAACACTGGGTATTGTACTCAGGCATCATGCTTGCTAGACAAATGCTATACCACTTGAGCTATGTCTCCAGTCCCTGTATTGCTTTCTTTAACACTTGGCTTTCAAGGTTGTTGTGGAAGGGAAATTAGTAGCTGGGCTCACAAGTGAGCAGTTTTTTTTTCCTTTTTCTTTTATTATTCATATGTGCATACAAGGCTTGGTTCATTTCTCCCCCCTGCCCCCACCCCCTCCCTTACCATCCACTCCGCCCCCTCCCTCTCCCCCCCCAATACCCAGCAGAAACTATTTTGCCCTTATTTCTAATTTTGTTGTAGAGAGAGTATAAGCAATAATAGGAAAGAACAAGGGTTTTTGCTGGTTGAGATAAGGATAGCTATACAGGGCATTGACTCACATTGATTTCCTGTGCGTGGGTGTTACCTTCTAGGTTAATTCTTTTTGATCTCACCTTTTCTCTAGTACCTGGTCCCCTTTTCCTATTGGCCTCCATTGCTTTTAAGGTATCTGCTTTAGTTTCTCTGCGTTGAGGGCAACAAATGCTAGCTAATTTTTTAGGTGTCCTACCTATCCTCACCCCTTCCTTGTGTGCTCTCGCTTTTATCATGTGCTCATAGTCCAGTCCCCTTGTTGTGTTTACCCTTGACCTAATGTCCACATATGAGGGAGAACATACGATTTTTGGTCTTTTGGGCCAGGCTAACCTCACTCAGAATGATGTTCTCCAATTCCATCCATTTACCAGCGAATGATAACATTTCGTTCTTCTTCATGGCTGCATAGAATTCCATTGTGTATAGATACCACATTTTCTTAATCCATTCGTCAGTGGTGGGGCATCTTGGCTGTTTCCATAACTTGGCTATTGTGAATAGTGCCGCAATAAACATGGGTGTGCAGATGCCTCTGGAGTAACCTGTGTCACAGTCTTTTGGGTATATCCCCAAGAGTGGTATTACTGGATCAAATGGTAGATCGATGTCTAGCTTTTTAAGTAGCCTCCAAATTTTTTTCCAGAATGGTTGTACTAGTCTACATTCCCACCAACAGTGTAAGAGGGTTCCTTTTCCCCCGCATCCTCGCCAACACCTGTTGTTGGTGGTGTTGCTGATGATGGCTATTCTAACAGGGGTGAGGTGGAATCTTAGTGTGGTTTTAATTTGCATTTCCTTTATTGCTAGAGATGGTGAGCATTTTTTCATGTGTTTTCTGGCCATTTGAATTTCTTCTTTTGAGAAAGTTCTGTTTAGTTCACGTGCCCATTTCTTTATTGGTTCATTAGTTTTGGGAGAATTTAGTTTTTTAAGTTCCCTGTATATTCTGGTTATCAGTCCTTTGTCTGATGTATAGTTGGCAAATATTTTCTCCCACTCTGTGGGTGTTCTCTTCAGTTTAGAGACCATTTCTTTTGATGAACAGAAGCTTTTTAGTTTTATGAGGTCCCATTTATCTATGCTATCTCTTAGTTGCTGTGCTGCTGGGGTTTCATTGAGAAAGTTCTTACCTATACCTACTAACTCCAGAGTATTTCCTACTCTTTCCTGTATCAACTTAAGAGTTTGGGGTCTGATATTAAGATCCTTGATCCATTTTGAGTTAATCTTGGTATAGGGTGATATACATGGATCTAGTTTCAGTTTTTTGCAGACTGCTAACCAGTTTTCCCAGCAGTTTTGTTGAAGAGGCTGCTATTTCTCCATCGTATATTTTTAGCTCCTTTGTCAAAGATAAGTTGCTTATAGTTGTGTGGCTTCATATCTGGGTCCTCTATTCTGTTCCACTGGTCTTCATGTCTGTTTTTGTGGCAGTACCATGCTGTTTTTATTGTTATTGCTTTGTAATATAGTTTGAAGTCAGGTATCGTGATACCTCCTGCATTGTTCTTTTGACTGAGTATTGCCTTGGCTATTCGTGGCCTCTTGTGTTTCCATATAAATATTTGCCAACTATACATCAGACAAAGGACTGATAACCAGAATATACAGGGAACTTAAAAAACTAAATTCTCCCAAAACTAATGAACCAATAAAGAAATGGGCACGTGAACTAAACAGAACTTTCTCAAAAGAAGAAATTCAAATGGCCAGAAAACACATGAAAAAATGCTCACCATCTCTAGCAATAAAGGAAATGCAAATTAAAACCACACTAAGATTCCACCTCACCCCTGTTAGAATAGCCATCATCAGCAACACCACCAACAACAGGTGTTGGTGAGGATGCGGGGAAAAAGGAACCCTCTTACACTGTTGGTGGGAATGTAGACTAGTACAACCACTCTGGAAAAAAATTTGGAGGCTACTTAAAAAGCTAGACATCGATCTACCATTTGACCCAGTAATACCACTCTTGGGGATATATCCAAAAGACTGTTACTCCAGAGGCACTATTCATGCCTCTGTTTATTGCAGTACTATTCACAATAGCCAAGTTATGGAAACAGCCAAGATGCCCCACCACTGACGAATAGATTAAGAAAATGTGGTATCTATACACAATGGAATTTTATGCAGCCATGAAGAAGAACGAAATGTTATCATTCGCTGGTAAATGGATGGAATTGGAGAACATCATTCTGAGTGAGGTTAGCCTGGCTCAAAAAACCAAAAATCGTATGTTCTCCCTCATATGTGGACATTAGATCAAGGGCAAACACAACAAGGGGATTGGACTATGAGCACATGATAAAAGTGAGAGCACACAAGGGAGGGGTGAGGATAGGTAAGACACCTAAAAAACTAGCTAGCATTTGTTGCCCTTAACGCAGAGAAACTAAAGCAGATACCTTAAAGCAACTGAGGCCAATAGGAAAAGGGGAACAGGTACTAGAGAAAAGGTTAGATCAAAAAGAATTAACCTAGAAGGTAACACCCACGCACAGGAAATCAATGTGAGTCAATGCCCTGTATAGCTATCCTTATCTCAACCAGCAAAAACCCTTGTTCCTTCCTATTATTGCTTATACTCTCTCTACAACAAAATTAGAAATAAGGGCAAAATAGTTTCTGCTGGGTATTGAGGGGGGGGAGAAGGAGGGGGCGGAGTGGGTGGTAAGGGAGGGGGTGGGGGCAGGGGGGAGAAATGAACCAAGCCTTGTATGCACATATGAATAATAAAAGAAAAAGGAAAAAAAAATTTAACAGATTTTTCAATCTCTTTAATGAATGTCATTGGAATTTTGATGGGAATTGCATTAAACATGTAGATTACTTTGGGGAGTATCGACATTTTTACTATGTTGATTCTACCAATCCATGAGCATGGGAGATCTCTCCACTTTCTATAGTCTTCCTCAATCTCTTTCTTCAGAAGTGTATAGTTTTCCTTGTAGAGGTCTTTCACATCTTTCGTTAGGTTTACACCTAGGTATTTGATTTTTTTTGAGGCTATTGTAAATGGAATTGTTTTCATACATTCTTTTTCCGTTTGTTCATTGTTAGTGTATAGAA
The DNA here is from genome assembly GCF_047511655.1 of Castor canadensis. Classification (NCBI taxonomy): domain Eukaryota; kingdom Metazoa; phylum Chordata; class Mammalia; order Rodentia; family Castoridae; genus Castor; species Castor canadensis. Next base: position 140,698,229 of record NC_133387.1, read on the forward strand.
ATGCTAATGATTTTTCTATGTTGATTTTATATCCTGCTACCTTGCTATAGCTATTGATGATGTCTAGAAGCTTCTGAGTAGAGTTTTTTGGGTCTTTAAGGTATAGGATCATGTCATCTGCAAATAGGGATATTTTGACAGTTTCTTTACCTATTTGTATTCCTTTTATTCCTTCTTCTTGCCTAATTGCTCTGGCTAGGAATTCCAGTACTATGTTGAATAGGAGTGGAGATAGTGGGCATCCTTGTCTGGTTCCTGATTTTAGAGGGAATGGTTTCAGTTTTTCTCCGTTAAGTGTAATGCTGGCTGTAGGTTTGTCATATATAGCTTTTATAATGTTGAGGTACTTTCCTTCTATTCCTAGTTTTCTTAAAGCTTTTATCATGAAATGATGTTGGATCTTATCAAAGGCTTTTTCTGCATCTATTGAGATGATCAAGTGGTTTTTGTCTTTGCTTCTGTGAGTGGTTTATTATGTTTATTGATTTTCGTATGTTGAACCACCCCTGCATCCCTGGACAAGTGAGCAGTTTTATGGGCCACACCTAAGATGGGCCCCGATACACTGCATGGGTTAGACTTCAGTCTATGGAAATCTATAAGCACAGAGGATGCTGGGATATGTGGTCTGGTTGCTCTTAGGAGGATAGAGAAATAGATAAGGTGAAGTTCTAGCCTGTCTCTACTCCATGCATTAATATTTTACAAAGTGTTAACAAAAAAGATAATCCAATTGAAAAATCAGCAAAGGATAAGGACAAATTGTTCACAGAAGCACAAATTCAAATGACTAATGAACATTAAAAGATTTCAAGTTCACTGGTAGACAGGCAAATGTAAAAAACGTAACAATGGGCTATCACTTTCCACCCAACAGATTGACAGCAATTAAAGGGTAGCAACACATACTACTGGTGGGAAGTAGAGAATACACTTCTTCATTGTTGATACAAATGGAGTTTGGTACGACATTTTGGAACACCATCTGGCATTAGCAATTAAAATGAAAAACGCACATCCTTTTAACTTAGCAATTCCATTCCAGGGAGTCTTTCTGATAGAATAAAAGGAATGTGTATGGATGGATATGTGCTAGGATAGTTATTGAAACATTATTCATAGTGACAAAAACAGAACATAGTTCCCATCAATAAGGGAATAGTTTAATGAATTGTGATTACCACTGTTATGGAAGATTTTACAGTTTTGCCTAAAAAAGGTGACTAAGAGGCATTCCTGTATGGTCTTGTTAAGTGAGAAAATCAAGAGGGAAATATATGTAATTCCTTGTTTAGAAAGAATAAGTTAAAGACCTTTCTTATCATTGTCATAATCATCACCATCATGAATCCGCACCCTAATGTGTATTTATGAATGACGGATGAACATAGAGAAAGCTTGTAAAACATATATCGATAAACATTTATAAAGAAATGCACTAGCCATACATGACCCAGGCATGGCAGTGCATGACGATAATCCCAGCACTTGGGCAGCTGAGGCAGGGGGATCAAGATTTGAAGGCCAGCAGGGGCTCCCTAGTGAAACCCTGTCTCACAAAAATAAAAAGAGGAAGAAATACATGAATTTGTAGTCATTAAATTATCTACAATGACTATCTCAGAGTAGAATTTCAGGTGAGTTTTTGGCATCCTTTTATCTTTACATATTGTTTAAAATTTTAGAATAAAACACATACAGAAGCAGGGCAGGGCATGCCTGTGAACCCAGCACTTGGGAGGTTGAGGCAGAAGGATTGCAAATTTGAGACCAGCCTACATAGACCCTGTCTTAAAAAACCAAAAAAAAAAACCCCAAAAAACCAACCAACCAACCAAACAAACAAACAAAAACCCCACATACATAAACAGGAAGAAAACCAGTGAGAAAAGAAAAACAAAACAAAAAAATAAATAAAACAACAACAAAAAAAATAAAACAAGAAAACCAGTGAGAAAAAGAATAGTCTTCATTATATGAAAAAATAGAAAGTGTCCTGAATGATTCTGTTAACCAACCAGGCTTCATCACCGGAATTTGACTTAGGAAACTCAAAAAAGGGAATTTCAAGCATCAGAAAGCCGAGTAAGGAAACCAGTTCCGAGTGAGAGGGCCTTGCTGGACTAGAAAGCTGCTCCCTATGATCACAGCTTCTGTGGACAGTGCTAAGATTGGCTCCCAAGGGAAATGATGATCAGATGAGCTTGCAATGTCTTCCTTTGGTGAAGGTGGAGTCTGGGGGGGGACCTGGGGATCAGCTCCTAGCAGGCATTGGTTAGTTTAAGTTCAGGTGATTCTCCTAGCCTATGTAAGTTCTGGAACAGGAACAGTGCACCTGGGGGAGAGGTTGGTGAAAGGAAGGCAATGATGCTGGGGGTGGGAGTGTGGGCAGAAGCCTTGTAGCCAACCAGACTGTAGATTAAATTTGGGCTCCACCGCTCACCTGTGACCTTGGACCTATTGCTTTGCCTGCCCAGGCCTGCTGTTGGCAAGGGATATGTGCTGGAGGTGGCCCAGCTGGTTGCGTGTGCAACAGGAAACACAGAGTCATCATCCTTGTGAACCCATTGCTCAGCTCAGTGTTTCAAGGAGGGACAAACATCACTAGGTGAGCCATGGAGGGCTGTTTCTTGATGACAGAGTTTCAGAAAAGCCTGGACCGAGAGGCATTGAGTCTCCTGTGCCCCTTGCCTTCTAGACCTGGCTTCTTGGTTTTTTTCCTCCCCCACCCCTTTGGTAAATTCTTTTGGATTGGACTTAGGTGAGTGTTATGGACTGAAGGTATTCTTCCTGAATTCATGTGTGGAAACCCATCCATACTGCATGACTATATTTGGAAAAGGAGTTAGTGAAGGTTAAATGAAGTCATAAGGGTGAGGTCCTTGCAGTGTCCCCATAAGAAGAAACAACAGAGAGTGTGCTCTCTGTCCGTGTGCACACACCAGGGAAAGGCTAAGTGAAAAGGCTGTCCTCTGTGAGTAAGGAAGAAACCCCTGCCAGAAACGGAACTCTGCCAGACCTGATCTTGAACTTTCCAGCCTCTAGAACTGAGGGAAGTACATTTCTGTTTTTGAAGCCATGCAGTCTGTGGCAATTTGTTATGGCAGCCTAAGCAGACTAATACAGTCAGGCTTGAGTTGTAAATAATATGATTCCTTCATTCCACTGTGTACTGACAATATGCTTACAGCACTCGTGACCTTCAGCATGCTTTGGACCCAGCAGGGAGACAGATGAGTAAATAGAACTCAAGCTCTGCCTGACAAATGTACTTCTGGAGGAAGAGAATGACATAGAGACCCAGTGCCTGTGACTCAAGATTTGCTGATGAGGGTCTCCCCCAAGTATGTTTTCTTTGTGTCTAGCAGTGTTTTAAAAATTGGTAAAGCTCACATAAAAATCTAGACTTCTGTCTTCTCTTGAAAAAGTCAGTCTCTGGTAGTACTGGTCCTGCATTTCCAGAAGGCAGCCACTGGATGGCACCGAGGAGCAGCTGCTGCCTTCAGAGAGACATTGCACTCTCAGCCTTCCACTGTCCCTATGGCTTCTTTTATCTCCTTGCTCACCCAGATGTTCCTCACTTATGTCACCTTTTGTTTGAGATTCCTGGGTATAAACTTTTGCTTTCTTAATGTTTGTAAGCATGTACAATTGTTTGTGAATTCCCTTCACCCCATGTTAGCCATTGAGTCAGGTTAACCCAAACTAGGTCCAAAGTCAAGATGCCGACTGTAAAGGTCTGTTTTGTATCAGAGACTCAGGAAATGTCAGAGCTGGGAGGAAACTTGGAGGGTCATGCAGTCAACACATCTTGCTTTCCAATGTGGACACAACAATCCAGACAGGTGAAGTCTCCTGCCACAGGTCATATAGCTGGATAGTAGGTAGCAGAGCGAAGAGAGGAACGTGAGATTCCCTGCTGATTTTCCACTCTGATTAAATGTTGTGTTTTTTTTTTCCCCTTCCATTATCTTTGTAGAAAAAGGAAAGCAGTAGCTTGCCACATGGATTTAGGGAAGCATTGTCACGTGAGATTCAATCCATGCTCAGGCCCTTTTCTTTATACTGTCAGAGAGATTGTCAAAAGAAAATTATGGGAAAGTGCTAGCCGTGTATTATGGCTTCCAAGCCCACAGATGTCCCCTGGCAAAACTGAAATAAAATTGGAAGAAATTAAAACTCATTTTGTTTTCCAGTCCTTGGTAATAAAATATTCTTGCTGCGGATGAGTGCTCAGCTCAGTCCCCTCCCCCTTATTACTAGACAAAAGCAGAGCACAATAAAAATAGAAACGAATGCAGAAATCTGCTCCCATTTCTTCCTTTGTATACCAGTGTTTTTGTTGGTCAAATCACATTGTGGAGTGTCCATCACAGTGGCTTGTCTTAGAGGCCCCAAAGTAACTATCAAGGATGTAAAGGGATGGTCCTTTGTAAAGCAGGATTGCACGAAAGCCTCATCTCTTTGAATTCCTTCATCCCCAAATTGTTGGTGGAAGGAGCAGTTAAGCATTAAAATCCATTAAAGAATGAACAAGATGAGAAACCATATTCTTGACATTTGGTGGTTAAAGCTATGGGTTTGAAGCCAGACTTTCTGGGTTCGAATCCCAGCTCTGTCATTAACTAGCAGTCTAACTTTGGGCAAGATCCTTTGCTTGTTGGTTTCTTATTGGTGCAACAAAAGTAATGCTACTGGTCTCTGCCTTCCAGAGTTATTTTTGAGGACTCAGAATACGAAGTCCAGTGTCTGGCCTCATAACTGGACCATTGTGGCAGGTGACAAAGACTTTCTCCTTGACCACACTTTAATTGGGCTCCTCTGAGCCTCTTCTCAACTCTGTGTGACCTTGGGTTTCTATGTCTGTGTCTATCCCTGTCAAGTCAGTTTAGGGGGAATCCCCCACCCTTGACATTTTATCACCCTGGTCTGCCTTCAGCAAGAATTCTCTTACATGGGTTTAGCACAAATCCCCCTACTGTGATGTTTCCTCTGTGATTTTTCATCTTCACTAGTCCCTTCACTCTGCTCCTTGGCTCTAAATTCCCACTTGTCCTTGTATTTGTATTGAGCCTCACCTTTCTCCCCCTTTGCACTACCTCCATCACCATAGTTTCAAAGAAAAAATCATCCTTGCCATTTACAAAAGTGCAAGAATAATTTTTTCTTTAGCAAGAGAAGGGGGTGGTGGTGTTGAGATTCAGGCGAGTTTAGGAGAATTGATGAGGACCTGATGGGAATTTTGTTTTCAGTAGGAGGAGAATGAGGCAGACAGCAGATTTGGGAGTCTGGGGCTGGCTGCCTGCTGCCCTCGTGGACTTCTACAGCCTAGTATGGCCATGATGTGCTCAACCTCTCACCCCAACTTTGTAGGTTCAGAAGTTTGATTTATTAGAGCATGCAGGAGTTGATTAGGTACAAGAGTGAGGGAACTTCCCACAGAGACCCCTGTTTCATATGCACCTGAATCCCGGTCAAGTCATTCGATCACTAACTCTTGGTTTTCCTCTATGTAAATTAGGGATAACAAAAGCTGCTTTTTGGGTTTTCTGATGATGTGAAATATAATATGTTGAAATCTTGGAATAGCCAAGTGGCCAATAATTCATCACTATTCATTGGGCTCTGGAGATTGGATCTAATCATCAAATTCCCAAGAGCCAGATCTATAAACCAGGGTGTGAATTAGTTAATTGATAGGAAGTGAAATGCTTTCCAGGTATGAAAGACTCAGCACTGTACCCCAGGATCATGCTTTTCCTGTCATATTTCCTGGCACAGTGGGTCAATAATGTGAAGGCTACCTGACTAGTGGCACAGCTGCTGGCATCCTGTCCAAGTCCCACACTCACTGCACACACCTACAGGCCAGTTACTGCAAGTTCCTGCTATTCTTGGCCCCAGGGATGCTTTTTTGCCAGGAGGCATCCTAAGCCCAGATGCAGAGCAATATGGAAGTAGCTGAGAGTCATTACTCCTCGAGAAGCTCCCAGCCATCAACTAACTAGCCCCTAGGTGAGGATAACTCTTCAGCGTGTTCTCTATCATCTCCTAGAGCTTCATAGAGTAACAGCTCAGTTGACCAGTGCATCTTGCTGGATAACACACCCCTCATTGGCTGCTTTCCCCACCATCTCATTTCCCACACTGCTTGCACTTTAATCCTGTCTCAGGGTCTGCCTCAACCTGACATAAAGATTGATGGCCCTACAGGTGTCCAAAATTGTGGTGGCATTCCTGGGGTGGATCTGAGAGGTGCACTCATATGCTCCCTTTGGAATAACATCAGCTTCCTGTAAGAGGTGGTAACAGCTGTTCTCCTTGAGGGAGATGCAGTGGACTTCGTGCTATCTCCAAGGTATAGACTGATCAGCAGTCAGCTGATGTGGTCCTTCTTATCTGCTGCATCAAGCTTCATCCCTGGCATGTTCTTCTCTTATCCTGGGATCTGAGGATCTCTTTGGAGTTCACAGCCCTTGCATGAATGAGCGCAGATTTTCTGAACTAGAGGGGGCTGCACTGGGGAATTTGAGGACTTACTTGATGAGAAGGACAGGGAACCTTCTGAGAGTTGTCTTGAAAGGAGAAACCCGGCATGGTGTGGGAAGATGGTCTTTGTTTCCTAAAAGGAGTGTTGAGATAGGGGCCCAGGAGAGCTTAGGCAAAAAAGGGATTTATATTGTTGGATCAAGGGCAGTGTATAGCTCTTCATACGTACTTTCTCATTTATTTTTTGCACAAGCCTGTGGGTAAGCCTTATTACCTAATTTCACAGATAAGGGCTTGGAGTCAGAATGGTTAAAAAGTTGCCCAAAGCCAACGTGTGTGCTGGGATTGGGTTGGAGCCTTGCTGGTGTTCTTGGAGGCTTGATGAGTGACAGGGTGGATCAAGGATGGGATGCAGGAGGAAAATGCGGTCACATGTGGGGGTTGGGGGGCTTAGAGGAGTTGGGAGGCCAGAGATTAGACTGCTGGGCTGACATTGTGGATTGAATCTTTGTACCTTTGCTAGACTGATATAGGGATATGGAGAATGAAAGATGGAGTAGTGTGTGTATGTGTGTGTGTGTTTGTGTGTTTCTAAAAGAGAAGCAGAGAAAGAGAGAGAGAGAACGATTAGATAATTTTCTGTACTTTCTCCTGTGTTCTAGCTTAGAGTCACTTAGTCTTCCTCCAAGAAGATTCTTGAGCCTGGGCTTCAAGTCCAGAGACTCCATGGTCTATTGGTACTGATCCCATTCTCTTCTTTATGAGGGAGGCCACTGGGTGCTCTGGCTGGGGTTCCTCAGACATGAAACCATTTGAGCTGGAGGTTGTTCAATTAAAGCTCTTCAACTTACAGATGAAATGAGGTTCAAAGAGGCCATGTTGATTCGTTCACATTCATGGAGAAGCAGAGCTGGGTCAGAAACTAGTTATTCTGACTTACTAATCCATACAATGAACGGATACTGAACATCTTCTCTGTGCCAGCACTGTGCTAGGCCCCCCAGACCCTGCAGGAACTGGCTTTTTAGGAACATATTCAAATCCTGTCATTTCCATTGGAGCACAAGATTTCGTTTTCGTCACTGCTCTTTTCTTAACTCATCTCTAAACACATTCTGTGCTCTGGGCCCTGTTAGGGGCAGTGGAGGAGTCAAGGGAGTCTTTGCATGCAGAGGTCATTAGTGGGTAGCCTCCCCATTCCTGGGTCTCCCTGGGTGGCCACTCCTTGCCCCCTGTCCCTGGTGGCTGGTCTCAGACGTGCTCACTGCTTGCCTCATTTCCAGCTGTCTGCTTGCTCCCCTCTGTTCCACCACATCCACGTTCCTAGCATTTGTCATTCTTGTTGGCAGCCTCCAGCATCCCACTCTGCCAACTCACTCCTGGGCCGTCTCCAGTCCGACTCTTTCCAAAGGATTAAGCAGCTTGTCCAAGGTTACACAGCAATTCCAGCATTTAGGCCTTTGGACTAAAGATGGATTCACTCAGTGGGGAGCTCTATTACTTTTTGGAAACTTCCCTAAAATATCCCATATTCCACGTATGCATCCCTTCTTTAAAAAATTTTAGCTTTTACGATAAACTCAAATGCTTCATGTGTTTCTTTACTATTCTCTGCTTTTATTTTCTTTCTTTTTTTTTTTCAGATTTTTGAGACAGGGTCTTGGTATGTACCCCAGGCTAACCTTGAACTCAGGATCTTCCTGCCTCAGCAGACCCTGTGTAGGGCTGGAAATCCTTCCTACCTATCCCAGCCAGGCCACCTGGACTCACTTGGGCCTTCCCCGCACTAGCCCTATAGCTCACTCGAAGCACCCACCTGCTCCTCCTCCTCTCACAGGAACCATGTCTTGTGCTCATGTTGTCTGTTTGTGAAAATGCAAGGGCAGCGCTGCCTGGGAATCACATGGGCATTCTCACCAGGCTTCAATACAACCCTGGGACCAGGAGGCTCTGTTACAACACTTGTAACATGAGTTTGTGGGTAACAGTGGCTTTTCATATTGTCACTAAGTGTGCATCTCCATTTCTACATATCTGTTATGATGGGACCTCCAGAAATGTCTGCATCCTGTAATTTAGGATGAAGGGGCCCTGTCAGAGCACTGTTGGAGGAGGGCCATTCTTGGTTGTCACTGTAGGACCAGACCTCTCTAGGCTTGGTTGACAGACTTCAGAGCCATCCATAGGCTAGCTCCAGTGATACCCAGTAAAAATACTTTCCTCAACACCTGAAGACTTGGTTCTTTTAGGTATGAACCATTATGACACCTCTTTGTAATCCCAGTATCTATGGGGTAGGAACTTAATAAGCATGTGTTGAAAGCATGAGGTTCAGGTGCCTGTTAAATGGCGTTAGTCGTCTTTACCATAGAGTAAGGCAGTGTTAAGTCTTTCCCAGCAAATAAGCAGATAGCAAGGTTGGGCAGGGTGACTTAAGAGAGCTTTTGTCATCTTGGGAGTCATCTACATCATACCTACTTACCCCTTTAGTCAGGGGCTTCCAGTTGTATATGACTTGTTTTTATTCATCTTCAGGATCCCAGACAAGATAGCCACAAGTGGCCTAGCTCAGAAATTACAGGACAGAATGACATCCCCAACCTGTTAGTTTGTCATTCTCCCTGGGTACTGTCTGAAGAGCCGGTACCTAGTCCAGGTGTCACTTTCTGGGTCGCTGCTGCCTTCCCTGCAAGCAGACTCAGAAATGGAGGGGCTGCTGTCGTAGCTTCCTGTGAATCTAGAAGGCCTGTGGATGTTTCCCTGGTAATGTGACACAGTCCCCAGCTTGGGAAAAATGCTTATTAGGGAGTATGAATGTCCCTGCAGAACCCTGGGAGGCAAATGAAGGAAGGAGAGAAATAGGAGCTTGTCCAGCTCTGCTCAGGGATTTTCATTCTCTCTTAGTGAAAATGAGACCAAGGCTGACAAATCCATTAATCTCAGAAGACACAAGGAAAAGATTGCCATAAAGATGCACTGCTCAGCGTGAAGAGGAAACTTGGCAGATGAGGCTCTCAGACTCAGAGGCCATCAGACACGGAAGGGACCCTGGTGATCATCTGTTCTGGACTCTTTGTCTCAGAAGTGCATTGCTTCATTTCCAAACATTGGGGACCTTCTTATCTTTTTTAAAAATGGATTTATTAAGATATAATTCACATACCATATAATTGATTCATTTAAAGTATATAACCAGTGGTTTGGGGATGTTATATTATCTTTAAAAATTATGGCTCAATATATATAGCAAAAATTTCATTTAAATTATCTAAGTGTATAATTCAGTAGCAATAATTACATTCATATTGTTATGCAACTATTAACTGCTGTCTATTTCCAAAACCTTTTTTTTCACCCCCAAACAGAAATGCTAACTGTTAAATAGTAATTTTGGACTGGAAGTGTGGCTCAAGTAGTAGAGCAACTGTCTAGCAAGTGTGAGACCCTAGGTTCAAACTCCAGTACTTAAAACCCCTCCCCCCTCAAAATAAAACCCTAGTAATTTGCCATTTTCCCCTTTTCCCAACCTCTGGTACATCTAATCTACTTTCTGTCTCTATAAAATTGCCCATTCTAGGTAACTCATGTAGGTGGAATCATATAACTATATGTCTTCCTTATTTCACTTAGCATAGTGTTTCACAATTTTTCTATGTTGTAACATGTAACAAGTTCTGATGAACTTGATCCCCCTTTATGGCTGTATATACGTATACATATATACACATGTATCATATTTACCACATTTTGTTTATCCAGTCTTTTGTTGAATGAAAATTGAGTTCTACCTTTTGGCTGTTGTGGTTTAGATATGAGTTGCCCACCAGATGCTCATGTGTTGAAGGCTTGGTCGCCAATGCAGTGTTCAGAATTGGGGCTTTTGGAAAGTGATTGGGACATGAGGGCGGTGAACTAATCAATGGATTGATCCATTGATGGTTTTGTAATGGAATGAACTATTGGGAAATGGTGGAAATGTAGAAGTGAGACCTGATTGGAGGAAGTAGGTCATTGGGGGTGTGCCTTTAAAGGGTATATCTTGTCTCTGACCTCTTCCTTTCTCTGTCTTTTGGCTTCGTGGGTGCCATGAGGTGAACAGCCTCTGCTACATGCTTCTGTTGCCATGATATTCTGCCTCACCTCAGGCCCAAAGCAATGGAGTCAGCCAACCTTGGACAGAAACCTCTGAAACTGTGAGCCAAAACAAATGATTCCTCTTTTAAGCTGATTTGCTCAGTATTTTGTCACAGCAATAAAAAGTGTGTAGCACAGCTATCATGAACAAAACTGCAATGAGCATTGGTGAGAACATGTCTGTTCATCTCTGCTTTCGAATTCTTTGAGTGTACATCTAGGAGTAAAATTTCTGGGTCACGTGCTTATTCTGTGTTTAGATTTTTGAGGAACCACTACACTGTTTTCTGTAGCAGCTGCGCCATTTTATATCTCCGCTAGCAATGCACGAGGGTTCCAATTTCTCCATATCCTTGCCAAGGCTTATTTTCTATGTTTTTGGTTACAGTTGTCCCTTGTTATCTGTGGGGGATTATTTCTAAGATCTCTCGCAGATGCTGAAATCTGAAGCTGCTTAAGCCCCTTATGTAAAGTGGTGTTGTATTTTTATATAACATATGTGCATCCTCCTATATACTTTAAATCATCTCCAGATTTCTTCTAATACCCAACACAATGTAAGTGCTATGTGAATAGTTCGTATACTGTATTTTAGGGAATAGTGATAAGAAAGAAGTCTCTACATGTTCACTATAGATAAAGTTTTTAAACATATGTACAGATCTGGAGTTTGTTGAATCCATGGATGTGGAGGCACTGACTGTATAGCTGTCCTGGGAGGTGTGAGGTGCTATCTCATTGTGGTTTTGATTTGCATTTTTCTAATGATAAATAATGTCGAGCGTCTCTTCAGGTGTTTATGATCTATTCATATATCTTTGGAGAAATGTCTATTTAGGTTCTCTGCTCATTTAAAGGATTAATTGTTTGGAGAGAAGGTTCTCACTATGTTGCCCAGACTGATCTTGAACTCCTAGGCTTAAGTGATCCCTCCACTTCAGCCTCCAGAGTAGCTGAGTGGCAGGCACATACCACCGTGCCCAGAAATTTTTTTTTTATGACAAATAAAGGTTGTATGCATTTACCATAAAAACATGACATTTTGAAGTATGTACATTGTGGTATAGCTAAATGTAATTAAATGTAATTAACAGTGCATGGCCTTGTAGGCTTTTTATTATGGGACCCTAAGATCTTTTTTAGCAATGTTCAAGAGTACAGTGCAGTGTTATTAACTGTAATCTCCATGTTGTGCAGGACATTTGTCAAACTGGCCTCTGTGTACTGATTCTAGCTTTATTCTACATGGTCAGAGCACATGTGCTATATATAATTTCAGTCCTTTGAGTTGTGTGAGACTTGCTTTATGATTTCATGAGTGATCAATTTTGGTAAATGTGAAAGTCTGTAAAAACTTGGGGAAAATATATATCCTTACAATGTAGGGTTTAGAGTTTTTAAAAGTGAATTAGGTCAAGTTTGTACGTCATAGTGTTTAAGTCTTGGATTTTTTTTTTGTGCCTTTCCTAGAAATTGCTGAAAGAGGCATGTAAAATATTTCACTATGACTCTGGAATGTCTATTTCTCTTTAACTCTGTCAAATTTTGCTTCATATTTTTGAAATTGTGTTATTAGGTACAATGAGATTTAGAATTATTATAGCTTCCCGGTGGATTGAATCTTCATCAGTTTGAATTGTTCCTCTTTATCTCTACTAATACCTCTTGTCTCAGACTTTACCTTGTCTGATATTAATTCAGCACCAGTTTTTCTAAGGTTTGTGTGATGTGTGAGTTACTTTTTTCATGATTATAACAAAATTCCTGACATAAACAACTCAAGAGAAGGGTTTATTTTACCTCACAGTTTTAGAAATTTCGGTCCATAGTGGTTGGCTCTGTTGGTTTTGAGCTTGATGAGGCAGAATATCATGGCGGCAGGAGAGTATGGAAGGGGATCCTTCTCACTGCACGGCAGAGAGTGAGGAAGGGACTGGGGATCGAGGATAACCTTCAAAGTCACATCCCCAGTGACCTACTTCCTCCAGCGAGGTCTTACCTCCTAAAGTTTCCAGAACCTTCCAGACTGCCCACCATCTAGGGACCAGAGGTTCAGTACATGAGCCTGTGAGGGACATTTCATATTCAGATCACAGTATGAGCTGTGTCTTTTTCCTTCCTTAACCTTCCTGTATCCTGGTATTGAAGCATGTCTTTTATGAGCAGTATATACCTGGGTTTGGGATACTCTGGGCCTTTTGATGTTCTTTGTTTGTTTGGTGGCACTGGGGTTTGAACTCAGGGCCATGCTGGCTAGGCGGGTACTCCACCACTCAAGCCGCTCCACCAGCCGCTTTTGGACTTTTGATTGCTGTATTAGGATCATTTATAGTTAATATAATCGTAGACATATTGGGCCTAATTGTGCCATTGTACTTACTGTTTTATTTTGTCCCACTTATTCTGTGTTCCTTTTTCTCTCCTTTCTTGCCTTCTTTTCAACAAATCAAGTATTTTTTATATATTTCATTGATGTGAAATTCATATAACATAAAATTAACCATTTTAAACTGACCAACTTAGTGGCATTTAGAACCTTCTTATTTTGTATGATCAAGCCTCTATTCAGTTTCAATTCATTTTTATCACCACAAAAGGAAATCCCATACCCATTTTCCCCTTCCTCCATCCCCTGTAACTACAAATCTGTATCTGTTTCTGTGGATTACGGATACATCCGGTGTTATCATTCCTCCTCCACTAGCTTTTAAGTCATACATTTTTTTACTCTTCTTTTAGTGGGTATCTCAGAGATTACAGAACACATCCCTGACTTATTAGATTTCATTATTTACCAGTACTTTTTTTTGGTGGAACTGGATTTGAACTCAGGGCTTCATGCTTGCAAAGTAGGCACCATACTGCTTGAGTCACACCTTCAAACCATAAATTAGTACTTTCATTGCTTGCAGGGCAAAGAAAATATTTGAGAATACACTCCAGTTTTTGTCCCTTCAACCCTGCTGAAGGCCAAGGTTGACTTTCTAAGCTTGTAGACACCATTTCTGCTTGGTTTCTTGTCTGTTCTCCCTGAAGTGTTTACACATCACCAAGTGCTTCGAGGGGGAAAGTGTTGGCAGGGAGCTGAACTCACATCAGCGTCAGTGTGGTCCTTCTCTCTGAGATCCTGTCCCCTCAGTTTGGCTGACAAGATGTCTCTCTACTACCTTTTCGCCCAACTTTCTTTGGTGGTCTTTTGTGTCTTGTGTAGGCTTTTCAGATTCTCAGTGCAGGGCTGATCTTCCATAAGTTACCTTACCATTATCAAGAGCAGAAATCTGGTGCCTTTATTTTACAGCAAGGACACACAGCTCTGGAGGGGAGAAGTGCCTGCTCTAATGTCACACTGCTAATTAAAGAGATCTGGAAGTAGAACTCAGGTCTCCTGGTATCCATTCAGTATTGTCTACCACAGTAGGCTAGGCTACAGGACAGTCTCACTCTATCAAACACTCACCTCAGCCATCATTTTTTCACTTAAGAAATGTTTCTGGCCACCTGCCTAGTGCCAAGCACTGGGCAAAGAAGTAGAGATACATCTTTTCCCCATTTTCTTCTGCTTTCAAGAGTTTCTCTTTGGGTTTTTAGCAGATTTATTGTGATATGTGTATTGTGGTTTCCTTTGACTTTATGCTGGTTTTGTTCTCACAGCTTCATGAATCTATGGTTTAAGGGTTTTTGTCAGTTTTGAAAAATTCTCAGTTGTTGTGTCTTGAATTATGCCTTTTTCCTAATGCTTTTCAACCTGTCATTCACACTCTTAATTGCATGCAATATCTACAAGGATTATCCATCCTTGAAGTGGGGAACAGAGGTAGCCAAGTATTTTATTTAAAAAATAGGTGCTGGTCACAGTGGCTTACGTCTGAAATCCCAGCTACTTAGAGGCAGAGATCAGGAGGATTATAGTTTGAGGTCAACTCAGGCAAAAAGGTATTGATATTCCATCTCAAGTAACAAACTGGGTAGGTGGTATGTGCCTGTGATCCCAGCTATATGCCAGGTAGGTGGTACACAGTCCCAGGCTCACCCCAGGCAGAAAGCATGAGACCTTTCCTGAAAGATAACTAAAGCAAAAAAAAAAGGGATAGGTGTTTGGTTTAAGTGGTATAGCACCTACCTAGCAAGAATTAGGCCTGAGTTAAATCCCCAGTACTGAAGTAGGTTAGCTATATGTCACTGAGACAGAATAACAGTAGCTTAAATAAAATGCCTTCTTTCACTTTTACTTTTTTTTTTTTTTGTGGTCATCTCTCTTTTTTTTCTTTTTCATTTTTCTTTTATTATTCATATGTGCATACAAGGCTTGGTTCATTTCTCCTCCCTGCCCCCACCCCCACCCTCTCCCCCACCCAATACCCAGCAGAAACTATTTTGCCCTTATTTCTAATTTTGTTGTAGAGAGAGTATAAGCAATAATAGGAAGGAACAAGGGTTTTTGCTGGTTGAGATAAGGATAGCTATACAGGGCATTGACTCACATTGATTTCCTGTGCGTGGGTGTTACCTTCTAGGTTAACTCTTTTTGATCTAACCTTTTCTCTAGTACCTGTTCCCCTTTTCCTATTGGCCTCAGTTGCTTTAAGGTATCTGCTTTAGTTTCTCTGCGTTAAGGGCAACAAATGCTAGCTAGTTTTTTAGGTGTCTTACCTATCCTCACCCCTCCCTTGTGAGGGGTGCTTTTATCATGTGCTCATAGTCCAATCCCCTTGTTGTGTTTGCCCTTGATCTAATGTCCGCATATGAGGGAGAACATACGATTTTTGGTCTTTTGGGCCAGGCTAACCTCACTCAGAATGATGTTCTCCAATTCCATCCATTTACCAGCGAATGATAACATTTCATTCTTCTTCATGGCTGCATAAAATTCCATTGTGTATAGATACCACATTTTCTTAATCCACTCATCAGTGCTGGGACATCTTGGCTGTTTCCATAACTTGGCTATTGTGAATAGTGCCGCAATAAACATGGGTGTGCAGGTGCCTCTGGAGTAACAGTCTTTTGGGTATATCCCCAAGAGTGGTATTGCTGGATCAAATGGTAGATCGATGTCCAGCTTTTTGAGTAGCCTCCCAATTTTTTTCCAGAGTGGTTGTACTAGTCTACATTCCCACCAACAGTGTAAGAGGGTTCCTTTTTCCCCGCATCCTCGCCAACACCTGTTGTTGGTGGTGTTGCTGATGATGGCTATTCTAACAGGGGTGAGGTGGAATCTTAGCGTGGTTTTAATTTGCATTTCCTTTATTGCTAGAGATGGTGAGCATTTTTTCATGTGTTTTCTGGCCATTTGAATTTCTTCTTTTGAGAAAGTTCTGTTTAGTTCACTTGCCCATTTCTTTATTGGTTCATTAGTTTTGGGAGAATTTAGTTTTTTAAGTTCCCTGTATATTCTGGTTATCAGTCCTTTGTCTGATGTATAGTTGGCAAATATTTTCTCCCACTCTGTGGGTGTTCTCTTCAGTTTAGAGACCATTTCTTTTGATGAACAGAAGCTTTTTAGTTTTATGAGGTCCCATTTATCTATGCTATCTCTTAGTTGCTGTGCTGCTGGGGTTTCATTGAGAAAGTTCTTACCTATACCTACTAACTCCAGAGTATTTCCTACTCTTTCTTGTATCAACTTAAGAGTTTGGGGTCTGATATTAAGATCCTTGATCCATTTTGAGTTAATCTTGGTATAGGGTGATATACATGGATCTAGTTTCAGTTTTTTGCAGACTGCTAACCAGTTTTCCCAGCAGTTTTCGTTGATGAGGCTGCTATTTCTCCATCGTATATTTTTAGCTCCTTTGTCAAAGATAAGTTGCTTATAGTTGTGTGGCTTCATATCTGGGTCCTCTATTCTGTTCCACTGGTCTTCATGTCTGTTTTTGTGGCAGTACCATGCTGTTTTTATTGTTATTGCTTTGTAATATAGTTTGAAGTCAGGTATTGTGATACCTCCTGCATTGTTCTTTTGACTGAGTATTGCCTTGGCTATTCGTGGCCTCTTGTGTTTCCATATAAATTTAACAGTAGATTTTTCAATCTCTTTAATGAATGCCATTGGAATTTTGATGGGAATTGCATTAAACATGTATATTACTTTTGGGAATATCGACATTTTTACTATGTTGATTCTACCATTCCATGAGCATGGGAGATCTCTCCACTTTCTATAGTCTTCCTCAATCTCTTTCTTCAGAAGTGTATAGTTTTCCTTGTAGAGGTCTTTCACATCTTTCATTAGGTTTACACCTAGGTATTTGATTTTTTTTGAGGCTATTGTAAATGGAATTGTTTTCATACATTCTTTTTCCGTTTGCTCATTGTTAGTGTATAGAAATGCTAATGATTTTTCTATGTTGATTTTATATCCTGCTACCTTGCTATAGCTATTGATGATGTCTAGAAGCTTCTGAGTAGAGTTTTTTGGGTCTTTAAGGTATAGGATCATGTCGTCTGCAAATAGGGATATTTTGACAGTTTCTTTACCTATTTGTATTCCTTTTATTCCTTCTTCTTGCCTAATTGCTCTGGCTAGGAATTCCAGTACTATGTTGAATAGGAGTGGAGATAGTGGGCATCCTTGTCTGGTTCCTGATTTTAGAGGGAATGGTTTTAGTTTTTCTCCGTTAAGTATAATGCTGGCTGTAGGTTTGTCATATATAGCTTTTATAATGTTGAGGAACTGTCCTTCTATTCCTAGTTTTCTTAGAGCTTTTATCATGAAATGATGTTGGATCTTATCAAAGGCTTTTTCTGCATCTATTGAGATGATCAAGTGGTTTTTGTCTTTGCTTCTGTTAATGTGGTTTATTACGTTTATTGATTTTCATATGTTGAACCACCCCTGCATCCCTGGGATGAAGCCTACTTGGTTGTGGTGAATAATCTTTTTGATGTGTTGCTGAATTCGGTTTGCCATTATGAGGATTTTTGCATCAATGTTCATTAAGGAGATTGGCCTATAGTTCTCCTTTTTGGAGGTGTCTTTGCCTGGTTTTGGGATAAGTGTAATAGTGGCTTCATAAAATGTGTTTGGCAGTTTTCCTTCCCTTTCTATTTCATGGAACAGTTTAAGGAGGGTTGGTATCAGTTCTTCTTTAAAGGTCTGATAGAATTCAGCAGAGAATCCATCAGGTACTGGACTTTTCTTTTTGGGGAGACTCTTGATTGCTGCTTCAATTTCATTTTGTGTTATAGGTCTATTCAGGTGATTAATTTTCTCTTGGTTCAGTTTTGGATGATCATATGTATCTAGAAATCTGTCCATTTCTTTTAGATTTTCAAATTTATTTGAAAATCTAATGATGATCCATTCTTCATTAAGTAATGAGTTATTTAGTTTCCAGCTGTTTCCATGTTTTTTGTCTTTACTTTTGTTGTTGAGTTCTACTTTTACTGCATTGTGGTCAGATAGTATGCACGGTATTATTTCTATTTACTTATATTTGCTGAGGCTTGCTTTGTGCCCTAGGATATGATCTATTTTGGAGAAGGTTCCATGGGCTGCTGAGAAGAATGTATATTGTGTAGAGGTTGGATGAAATGTTCTGTAGACATCTACTAGGTCCATTTGATCTATTGCATATTTTAGATCTTGGATTTCTTTATTGAGTTTTTGTTTGGGTGACCTATCTATTGATGATAATGGAGTGTTAAAGTCTCCCACAACCACTGTGTTGGCACTTATATATGCTTTTAGGTCTTTCAGGGTATGTTTGATGAAATTGGGTGCATTGACATTGGGTGCGTACAGATTGATGATTATTATTTCCTTTTGGTCTATTTCCCCTTTTATTAATATGGAATGTCCTTCTTTATCTCGTTTGATCAATGTAGTTTTGAAGTCTACTTTGTCAGAGATAAGTATTGCTACTCCTGCCTGTTTTCAGGGGCCATTGGCTTGGTAAATCTTCCTCCAGCCTTTCATCCTAAGTATATGCTTATTTCTGTCGGTGAGATGAGTCTCCTGTAAGCAACAAATTGTTGGATCTTCTTTTTTAATCCATTTTGTCAAACGGTGTCTTTTGATGGGTGAATTGAGTCCATTAACATTAAGCGTTAGTACTGATAGGTATGTGGTGATTCCTGTCATTTAGTTGTCTTAGTTGTTTAAAGATTTGATATTGTGTACCTAACTTGATGTTACTCTCTACTGTCTTGCTTTTTCTTATCCTGTGGTTTGGTGCTGCCTGCCTTTTCATGGTTAAGTTGGGTGTCACTTTCTGTGTGCAGGATCCCTTGCAGAATCTTTTGTAATGGTGGCTTTGTGGTCACATATTGTTTTAGTTTATGCTTATCATGGAAGACTTTTATTGCTCCATCTATTTTGAATGATAGCTTTGCTGGGTAGAGTATCCTGGGGTTGAAGTTATTTTCATTCAGTGCCCAGAAGATCTCACCCCACGCTCTTCTTGCTTTTAATGTTTCTGTTGAGAAGTCTGCTGTGATTTTGATGGGTTTACCTTTGTATGTTACTTGTTTTTTCTCTCTTACAGCCTTCAATATTCTTTCCTTAGTTTCTGAACTTATTGTTTTAATGATGATATGTCGTGGAGTAGTTCTATTTTGATCTGGTCTGTTTGGTGTCCTGGAGGCCTCTTGCATTTGTATGGGAATATCTTTCTCTAGATTTGGGAAATTTTCTGTTATTATTTTGTTGAATATATTATGCATTCCCTTCACTTGCACCTCTTCTCCTTCTTCGATGCCCATGATTCTCAAGTTTGGTCTTTTGATGGAGTCAGTGAGTTCTTGCATTTTCTTTTCACAGGTCTTGAGTTGTTTAATTAATAGTTCTTCGGTTTTTCCTTTAATTACCATTTCATCTTCAAGTTCTGAGATTCTGTCTTCTGTTTGTTCTATTCTGCTGGAGTGGCCTTCTGTTTTGTTTTGCAGTTCTGTTTTGTTCTTTTTTCTGAGGTTTTCCATATCCTGGCAGTTTTCTTCTTTAATGTTGTCTATTTTTGTCCTGAGTTCATTTATCCGTTTATTCATGGTGTTCTCTGTTTCACTTTGGTGTTTATACAGTGCTTCTATGGTTTCCTTTATTTCTTCTTTTGCTTTTTCAAATTCTCTATTTTTATTGTCTTGGAATTTCTTGAGTGTCTCCTGTACATTTTGGTTGACCCTATCCAGTATCATCTCTATAAAATTCTCATTGAGTACTTGTAGTATGTCTTCTTTTAAATTATTCTTGTGGGCTTCATTGGGTCCTTTGGCATAGTTTATCTTCATTTCGTTGGAGTCTGGATCTGAGTTTCTGTTCTCTTCATTCCCCTCTGGTTCCTGTACTAATTTTTTGCTGTGGGGAAACTGGTTTCCCTGTTTTTTCTGTCTTCCCGTCATTGTCCTTGGTGTTGTTACTGTCCCTGTACTGTGTGCAATTAAGTATTTTCTAGCTTGTAATAATAACAATGATAATATTTAGAATGGAAGAGTGAGCTGAGATGGAAAGCAAGAAGTTACAGAAAAGGGGAAAACAAATATACAGACAAGAGGGAAAAAGCAGAACAAAGTAACAGACAAGAGAGTTTCAAAGGTATAAACATGGAGTGTTAGTGTACTAATCGACAGCTGAACAGACATTAGACAGAGAGAGGATTGAAAATCAAAGATAAAAAAAATAAAAAATAAGTAAATGAAAGTAATATGTATATATAAAAATGAATTAAAATAAAATGGAAAATAGAAAATTAAAAAAAAAACCGAAAAAACTTCCAAGTTTATATGCAATGCAGTTTCAGTCTTAATAATTTGGGTGTCCGTCTCAGTCTCCAGTCCTGGAGTTGGTGCCTCAGATGTTCTGTAGTTGTCTCATCAAAGGGGATGCATAAAGTAGAACAAAACTACACACACACACACACACACACACACACACACACACAAAAGCCCCACCAAGTGTCCCCAGTTCAAATGCAATACAGTTTCAGTAAGTTTTTCAGCTTGCAGGTGTAATTCGGTTGTTCTCTCATCAAAGGTAGGGAGAAAAAAAAAAAAGCGTCTGGAGGCAGTTCTGAGAGTGGTATCTGCAACTGTGGCTTGCCTGCCTGCTGCTCTCAGCCTGTAGCTGGCGGCGTTATTTATGTAGATCTCTGAGGTGAACTTAGCACTCACCTGGTCCCACAGGCTTTGTTTGCTCAGAGTTCTCCTGTGCGGGAGCCTCTGCTACAGGCTTTCCCCTTTCCAAGCACTGGGAAAGGTGACACTGCCCCCGTGTTGTCAGGCCTGCTTGTTTATTTACAGTTCATGTGGGAGGTGGGTCTTCCCCCCTCTCCTCTGAAGTTTTCCTCCCACTGCCACTTTCA
Source organism: Castor canadensis (assembly GCF_047511655.1). NCBI lineage: Eukaryota > Metazoa > Chordata > Mammalia > Rodentia > Castoridae > Castor > Castor canadensis. The sequence continues at coordinate 140,719,147 of NC_133387.1, forward strand.
GAAGCTTTCCTGCTCCTGCTTACTGGGCGGTGCTGCTGCTCCTGCCAGCCGCCATGTTTGTTTACAGTTCACATGGGAAGTGGGTCTTCCCTCCTCTCCTGTGGAGTTTTCCTCCCTCAGCCACTCTCACAAGCTTCCCCACTCCTGGTTGCTGGGCGCGCGCCCTGCTCCTGCCAGAGCCTCTCCTGCCGCCCGGCTTGCTTATTTACAGTCCTGGGAAGGATTCCCTTCCCCCAATCTTCAGTGCTCAGGGCACCCCACCCTCTTTCCAGCGTGTCTTATCTGTTCTTACTGCTTATTACTCAGTTTCTCTTTTTTCCCCGGGTGGACGTCAGTCTGTCCAGGGGACTATGCTGCTCTGGCCCAGGCTTGTCTGTGGGGCTACCGCGGTACCGCGAAGCTCACCTGGTTCGCGTCTTCCCAAGCCATATGGGCGCCGGCCACTGGCGGCCCCGGGGGCCCTCCTCGTTTCTCTGTTTAATGTGAAGTGGAGATTCTCTGCACCGGCTGGAGATGTGGAGGGGTCATAGTTATGCCTTTTCTCAGTGATTATGCCTGCAAAGTGTGTCTCCAGCGTCTCTCCAAGATTTCACTATAGGAGGGTCGCTTTCTGCTTTCTACCTCTAGCCGCCATCTTGGAATCCTCTTCACTTTTACTTTTAACAGGCTGGAGGTGGGTATCCAAGATTTGAGATGGTGGTCTTCTCCACTGGGTGTTGCTTGAACCAACATGTCTTACTGTTACAGCTCTTCTCCAATCAGGATGGAGAAAGTGGGAAGACATAGCCACTCCCTGCAGAGTTTTCCCTAGGCATTGTATATCTCACTTTCTTTCATATTCCATGAGTGGAATTTGGTCACATGGCAACTGACTGCAAGGCAGGCTGGAAAATATAGCATTTTTTCTGGGAGGTCACTTCTTGAGCTAAAATTTAGGGATTCTATTGTGAGAGAAAAAGGATAATAAATACAGAGGGACAATTAGCAGTCTCTTCCAAAGTAAGGAAACACGATGAAAGGCAGCAGTTGAGGCCTCAGAGGAAGCTAGATAAAAACATCACAAAAGAAGTAACATTTGATGTTGGGGAGGACGCAGGAGAAAAAAGAACTCTTAAAGACTGTTGCTGGGGGTGTAAATTAGTGCCGCCACTATGGAAAACAGTATGGAGGTTCCTCAAGATACTAAAAATAGAACTGCCATATGATCCAATGATACCATGCTTGGTCATATATCCAAAGGAAAGTAAGTCAGCATATCAATACCTGCACCCCCATGTTTATAGCAACACTGTCCACAATAGCCAAAATATGGAATCAGCCTAGGTGCCCATCTGATGTAAGGGTAAAGAAAATGTGGTACATAGACACAATGGTGTTTTTTTTCAGCCATAAAAAAAAAAAAAAGAAAATAAAATTTTGTTGTTTTCAGGAAAATGGATGGAAATCATCATGTTAAATGAAACAAGTGAGACTTACATAATTGTATTCTTACAAAAATAAAAATATTGCATGTTCTTTCTCAAGTGTGGAACCTAGACTTAAAAAACAAAATGAATGACTTGAGTGTAAAACAGAGGAACATTTTGGGAGTGGGAACCAGCAGGAAGAGTGAGGGTGAAAAGAAAGGGTGAAAGAAGGTTAAATACGATTGAAGTACATATACATGTAGGAAAATGGAATAATGAAACCTGTTAAATTGTACAATTAATGTATGCTCATAAAAATGAAAAACACTTAAAAAAAAGAAGCAACATCTGATTGGGCATTGGAGGATGAAGAGGAGTTCATTGAGGAGAAAATGATCAAAGAGCACTCCAGGCAGAAAGACTGGAAGGAACATTTGACTTCCGAGTGCAGAGCCACGTTTTCATTTCTCGAACCTCAGTGACTGGCCTGTATCGACTACTATAGATGTTGTTGAACAGAATCTACTGTGAGGGCAGAAAGATGGAGACTAAGGGCCAAGAAGAACTAGAAGGGTAGCAGTAAGTACCACAGTAAGGGCAGGGAGAGGAGGATGCATTTGTAGAGGACCCTCGGTATCTGTGGGTCGCTCCACGGAGACCTCTCGAGAAAAGCCGTGCCTGTTCAGGATGCAGAGTGCTCAGTGCTGTACTCAGATACTGGATTCATTTTTTCCCAAATGGTGCTCAACTTCCCTAAAAGACATGCACCTTTCAACAAATCTGAAGTTTTTATTTACCACTCCAATTATGAACACTCACTTTTACCTTGCTTTTTGGGCATCATTTGCTTTTTTTTTGGGAGGCAGATTTTCACAAAATGAAGTGCTGGGAAACACTCAGCAGATCACAGAACGATTTAAACACAACTGATGATGACGAGGGCCTGACAGAGCTTCTCCACACTCACTGAGCTTCGACATGCATGTGGGAATGAAAATGTTTTGTTTTTAAAATGCCTTCTGATTTTTAAGATTTATTATTATTTTTTGACTGCTATTGGTTAAAACTATGTAATTAAATCCTTGAAGAGATTTAAGGTGAAAATCAGCTACCAAATTGAAATTGCTGTGTAGGCAGCTGGTGATAGCCTGGGCAGAAGTGGGGATGAGAAATTGGGGTTTGGGACTGTTCTTGAACTGTGACCATTGGGGTTGTTGGAGAGTGTACTTTCTTCTAAGTGAAGTATTTTGTAAGTAAAGAGGCCAGGTGAGGCTGAACCTTTGCAATGGAAAGAAAGAACCAGTAGGCAGCCAGGACTTGAGTATTGGGTCCCCAGAGGGCTATTTGACGTCCCTGTCCCTTATAAAGTGTGGACCACTTCCCACCCTTATCCTTCCCCTTGCCCTGGCCACACCAACCTTCCTGTGATTTGTTTTTCCCTTGACACTTGCTGGCCTTCCCTTAATAATTAACTTCATAATAATTAATATAATAATAATTAACCTCACAAAAGTATTTAAGGCAGTATTCTAGCTTGATTTTTATTATACAAGTAGTGCTATTCACACACTTAAAAACATCAGAAAATGCAAACAAAAGAAAGAAGATTAAAATCATGTATAATTCTCCCATCTATGTAAATGTTTTTGGTAAAGACCTGGATAGACTTCATCTGTGCTTTCTCCCTCTCTGATTGTATTATACTATATTGCATTGTATTACGTATATATGTGTATGTAGTGTACCGGAGGGATACACTGTGACATTTACATATGTGCTTATAATATTTCTTAATTAGATTCATTCCCTCCCTTTTCTGATGATATTTATGAGCTCTTACTATATGGCTGTTACTATTCTAAGTTTTATACCTGCATTTCATCATTTAAGCCTCATAGCAATTTGTAAGGTAGTGATTATTTTCCCAGTTTTACAGATGATGAAACTGAAGTCCAGAGAACATTTGAAACTTACCTAATCATTCACATAGTTTCATTCTAACCTATACATACATACAGGCTTGCTTTAAACTTTTGATAATGAAAAAATTTCTAATTTATACAAAAACAGAGAAAAGAAGATTAGTGAGGTCCTGTGTAACCAAAACCCAGCTTCAACAACCATCAAGTCATGGTCAGTTGCTTTTTGTCTGTTCTCCTAGCCCACTCCCACCCTGATTATTCTAATACAAACCCCAGATGCTATGCCATTTTATCCACAATGCATGTGTTCCATAGATGGGGACTTTTTAAAAATTTAACTACAATACTGTTACTATTATTCATCCAAATGCACAACTTCCTTACTTCATCCACTTTGTATCAGCACACAGATCCCCAAATGTCTCATAAATGCTTCCCTAAAAGTTCATCTGACTCAGGTCTACGCATGGTCCTCTGAAGAGGTGGGGCTGGGATTAACATCCAGATCGGTCTTGCCCCAACTCTATGCTCTTTCTATGCTCTTTCTAAACACTGAACCCACAGTACAAACTAGGAAATCTGTAAGCTTCATACTACAACTAACTTGAGCATAGGTATTTAGATGCTTGTAACAATTTATAAGTTTTAGGAATTGATTTAATCAGAATAATTAAGATACTAATTTGTAATTTTTTCTCCTGAGGAACTGTTACAACCATTAGCATATTCTCTGTACTGTTTGGTGCAAATTTCTTATAACCTGCAGGATTCTGGTTCCTGCTTTTCTGCTCTATTTTGGTCCCTTAATAGGTTGCTCTGAGGTTATTTCCTCATATAAAAGTCTTTATTATTATTTAATTCACCTGCACATTCACCCAACAAATTAATTGAGCACAGGGCATGCCAGAGAATGTGATTGCCAGATTTAGTTCCTACTACGGGCTTATATTCTGTGGGAGAAACAGACAAAAGAAAAAGTAAGTGGACAAATAATTAGAACAATTTCAGATTGTGATAAATACCATATAAAACCAAATAGGGAGTGTTTAAAAGACACTTAGACATTTAAAAGAAATTTAGAAACAATTTGCTTTTACTTGCTTGAAGCTCTTCTTAAAAGCAGCCTCCATCATTGGTATTTAAAAGAGACTGCACCTTTCAAAATGCTTTTTGCTAACTGCTTGCCACTCATTACTCCCCAGTGTCTTCTCTTTCTTTATTTGTGTCACTGCAGTTTTGCTTCTCCACCTCTGTAATTTGAACACTCTGTATTATACCACAATGCGGTGGTATTGGGGCCTTCGTACTTGGTTTCTTTGGCAGAGAGAGTAACCTCCACATTGAGTCTAAGCAGAAAAAAGATCTCCCATTAGGCAGTAACGTAGTTATCGTAGGCTTGTTCAGTCTTTTTTTGGGGGGATGGTGGTGGTTGTTCAGTCTATGAAATTGTCTTTAATTGAGTTGGGACGTCATTGTAAACGACATAAAAATTTATGCATGAAATAAAGCCTCTAGCTAGATTCTTCCTCCTGTGCTCAATCCTGAAGTGTGACCCCAATGGCATTTTGGAAAGATTGTCCAGTGGGGCTTCCACTGGCAGATGCGTGGGATGGCGGTGTCTGGAGGCCAGACTTATTAGAGAGCCTGGCAGGAGTGTATCCATGACTACCACACTCCAGGGCACTGTCAACATCATTGGTATTGGTCTATGTTGTTGATGTTCTTTGAGAAGTCTGCCTTTGGAGCTGGATGCAACTTAGCATATCACTTACCGCTTGGCAATTTTTGGAGATAAAAATATCACAAAGCATAGTTATGATCATATTGTCACTGTGAGCTTCTGGCTATTTTCCAAATTGAAACCAACCATGAAAGGAGATCAGAAGCTATCAAACTAATCAAATTCAGTGTAACTGGCCATTTGCAGGCAAGTTTGAAAAAGATACTCAAAAAATGTTTCAGCAGGTCCTACGAGGGCTGGAACAGTGCAAACACTCAAAGTTAAATACATGGAAGAATATTAACCATGTAATTAATGACTATTAAATAAAATGCATTTAGTTTACTTATTGTCTAAATGCTTTAATCTCATTTTGGAGATATACTCCAAATGTGAACTTATGCATAATGTTTTCAACTTGTTTCACTGCACGATATCCACAGTCCAAACAGTCTTATCTTGTGACTTCACAGAATGCATGGCATCCTGTAGTAGGAATGCTCTATACTGTGCCTGACCTTTGCTCCACTGGTAGGCACCAAGGAAGCCTCCAACCATATGCTGTTATCAACAATGTTGCAACAAATATCTCGAATGTGTGTCCCACTGGCTAGATTCCTAGAAGTGAAGCTGTAGGTCAAAGGATGTAGGTGTTTGATGATACTGTTTCCCAAAGACATTCAAACGAAGCACAAAAGTGCTCTGTTCTTTAAACCCATTCACACTGGATATTATCAGCCATTACATATTCCCAACATGATAGATCAGACATCGTGTCTTATTTTAACTTAATTTCTCTGTTAACTAGAGAGGCTGATCATCTTTTCATCTACATATTAACCATCTGTGTTTTTATTTCTATTTCTTGTCCATATCTTTTGCACATTTTTCTAGTGAGCTGTTTGTTGGTTTTCATGGATTTGCAGGAGCTCTTTTTACATAGTAAGGATACTAACCTCTGGGTTGTTACCTATATTATAAATTCCAACTGTTACCTATATTATAAATTTCCAACTGCTTTTTTTCCCCCATATGTTGTTCAGTTGTGGGGTTCTTTTGCTGTAAAAAGAAGCTTTTTTATTTTTCGGGTGTTAAATTTTAAGTCTATCTCTGGCTTCCAGGTTCTGTTTTTTCACAACATCAACCATTTTCCTATTTAGCTCCAGTGTTTCCTATTAAAATACTGCATGCACATTAGTAGGTAGGCTATAGCCAGGGATGGGGGAGAATAAAGTGGGAAGGATGAAGATGTGAAGAGGGAACCAAAGCCAAAATCTGTTATCAGAACTTGTTGGAGCTCCCTTGTGTCTAACCTTGGGATGGCTCTTGCTTTCCCTGAAGCTCCCAGGAAGCTAATTGGTGAGATGGGAGAAGTTCCCAGTTTCTCTGGCTCTACTCCCTGCCCACCCCTAAGGGCTCTCCTCGCTATTTCTTCCTAAGAAAGACTACACATTTGCTTCTCAGCCACTGTCATATTCCTCATGGCTTCCCTGGGGTGGAGCTATGGGTTCTTTTCACAAAAAAGAAGACCAAACCCGATGCTCTACAGGACAATTTCTTGACCTAAGGACAAGTTCCATCGGTGGTATGGAGGCCATTGTAGGTGGTGTATCAACTCAACATAAAGTAACACAGGGTGAGAGAATTATTCCCTTCTTAATTGTTATCTAAATTTTCTAATTGTATCAAGGAGCCCGTTTATTGTGGTGGAAATATTTGCCACACCTCCCTAACTCATGTGAATCTCTCTAACTGAGAGAAAAGAGTTCTCAGCCTGGTATTCTTTGGCAGACATCTAGTTAGAATTTAGCAATATTGTGTTCATTGTATTTATGTTCTACAGTTACATTCTATTTATGGCAAATGAGTCTGGTAGGGAGTTGGAGTAGAGATAAAAAGTTAAAAGTTTCCTTTTAAAATTTATTTATTTTTAGAAAATTGGTGTCAATGGGAGTGCATATGGCACCAGATCTTACTGGTGACGCTCTGTGGATAAGAGTTTTGGAAACAGGTAACTACATAAATCCAGGTCTATGACAACCTCCTGCTGGCTCTCCTTCATTCCACTCTTATCAGGGGCCTCCAAAGCCTGTCCTTTGCTGCCCAGAGGCTGGCTGTCCTCTTGGTCCCAGTTCTAGCTCTCTTCCTCCCAATCAGATCAGTACTGACCCAACCTTGGAGCCCCCTTTTCTAAAGGAATCTATATTGGGCACTATACAAAATAGCCCAAACTGAAACTACTCCAATGCCTATCATCAGGAGGGTGGACAACTAAAAGTTACCCTAAGATAAGTTAATGGAATGCTGTACAATAGTGATAGTCTCCAGAACAGTATAGGTAAAACTTTCAAGCCTGATGTCAAGCAGAAGAAGCCAGCCATGAAAGAATTCACACGCACACTTCACATAAGTACCGTGTAAATACAGGCATGCCTAACCCATGCTGTTAGAAGTCAGGATAGGACTCACCTTGCGAAAGGCCCAGGCAGGACTTCTGGAAGCTACTCATGCTCTAGCTTGTGACATGGGAGCTTATTTCATGTGTGTGTTCACTTTGTGAAGATTCAGTGAGTTGAACACGTGTGATATATGATCATGCATTGGGGAACAACAGGAATATATTCTAGAAATGCATCCTTAACTGATTTCATCTTTGTGCAAATAGCATAGGGTGTTTTTACACAATCCTCGATGGTATAGATCCATGCTCAGCGTGGTCTTGCAATGCAGTCAAGGACTGCAGTAAACACAAGATGTGTGAGGCTGCTGCTGGTGTAATATGTCATTCTGCTTCACAGTAAAAAAAAAAAAGCTGCTTTTATTTTTGTTCTTTATGGTGATACTGGGGTTTGAACTCAGGACTTCATACTTGCTAGGCAGGTACTGCACTGCTTGAGCCACTCCACCAGCCCTTTTTGCTGTGATTATTTTGGAGATAGGGTCTCGCTTTTTGCCCAGGCTAGCCTGGTCTGTGATCCTTATGCTTCTTGCCATCACTGAGATTACAGGTATGTACCACCATCCCCAGTGTAAACTTATTTTTAGCAAGTAAAAGGAGAACCCTCTATAATAACAATAAAAAGTGTAGCATAGTTACACACAAAGCGCTGTCATTGTTGTCAAGTATTATGTACTGCATACAATTGTATGTGCTGTACTTCTATATAGCAGGCAGTGCAGTAGGTTTATATACACCAGAAGTATCACAGATATGAGAATGGGCTGCCCTGATACATCACCAGGTGATGGGAATTTTTCAACTCCCTTATGATCTTATGGAACCACTATCACATATGTAGTCTGTCTTTGATAGAAACATCATTCAGTGGCATATACTTTTATCTGTGTCAGTTCATTACAAGCTTTAAGGAATATTATTATAAAAAAAAAATCCTTCCTTCTATTATGTAGCCACAGCTCTTTTTGGTGCCAGCAAAATGAGGCAGGCCTATCACCTCAACTCACAAAAAGAGAACAGAGCTGAGTCCAGGACAGGGAGAACTATGAAGAGCCAGGGCATGAAGGAGAGAGCAGAAACCCAAAACCTACCTTTGGTTTGGGAATTGCTCTGAGGAGGGGCTTCCCACAGATGCAGGTTAATAGCAAGGTCTATGGATCCCTTGAGACATGAATCTGACTGGCCTTCCTGGAACTGGAAGTTCCTCCCAGTTCCAGCTCCTCACCTTCCTCCTTGTCGCCTGGTCCCACTTTTCCAGGGAGGACTGAAATCCAAGTGCACCAGCCCAGGAATTAATAGATCAGTAAAGCAGAAACCAGAAGGTCAGATGAAATTGCCGTGCAGAGAAGGGTGGGGCCCTGTCGTGTGCCAGGGAGCCTTCAGGTGGTTCTTCCTGCTAGATTTGAAGGAAGGTTTGTAGCTGCTGTAGGCATCCCTTTGTTGGTTATTTTACCATGGCTCTGGGGCCCGATGGCACTAAGAAGACAGAGGACCCCTGTGAAAAACACAAGGGTGTAAGTACTGGGGAAGATGCTGGGGGCTGCTTGGGGCCAGGCTGGTCTTGGAAGGGGGGTGTTGGGCCCCAGGAGCAAGGAGTGAAAGAACTGTAGACTGGAGGGAGCAGAAGCCCAGGAAAGGGCCCAGGGAAGAGCTGACTAGAGACCCTTCTCTCTCCCCCAGAGGGCTGCTTGGGGGAGCAGGCTGAGGCCAGAATGATTCTAAGGAGTGTTGTGCATATGCCCCCTAGTGCTTTTGTTTAAAAATATTGTTGGAACCCACCCACTTACAGCCAAGCCTGTACTCCCTTCTCACTTGTTGCATTGGCTTGAGAATCCCTTTCCTGCTTTTCGCTTTAAAGAAGTCAAACAATATGAAGACGACAGAGCCCCACCATGGCCTTCTCTCCCTAGAAGTGACTGCTCCCCACAACTCCCTGCTTGACCTCACTGCGCATGTATTTAAACATCCTCAGTATCCTTCTCTGGGATCTCAGATGGGTGTTTTTTTAACTGGGGAGTCCTTTGCAGTGCAGGGAGAGTGATAGTTTGGGTATACAAGTTCAGAGCCAGGAGCTTCTGGGAAGCACCAAATGCATGGGAAATGAGAGGAAGCAAACAGGCAGAAGCTGTGGGAGAGCTGCAGTTTAGTAGTTGCCAGGGTGGATTTTCCCAGGGAAATGTGTGAATGTGTGCTGTGCTCTCTCCCTGTGACCCCATGAATCATCAGGAAAACTGCAAAGAGCGAAATGGTTATTGGGATTGATCTGTCTTAGAAACTAACCAGTGAGGGCTTTGCAATGTGCATATGCTGGTGGAGTGGCTGGCTCAGGAGTTGGGGGCCGGGGAGACAAAGGACTGCTGGCTACTCCAAAGTGCTGGTCTCAGTGCTGGGGTGTGCACTGCTGGAGCTTCCTGCTCTCCGGTCCATAGTGCTGAGTCTGAAATGTAGAGGGTGGAGATTCTCAAATGTGTTGCATGATTAGACAGTTCCTTAATTAGTCCCTTTCATTGATCCAACAATATTCATCCAATGCCATATCAAGCACTGGGGTGGATATAGAGATGACCAGAACAAAATGACCACTGTCTCAGAGGTAGGCATGTGCCATGAGCCCTGCATGGTAGAAAGGTCTAGGCTAATCTGGAAGGACAACAGAGGTGTGCTAGGTTTCCTCAGGTAGAGTGGGAAGAGCTTCGCAAAGGACAGGCACTGAAAGAGGAGAGGACGTATCTATTATTTGAACCAGAATATCTTTGCATCCCCTATTTTTAGGGGTCTCTTTGAGAGGTTGGAGGAAGATGGCAGCTGAGTAAGATTCTTAAGTGATAGTCCCTTCAGTGACACACCAAGTATCTGTACAAGAGCCAAGGACGTCAGCTAAGAGACCACAGTGCCTGCTTTTAGTATACAGTGTCAAGTGGTGCCATGACCCCTTGAGGGAGAGGGAATTAAGTTCAGGCCTTAGACTTAAACCCAGTTCCAGGCCCATAAGGTGAAAACAGTGCTGGGCAGAGTTTCATGATCCCTACAGCCAGGACAATATCCACAAGTTGAGCTGTTGGAACTACCTTAGGCCAGGCCTCACCACTCTTCCTCCAACCTCGGGTGGTGGTGGTGGTGGGGCGAGGGGAGCCAGACTTCACCCACTGGGAAGCAGGGCACGAAAGCTACTACAGGGCTTTGTCACGGAGCCCAGAGCTAGGCCCACTGCCACGAGACCCAGCAACCAGTAGAAAATGAAGGCTCATGCACAGCCACAGCTTGACACTAGCTCTAGCATCAGAGAGGGACTTACGTGCTCATGGAACAGACCAAAGTTTGGGCCTGCTTCATTTCTAGCCTTGGGATGGGCTTGGGGGCACATCTACTCTCCTCCTGAGACTGCACAGATGCTGGTGGCTGCAAGGCTCGTGTGGGACCCAGCTTAGCATCAGCATTGGTAGCCAAGGGACTGTCTCACCACCCATCTCCAACCTTGGGCAGTATAGCTATGTCCAGGAACTGGCACAGACAGGACTCTAGAACTGCCCAGCACCAGACAGAGGCCTGCGTCCCAGCAGGATGGGTTCATGGCAGGGCCTGCATCACCACTAGCTGGGGCGTGGCCCTTGGGCATCCTCCTGAGACTGTGCAGGTTCTTGTGGCCCTGAGACTCAGCTTACGGTTAGTTTAGGAGACCAAGGTACTGCCCACGCCACCAGTTCCCTAATGTCAGGGCATTGTGTGGAGCAAGAGTCCTTTTGCTGGGAGTAAGACAGGGTAGTAAGCATAAGAGTTTGCCTTGGAAAATGTGGTATCTATACACAATGGAATTTCATGCAGCCATGAAGAAGAACGAAATGTGATCATTCGCTGGTAAATGGATGGAATTGGAGAACATCATTCTGAGTGAGGTTAGCCTGGCCCAAAAGACCAAAAATCATATGTTCTCCCTCATTTGTGGACATTAGATCAAGGGCAAACACAACAAGGGGATTGGACTTTGAGCACATGATAAAAGCGAGAGCACACAAGGGAGGGGTGAGGATAGGTAAGACACCTAAAAAACTAGCTAGCATTTGTTGCCCTTAACGCAGAGAAACTAAAGCAGATACCTTAAAAGCAACTGAGGCCAATAGGAAAAGGGGACCAGGAACTAGAGAAAAGGTGAGATCCAAAAGAATTAACCTAGAAGGTAACACACACGCACAGGAAATCAATGTGAGTCAATGCCCTGTATAGCTATCCTTATCTCAACCAGCAAAAACCCTTGTTCCTTCCTATTATTGCTTATACTCTCTCTTCAACAAAATTAGAAATAAGGGCAAAATAGTTTCTGCTGGGTATTGGGGGGGGGAGAGGGAGGGGTGGAGTGGGTGGTAAGGGAGGGGGTGGGGGCAGGGGGGAGAAATGAACCAAGCCTTGTATGCACATATGAATAATAAAAGAAAAATGAAAAAAAAAAAGAATGTTATAGAGTTGGCAACAAATGTAAAAAAAAAAAAAAAAAAGAGTTTGCCTTGGAACTTAGTGGAGGGTGGTGAAACCCAACACTGGGTAGATCCTAATGGCCACCAATCCCAGGTCTGCCTCTGGAATAGCTCCAGTGTCAGGGAAAGGTATGCAACCCCAGTGTTTTGGATGTCTGTTCCAGCCAGCACCACCCACAGGTTGGACTGATTGCAGTGGTGTTGGGCCACGAGTCCACCTCATCAATAGGCAGCCCATAGCAGTGTGGGCTTCAATCCTACTCCAGTATTTTGCAGGTCTTGGTGGGCTCTAGGCTCAGGGTATGACCCAGATTGGTGGCATTAGTTGCCACAGGTGAGACTGACATATGAGACTGGGGCTGGCCAGCTGGACCAGCTTTCTGGCTGTGTGATCTAGGCAGTCATGTAGGATCTGTATTTAAATGACCCCATGCTTGTTTTAATGCTCTGCTACCACTCTTTAAAAATATATATTTTTGGCACAAAGGCCTCATGTCTTAGTTTTTCACTGGACCCTGCAGATTATGTAGCTAGTCCTGGTGCTCTGTGTTTAGGGACTGGAGGCTGAGTAAGTGCCTGGCCTGCCCCAGCTAACCTGTAATGTAATGATGTTGGTCCCTGGCCTGTTGTCTGTCTGTCTGTGTCCTCTTCTGCCATCTCTCAGAGCTAAGGCCTCCTGCAGACCCTGGGAGCCTCTCCAGGGCTTGCCAACATGTCCTCTTGGGTGTGCCTGCTATTTCCACCCCCACGACCCCCAGTACCAAGACTTTCCCAAGTTCCTCTTCAGGAGCCCAGCCCTGGGTTTGCCTATGGGATGAGCTTTGTTGGCTAAGTGGTTGACTAAATATGTGACTGAATACTGTACCAGTGAAAGCAGCTTAGCAGAATACTGTGATACACATGTGACAAAGGTCTCAGCCATCAGGGGCCCTGGAGATGAGGTGGTCTCAGAGTTGTTCTGTGTGAAGGTAAGGATCCCAGGCTTTGTCCCCTGCACCTACCAGTCATTGGGTGTGTGTTATCTATGGGAAGTGGTCATGGCTTTGGATGAGGCAGCTCTTTTCAACTGAGAGCAAGTTGAAAAAGAACAAGATGAAAATTCATTTAAGCCATTAGCTGCCAACTCCTCAAGCTGGGAGAATCAGCCTGGATCCTAGAACTTACACCATTCAGTCTACATTGTGGATATGAGCCTTGCTCACAGAGCCAGAGATGACAGTGACTGCTGGGCCCCAGGAAACCCCAGCTATATCCAAATAGTGGCAGGTGAAATGAGTGTCAGAGTGGCTGAAGAAGATGTCACTCATTTTAAACCTTACTTCTGATTGCCTCGGGAGACCTCCGAGATGATAAATCCACGTGGCAGGGATATGAGAGCCAGAGTTGTGGTCAGGATCTGGATCATTACCTCACTAGCCATGCTCCTCCTCTCTGGCTGTGCAGAAGGGCATCCATGCCTGACTCTTAACTCGTCCATTCTCTTTGCCTTTCTGCTTTGTAATTCCCTCTCCTCAGTATGTGCTCTGCTTTACTTCCCCCTCTTGCTGGTGAACCTCTCATCTTTCAGGGTCTAGTGTGAATATCACCTGTTAGAATGTTCCCCTGGTCACTCCCAACCCCTGCTGCCCTGCAGAGCTTGTCACAACATCCCCCAGAGGATGGGTTTTCCCAGTCTTGGGCAGCTCTCTCTACACCCATGGGTCTCCTAGTCTGTCTTCATCATGCTGAACTCAAGGCCAGGAATGGCATCCCATATGTGTCTGTGTCTCTGATCACACTGCAGTACACACCTGTGGATGAGATGAATGAGTGAGGAGGGAACTTTGAGTCAAGGAATGAAATAGAGGAGTTGGGAGAAAAGGAGGCACAGTGGACTGAATCAGAAAGAGTTCATTCTGTTCAAGAGAACTGCGGTCAGTGACCAGTCAATGTTGAGTAATTGAATGAACTCAGAATTCAGGGGATAAAGGCCAAGAAGTGGATGTATCAGTAGGAGGAAAGGGTTAGAAATTATTTTTAAAGCAGCAATGACAGGTCTGAAGTATGGTAACATGTCATAGGCATGGCTTGAAGGGTCAGAAGGATGAAGCGTTTCAGGTTTGGACCTGGAATATGGTCTGCTCACATGGTTCATATGATGGATATAAAATTGGAGCCAACAAAGTAGCACAATGGTTAAGAGAAAAATATGAAACTAATGTTGGAGAGCAGTTGAGAAACAGGATCACAGACCAGAAAAGAGCACGTGCTGTTTGCAATGCTTCACAGCAGGCACAAACGCTGGTCGAGTCTTAAAGACCATTTCCATGTGATGAGCTTCTGATCAGAAGTGACACTTGGTTGTGGGTGAATCTACCAAGAATTCTTTGACCTGTCAGTAGTTGTCACATGTCTGTCATTGGTCTAGTGTGTTTGGGGGCTCCAAGCACCCACCTCTAACCTTCCCTGTTGGGTCCTATTTAGCAATGTCCACTAGGTGGTGACAAGGTTTCACTTGCCTCCCCCTGTGGACAGCCTGCTCTTTTTGACATGCACTATTAAGCTCATGATATTTCAACTCTATACAAATAGATTCTTCTCTATAAAAAACAACCAAAATAAAAAACCTAACCACACAAATCAGTGGAAATATTATCAAAGCTATTTCTAATGAGTGGAGAAACAATTCAGAATATAGAAATGATGTAATTGCCTTTTTTTTTTCTCTAACCATACACTGACTTTTCCTTTAAGACATCATAACTCAAGGAGTTCTAGAAGGAGCCCTTTGAGAATTTATCTATAATTTTATGAAACTTATTTCTGCCTTTTCCTGAGGTTTGAAGGAAGCTGCATCTCTTTCCACTTATGTGGGTTTTTGCACAAAACAGGGGCAGGGCCTTGTTCTGCTGTTACTTTATCAACCATTTGAAGATGGACAGATAAGACTTTTTAAGTCACATGCAGGGGAACAGGATTTTATTTTCCTTTCTCTCAGTGTCGTCTGGATACCCACAGTCACCCTGTTCAAAAGCCACTCCAAGGGCTGCATCCCATTCTACCTTGAGTGACTCCCTGAAACCACAGTTTTTTCTGCCTCCTTTGGGACCTGGGGCCAGCCATGGAATGTCCTGGTCTGAGCTTTTTTCATTTGTAAAGTAAGGATTCACATACGCCTCCCATATGCAGATGTTTTAAGATGGGATAAGGAAAGTACAAGGGACATTCTGAAAGTGACAAATTGCTGTACGAGTGTTGAAAGTCAATAGATGTCTTTTGCAAAGATGCTGCTCTTGAGGAGAACGTTAATTTTAAAAAGTGCTCTGGATATGGGGTATTCTTTCAATAAACAGGACAGTGGAAGAATCCAAGTATGTGCACTGGAGTTGGAGGGGAGGACTCCAATTCTCCTACAGGGTCTAGGAAGCGGACCTCCACAGCCATTCTGTAAGGAGGTCAACTCAGTGCCCAGGTGCAGTCTGCCTAGGAAACTGTGGCTTCACTGGAAGGAGTCTATTATGAAATCAGAGGTCTCCTACAGCCAGTCATGTCCAGAATTACAGAATGTTAAATCCATTAGTTAAATCTCCATTCCTGTCTGTGGGGTGAAGCACACTGGGGCAGAATGCTCAAGCTAGAGCCCATTTTTGTCCTGAGCCGGAGTCTACATGGCTGCACTGGGTGCTCCCACAGCACGGGTAGAATATGTCCCACTTCCCAGTGCTGTAGGCTATTGGGCTCTGCTGTGAGTATGGAGGTGCCTGGGAGGAAGGGTCAGAGCAGAGAGGTTCTCATGCTGGTGGACCTGAGAGCTTGGGATACATCTCATCTACACAGTGTTTTTTTGTCTAATATTTGAGCCCTATTTAAAACAGGAACTTCCATATATTATATTTGGATTTGTGGCTTCTCTTAAATTCTGTGACATGAATTTTAATTGCCACATGGAAGCAAGTGACTAGTACTGAGAAACATGAAGTACCCAGTTTTCCCCCAGTCCCCACCTTTCCTTTCCCTATGCTATAACCCCAGCTTGGCTTCGCCCATCATTCCATCTGCCTGGCTCCAGAGTTTGCAACCTCTCAACCAGACTATGAAAAGTTGTGGGACTGGGTGCCTGTCCCAGCTACTCAGGAGGCAGAGATCAGGAGGATTGTGGTTCAAAGCCAGCCAGGGCAAATGGTTCATGAGACCCTATTTAAAAAAAAATCACAAAAAGGGCTGGTAGAGTGGCTCACGGTGTAGGCCCTGAGTTCAAACCCCATTACCACACTCACACACACAAAAAGAAAACTTGTGGGAACTATACAGTCATCTTTTCTTTTTGTAAGGGCAGTGCAGTGACAGTGAAGCCCATTCCTCTCCCTTACTCTCCTTTTCCACCACCCCCTTGCTTGTATTCTAGTTTTAGCATCCACAGTTGAATTTTCCTTTCCTTTCCCTTTTCAATAAAATATAATGCATTATTATCATCCATACTCAAATTGCCTCTGATTCTGAGTCCTCTGTTTTCTCCATTTCAAGAGCATCTCCTTAGTTTCTGGTGCAAGAAGGGGTTCCAAGCTCATCTTACACATTCCATGCCCCAGTTCCAGAATCCAAGAGTTTTCTCCAAGGAGACCTGGTTCACGTTAGTGGGAATTGGTGTTTAGAAACCAAGATCCATGTGCTACATGTGCTCACTGCTACATGGTGTGTCATTGCTTCTAGGTTCTCTCAGTGGACAGAACTAGGAAATATATTTATCCATCTATTTATGTATTTAAAACTTTGAGTTCATACTTACACTTTCACTTCCAGTTCATAACAAGCTTCTCTGACAGTAAGAAACCTGGGTTCTGTTTCCCTCAGCCAAACCTACGATCCACAGACATTAGTTTCAGAATTGCTAACCCATGCTGTTAAGAGAAGAAGCGTACTAACCCAAGTTCATAGTTTTTTTTTCAGTTATTTTTCACATACGTTTATATATATTGAAAGGCAAAAATCACAAGTATTTAATTTGATATGTTTGGATCAAAAAACATACACTTTATTAAGGCATAAAGCATTTCCATCATCCCAAAAGTACTCTTTCTTTTTTTGGCAGTACTAGGGTTTGAGCTCAGGACCTTGCACTTCCTAGATAGACACTCAACTGCTTGAGGCACACTCTAGCCCTTTTTGCTTCAGTTATTTTTCAAATAGGGTCTCAAATTTATGCCCAGGCCAGCCTGGACTGCCGTCCTCCCATTTCTACTTCCTGTGTAGCTGGGATGAAAGACACATGCTACCATGGCCAGCTTTTTATTGGTTGAAAAGGGGGTCTTGCGAACTTTGTGCCTAGGCTGGCCTTGAACTGCAGTCCTCCTGATCTCTGCCTTCTGAGTAGCTAGGATTACAGGCGTGAGCCACCATTCCTTGTGGAAAGTACCCTTCTTAAATCAAGCCCCTCCCAGAACCAACCAAGTTTCTGATTTTTTTTCACTACAGATAGTTTTGCGTTTTGTAGAACTACCTATAGTTAGAATCATATAATATGTGCTCTTTCTAGTTGGCTTCTTTTGCTCACATATGTCTGAGATTCATCCATTACATATTAGTAGATTTTTCCTATTCATTGGTGTGTAGTATTCCATGGTATAAATGTACCACAGTTGGTTTATTCCCTGGATTTGAGGTGCTTCCAGTGTTTGAGTATTTTGAATAAAGTTTCTATAAATATTTCCATACAAGTCTTTTTGTTTGTACATATTCTCATAACTCTTGGGACAAGTGCTGGGTCTTCAGGTACATGTACATACTCAACTGTAGAAAAGAACTAACATTTCCAAAATTGTATAATTTTATACTCTCACCAGCAGTATGTGAAAGTTCTTGTTGCTTAATCACTACCAACTTTCCATGTTTTCAGGTCTTTTTAACTTACCCATTGCAGTGGCTTTTATTTTTATTTCTTTGATGACCAATAACTTTGAGCACTCTTTGTAACTTTTTAAAGCCTGGGCAGAGGGGGTGAATTTAACTAAGATATGTTGTAAGCACTTTTGTAAATATCACAATGTGCCCCTAGTCCAATAATAATAATCAAATAAAATTAAAAAAAAAAAAAAGCATGGGCATCCCCAAGGCTTGAGTTTGGCGCATTCTTGCTTCAGTTGGATATAGTTCAGGGAGTGGTAGTCATTGTGTGGTTCTTAAGATTTTTGAAATTAAGCTAGAAGAAATAGATCAAAAAGTTCAAGAATGCTCTTTCCATTCCTAATTCAGATTTACATAAGCTTTTGTTAATGAGACAAAAATTTTGTAATTAATCACATGCATATCATTTTCTTGGGTTTGTTCTGTTTTGTAAAGCTGATTTCAATTATGGATATTTATAAAGAAAACGAGTATCTGGCATTGTTTACATGTTAACACTTCCAGCGCTTTTCTGAAAATTATATGAGTAGAAAGATGAATTTTCATAAAATTTTCTTAGCAGCCTTTTTTATTTTTAGAAAATAATACAAACTGTTCAAGGCTAGCATCAACATATTGCCAGACTGATAATTGTACTTGGCGTCTTCCTACTACTTTTCTTTTGTGCATTCATTCAGTATGCTCCCTGCATCCCATATGGTATCATCTGCCCTTTACAGATGGAGCAATGGCAGCCTCAGAGAGGTTAGGCGATTTGCCTAAGGTCTTGCAGTTGATAGCAAATCAGGAATTAAAATAAGTGAGTCTGTATCAGGGTCCATGCTGATTTTATTAGGAGTTGTCTGGGCCTCCTCCTGGGCTCAATGTGTTCTCTGGCCCTGTGAAATCATCCAGTTTGCTTGCTTCATTTAAATAGCACCATGAAGCAGCCCAGGGGTCCAGATCCAGCCAAGGACGAGGGATGTGTATATTCAGTTGGGGTGGTGGACCCCAGAACTTTCTGGAAAGGGTAGATATCTCTGCTGGTTGCCCACAGAGGGGGCTTCCTCTTCTGTGGAGCATCTGTGGAGAACAAGAACATGAATGGGGCATGTCTTGCCTCCTTGCAGAAACAGTTGCAGGGCTGGGAGTAGAAGAGGACTGTTTTTATTCCTGTGCTTCAGGAGTCACTGTGAGGATGGTGTGCCCAGGTGGGTCAAGCCCATCCTTTGTCCTGGATGCAAAATTAACAATGTCTTGACCTTCTCCTACCTGGGTTTCTGCTCAGATCATTTCAAGGCAGTCTTAGCCCACATTTCTAGGCCATTCTCCTACATCCATATCCTGGTAGTAGCATCCTTACTCAGCTAGCTTTCTCATTCCTTGCTCCTAGTTAAGAGGGGCATGCTGCACATGTAGCATCCTCCAGCTGAAAGTTGCAAATAGTGTGCCCAAAGGAAAGATGCTCCAAATAATCATATTTATGTCTAATAATAAACTGCCCGTTATAGACCTTGGAATCATAGCACAAGATATAAAATAATTTGTAAGGAAAAAAATCTATACAGTATTGCAAAGACAGGTGGCTATAAGCTGAATGTTACATCATTTTAAAAAATTACAGGCTCATAAAATAGAAACATTTATGGATAAATCTAAGGATAAGTTACTTGGGTATCTGTCATTGATTAGTCTGAACGTGTAGACATTGATGCCAAAGAGCAGTTATGCTAAGGAACATGAGAGATTGTTGTGAAATAAGAATTTGGTAAAAAATTAAAATGCTTTAAAAATTGTTATGTTAGTAATAAAGTCTTAGTATAGCCAAATTCCAGCTGTGTGAAAGATATCCCTGAAAAACATATTACTTGAAAATATATTAGTAGACACAGGAAGTCTATGAAACATGGGAAATCAAAGTATGATTTGGTGCCTTTATTTCATGTGTTAGTAGTCTGAAAGCATTGGGGACTGGGGTCTTACATGATCCTCATGGGTAAAGGAGAAAGGGAGTCTCAGGCAGTGAGGATTGCTGGCCTTAGAGATCAGATAGAAATGAGGGCCAAGAGTGATGTTCTGAGAATCTAAAAGGACATGGTAGGGCAGAGTGCCAGGCCTAGAGGTTTTATGGGGAGCAGAAGGACCAGAGCTGTTGTAATTGGCTATCTCAGGGCAGATAGGCCTGGTGCAACGGTACAGCAGGGCCCCTAGCTCTGCGTGAGGATCCTGGGGCTTGGGGGCAAGAGAAGGAAGCCAGGAGGGTGAGCTAGAACAGGGAGCAGAGGGTGTGCCCAAGGGGACTCATCCAGTCCAATCCATATTTACTTTTTCCTCAGGAACTGGTTGTTTTAACATCTTAGGGAGGTGTGCACAGCTTGGCGGGTGTTCCCTACAAGATCTACAGGTTACAGTGGAGTTCACATAGACACTGCTTGTTGACATGCAGCGTGTTTTTTTTTTTTTTTTTGGTCAGTAGCAACTGTAATTAAAAGAGAAAGAGCTTTAAAGGCAACCCCATAACAGGGTTTGTCCTCTCCTGGGCAGTGTCATCTTTGTGACCAAACAATGGATGTCAGGAAACACATCATCCCAAATAAATGGATCTGACCTACCAAGCAGGTCACCATGAATCCACATGGAGTTGTTTGCTTTTCTTCCTCTCCATGATACCCTTTGGCATTCAGGAGTGCCAAAGAAGTGCCCAAGAAGCTGAGGACCCAGTTGGACAGAGCCAACAACTGTCATGGTAGGCAGCTCTGGCCTTTTCAGAACACTTTAACCCCAACCAGGTAGTGATGTCGGAACAGGGAAGAGCCTGTCTCTTCCCTAAACTCCAGCCCTAGGGAATCTGGTCTAGAATGGAAACAGCCAACCTTTCCTAGGTTAGGACTTTAAGAAGCAAAGACTTTGTTAGAGCCAGAGGATGCTTTCCTTGCAGGAGGTGTCTTTCGAATATGCCCTTAGCTGTTTGGTTTGGGTAAGATCTAGCAGATCACATCAGTGGTCAGAGATCTAGTAGGATTTAGAGATTTTCATCTTCCTTTTCTCTAATGTCTTAGCTGGGTTAAGAAACTAATACTGAGAGGATGTCAAATCCTGCTAGAATAGGAAAATAGGTAGTAGGAAAAGGGAATTTTTACCAGTCTTTATAGTAATGAAGGCTAGTAAAGTCCTGAAATCAAATAGCTCAGAGAAGTGGAATACATCTATACAGTAGTACCCCCTTGTCTAGAGGATGCCTTCCAAGACCCCCTGATGGGTGCCTGAAAGCATAGGTGGTACCAAACTTACTCTCTCTCCCTTTCTCTCTCTCTCTCTCTCTAATGTTTTTTCAATATATACATGTGGTAAAATTTAATTTATAAATTAGACACAGTAAGAATTAACAATAATAGAATATAATGGTAGCAATATGCTATAAGAAAAGTTAGTTAAAACTTATATAAATTATTTGTTTCTGGAAGATTCTACTTAATATTTTTGGACTGTGGTTGACTGTGGGTAATTGAAATGGCAGAAAGTAAATCCATGGATATGGGGGACTACTGTAGAGCAAAAGTCAGTTCTTCACCTGGCCTATGAAGGCACAGGATTGGACAGTGTCAGTAGAGGAAGCAGCTCTAGGAGAGAGTAAAGGAAAACAAGTGGAACAGGAACATGGCTAACTTCCTCTCTCTCCCTCCCTTTGGTAAATGGATTGAAAGTTGGCAGCAAGGGTATATGTATTTCTGTACGACTTGAATTCTTTTTTTGTTTTCTGGTGGTAGTGGAGTTTGAACTCAGGGCTTTATGCTTGCTAGGCAGCACTGTTCCATGTTCCCAACCCTTTTTGATTTAGTTATTTTTCAGATAGGGTCTTACACTTTTGCCTGGGTCAGCCTTGAACAGTGATTCTCCTGCTTACACTTCCTAGGTAGCTGGGGCAGTAGCAGTAGGAATTCATCCATGAGGGCAGAACACTATTGCACTGGGGATTAGGTTTCCAGCACAGAACTTTGGGGGACACATTTAAATTGTAACATAACATCAATGAGATTCATAAACCCTTTCCATCAGTTCAGATCAAGCTTTGTCACCAAGTTTTTAGTGTTCAAAGCACTCCCATCTCCCACTTCTATATGGCCTGCTTCAAGGGCTTGGCGGCCTCTGAACTCCCTGTTGGCTCCTTTGCCACACAAACAAGACAGTCAGGGGAACTTGAGTTTGTGCTGCAGCCTCTATCTTTCAAGTTTGAGGAAGCCATGAGAAGAGGCAGGAGAGAAAACTTATTTTATTTCACATTTAGAGTCTCTCTTATGTAGACTGTTGTCTTTGCAGAGAACCCCAGAGGAAGGACCTAGGCACTCATTTAAACTCCCAGCAGACCCTTTGGTTAGTATTTTTATCAAGGCATATTTTAGGTATTTGACCAGTATAACTTGTCCGTCTTTTCACCAGATCACATCTGAAAACACCAGCTCTTTTCCTTCTCTTTTGCCTCCACATTGGCTGTCACATCACTGTTACAAGCTCTCTTTCTGTTATCTATTTCCAGGTCACATTGCCCTGTACTAATCTCCCTGCTGCACACATACATTGTGCCTAAATCTAATGGAGTCTAATTTTTACATTTATCTTAAAACTTGTGAGTTCCCACGCTTTATCTAACTTTCTCATTTTAATTTCTTTATTGGTAGTACTGTTTCAAAGACAGAATTCACTTGTCTTCTCTAGGGAAGGTAACTCTTTTTAGCTATGGTCATGGAGGCCCAAGATTTATGGAATTAGTTATTAGTTTAGAGAAATGAAAGTGGGTGAATGATTTTTGCCCAGTTGAAATCTAAGTGTTTCTGTTTGGTAGGAAAGGTAACTGCCTGAGTGATGGTTTTGAGGCTGTGTATGACATTGACATTGATTGGTTTTGTATCTCAGACAGCAACCATTCCCCTGTTCTCTTTTTATCACTAATTCTCTCTATATATCATATTCTTGTGTCATCATTTGAGCCAGCCTTCCCTCATTAATGAATTATGTAAATCTTTTGACACATACTCCTTATATATTTATATGAAAATTATATTTTTAGCATTTTCAAAATTATGATTTGACACCCCCAAATGTGACAGAGATTGAATTTCTCACAGCTCCAGAGAGTCGTCAAAGCTAGATTTAGTTGAGCTTGAAAAAAATGAAGGGATATAAAATTCTTTCTCCTGACTGTGTGGCTTAAGGACCAGATTTAAGCAAAGGAAATTACAGGGTAGGGAAGCAGCCCCCAAATATATTTGAGGGTGATTTTTATAGCTTAAGAAAATAAAATACAGTGAGTAAAATAGTGTCTCACTGTGCAATGCATATTACATATTCATTCATTCATTCGTTCATTCATTCATTCATCTAGCCAGACACATATTTATGGAGCATTCGCTCTTGGCTAGGTACTGTTACAGAATCTCAAGGATGGGGTTGGGAACACAGAAGTGACTTAGGCAAAGCTCCTGTCCTCAAGAGGCACTCAGAGTACTGGGGTCGGGGGGAGTAGAGACATGGAGTCAGTGACATATGAGAGATGATGATTGGTGCATAGAGTGGTGTGGGAGCAACAAGAGTGGGTACAGCATGGGGATTATGGAAGCATCCAGGAGTGGTTCCTAACATATTCTGAGCAGCTGTTTAAACTGAGCCTTAGTATATGAATGGGACTTCACCAGACATGAAGATGAGAGAAGATCATTCTGGTCAGAACAGTCTGGATAGCAAAAAGGAAGGAAGGGAAAACAGCGTGATTTGTACATAGAGGTTCTTGTCCCTGGGGCATAACGTGTGAGGCAGGGAGAGCATGTGTTCCACAAACAAGCTTTTATTCATGTGCTGGTTAATTTTATGTATCAGCTTGATTGGTCCATGGGAAGTCCAGGTAACACTGAACATTATTTCTGGGTGTATCTGTGAGTGTTTCCAGATGAGATTGATGTTAGAATTGGTGGACTGAATAAAGATCACTCTCCTTATTGTGGTTGGGCACCATCCCACCTGTTAAATGGAACAGAAGGTTGGTGGAAGGCTGGATTATCATCTCTGCCTGACTGTTGTGCCGAGACACTCATCTTCATTTGTCCTTGGACTGGGGGAATTTGCACCATCACTGCTGCGGTTCTCAGGACTAAAATTTAACCACTGGCTTTCCTGGATCTCTAGCTTTCAGATGGCAGACCTAGGGACTTCTCAGACCTCATAATCATGTGAGCCAATTCCTTATAATACATCTCGGTTTAAGGTCTGTCTACCATATGTCTGTTTGTCTGTCTGTCTATCTATCTATCTATCTATCTATCTATCTCTTATTGGTTTTGTGCCTTTCGAAAATCTGGACTAAGATAATCTCTGTTCAGAATGTTAATCAGTGTTCTTCCCTCCCCCTAACCTGTGCTTATCACTTCACTTTATTGCTGTTTTGAGGACCTTCCTTCCTTACCCAAATGGCAATTAGAAAAGTCTCTCCTTTGAGGGAAGAGGGTCCAATATAGAATCAGAAAAGAAGCAGCATCTTGTCTCTGGTTCTCACCCTCCAAGCTCTCAGTGTAAGAAGAGTTTCCAAACATCAGTGAGCACGTTTTCTGACCCCCTCAGACTAGACATAATATCCATGGCTTTGGGGAGATTGTACAATGGAGGACACAGCCCAGGAAGAGGGGTGAGGAGTTTTGTCATTTCCAACTTAGTTTCTCTGGTTCTAGGACCCCGAGGAGACCAACTGTATTGCTCAGGTTTAGCTATCTACTGAGTGAGGCCCAGGAGACAGCTCACCAGAGCAGTTTGGTTGCAGGGACTCCCCTTTGTCCCCTTTGTCTCCTCAAACTTGGCCCAGCTCACAAGGGCAGCCCACTTTCAATGGCCCAGAACACTGCAGACCCACAGGTGGGCTGAGAATTCCTGGTGGGGGGAGGTAGTGTGGAAGGGAGAGCTGCCCCAGTGGAGTGCAGCACACCCACCTCTGATTACAGCCAGAAATAGTGTCTGCCCTTCAGCCAACAGGAGGATGTGTTTCACACATGTTCAGAAGGGGGAGGAGGGGATCTGTGCCTCTGAGAATGGACATTTAGCAGATTGCAGAGTATGCATCATTAATGTGTCAGAAGTAATCATGCCTTTTTGACCTTTTAGGTTCCCCATAAGTTAGAAATGGAGTATGTCTATGTATTAAGAATTTATCACTGTGTAATTCTCTTTATGTCTAAACACAACAATAAACATTTATTTCACACAGCTTTTGGGGAGGGGCTTACTTGGTGGTTCTGACTTGAGGTCTCCATTGAGATTGCAGTTGAAATGTCCACTCGGATTTCCACCACCTGGAGTCTTGATGAGCTAGAAGCTCTGTTTCTCAGAGTTCATTCACATGGCTGGCAAGTTGATGCTGGTTGGTGGCAGGAGGCCTCAGTTCTTTGCCATGTGAGTTTTTTTCATAGGACTGTTTGAGTGTCTGGTTGCATGCTAATTGGCTTCTCTACCATGAGTAGTTCAAAAGGAAGCTCAGCAGAACTCATCATGTCTCAGAAGTCACACACCATTATTTTTCTTAATATTCTACTGATCACACAGGTCAGTTTCATCCAACTTGTGGAATGACATAAAATAGCATGAATCCTAGGAGTTGATGACCATTGGAAACCATCTTGGAGGCTGGTTGTCACACTCTGGCTTATATCAGAGGTCTGAAGTCATAGGAATTTATTTTTCTTCTATATAAAATAAGTCTAGATGTGGACATTGTCATCCCAGGCACCTTTTATCTTTCTTCTCTCTCATCCATAGAGTTGCCTAAGGATGGTCTAAAGATGGCCTTTGGCAGCTCTTGTCATCATGTCTGAGTTCCAGTTAGCAAGAAGGAAGGAGGAAATGCAAAAGGATCTCCTTTTGAATTGAATCAGCTCCTTCTTTATGAAGTTTTCTCAGATGTCTTATTCAATAACTTATGCCTATATACCATTGGCCAGAATTTAGTTTTGTGCCGTCCTTATGTGCAGGCTGAAAAATGTAGATTTCATCTGGGCCCATTGATACTTCTACAAAATTGGGGGTTTGCTAGTAAGAATGAAGAGGAGACTGGATTTGAGGAGACTCCCATTATTCTGCCATACCACTTCTACTCCTTGTCTATGTCTTAGGACATCATGGACCTCCTGCTGCCATCCTCCTCACCATTAAGTTTCCTGCTAGGGACTTGGAGCCCCGTGATGCTTACTCAGCTTCCTAAGTTCATTCAATTGACTCTGCTTTCATTGTGCCTTGGCAAGGATGTCAGCTTCTGGCATATTTTTTGGGTTAGTGCTAAACTATAGAACACAGAGGCTAGAAGACCCTCATTCAATCCACACGACATGCACATGAGGTGGATATCATTGCATGTATTCTCCAAGGAAGGAAAGAGACCCATAGCCGGGGAAGTGTGAGCCAGGGCTGGAACCTGGTAATGTTTGGTCTACAGTAAATACTCTTTCCATAGCAGGTGAGGTAAAAGCAATAATTATGAAATAATACCAGTCTGATTTTAAAGGGTGTGGTTTGTTTGGCTGGAGTGGAGTAAAAGACTTACAATACTCTGTTTTTCCAGCATATAATAAACTTATGCTGGGCTGTTGCAAGAGAGATTTTTTCTAGCTGTTTCTTTAAGGAAAGTCTGTTGCTCAGACCTTGTTGTGCCACAGGCTCATAGAACAAAGCAGAGACTCAGAAGATGGACTGAAAACTGACCAAGAGGGCACGGTCATGATTGGTGTGGTTAATGGATCCAGAGGGTCCTTATTCTTACTGGAGCAATGGCTTCTTGGCAGGGGCCAGTACTGCATCATCCAAGTCTTGTATGCCTGGCAGTGGGTGGAGGAAACAGTTCAGGGTGGGAGAGAAGTGAGATGGTATTTTTGGAATAAATAAATATTTTAAGTTTTTTTTGGCAGTGCTGGGAATTGAACCCAGGGTCTCTAAGCAAGCATTCTACCACTGAGCTACACCCCCAGAGTCTAAAGTTTTTATTTTTAATCAGTTGATGCGTGGATTGGAAAAGGTCCTAGCTTGGAGGAGGCCATCCTGTTGTCTGAAAGGACAGAGAGGACAGAGCTTGGTATTACTGAGTGAGATTCAGCTTAGTGCTGTAGAAACCTGGATTCTGCTGGAGGATGGCCTTGGCTGGTTTCCAGGGCACTTTGTACTTTTAGGTGCTTCCTTAACCTCTGTGCTTTGGCCCTGGGTGTTGGTCCATTGGGTGAGGGCTTGTCCCACTGCCCTGCCTCCTGGCTGAGCTCAGAGGAGGTTGGCCTGGCAAGAACACTCAGCATGAAACAGAGACAGCATTGCCTGTGGGGTTTAGCCTCCTTTCTCCTCAGATAGCCTCAGCCTGCGGAAAATCTCCTTCTCATGACTTTGTGGTTAATAAAAGCTGTGTGTGCCGGTCCTGCTCCACAGCACAAGAGTCTTGTCTATCGGAGCCTGCTTTTTTTCTCTGGATCTTGCATCTTTGTCAGGATGAACAGGCTGCTCCCCTGGGAGGCCCTCTTGATGGTAGCTGGACCTGCTGGTAACTTTCCCCATGCTCTCCTGCTGTCCTAACCATCCACCCAGAGCCCTCCACACTGCTATTTTCCTTAATGTGATTAGTTCTTTAATGCAGAATCCCAGTTGGGGTCTCTAATAGCCATCATTGTTCTGAGAGCCACAGTTACAATCATGTTTAATAGCCCCTAAAACTGACAGCCATGGAAACAGCTGTCATAGCCCATCCTCACTATGGTATTATAAACCACAGCCATATTCCCACAGTGGTAATAAGAGCTGCCATTTATAGAGAGCTGATGCTATGCCAGGCACTTGCATTTTATGTTCTTTTAATCCCCAAGATGAACTACTATTTATAGTTAGGGAGACCAAATGTCATAGAGGTTAAATAAATTCCTGAGTGCCACAGAGTTGATAAGCGACGGAAGGGGTTGTCTGAGTACAGGGCTCAGTATTTCCCTATGACTGCTGGGGCTGCTGCCTGTGCCCCGTTTTCCTCTCTGGGCATATTACATCCAGGAGGGCTGTGCATGGAGCCTGGGGTTCCAGTTAAGATCAGTCCAGAGGAAATTAAAAGGAATTCTCCTCACAGGACACCTACTCCAGTTCTGACTCGAGCACCTTTTTCACAGTCCTTTTCTCTCCCTGTGTTGACTGGTGAGACAATGAACATCAGAAAAGAAGCAATGGTCAGGACTTACTTGTGAATGAAAGTTGCCCTTTCTGCCTTACTTTTCTTGGCATGTTCCTGATTTTTTTTTTTAATAATGGTGTGTTTGCTAGAGGACTGGGGAGAGGTTAAGCAGTTTGGTTCTCCTGATTTAGGAAGGGGCAGGAGGTGATGTTTGTCTTAGTCTCAGAAAGCTCCCATATTTCTAGGTTTTATATCAGCCTGGCTTTGCTGCCAGCCAGTGGCTAAGACTGTTACTTTAGGCTCTTGAGTCCTGTCCAAGTAAGATTGGGGCCAAACTGAAGGCATTATTCGAAGAAAACATTTGCCCACACTTATATACAGCAGTGCTAGTAATTACCTTCTGTCCTTACCAGGGACAGGTTTGTGAAACTTTCTCCAGAAGTGCATTGCAGCACTTGTTGAGCTGGGGTCAGTTCTGTCTTGAAAATTCTAGGCTGTCAAAGCAGATCACTTTTCCAATACGGCTGCATTGTCCCCATCAGCAGGACAACAATAATTCTGCCACCCTGCCTGGATTGCTTGGGGAGTTTGTGTGTGTGTTTCTTACTCTATTTTTCCCTCTGGTGACTTTTATTTTCTTCTAAGCAGCGCTGTTTAAATGCTTTCCGCAAACGCAATCTTGAAAATAAACACATTGAATGGACAAGGACAAAAGAGGACCCATTCTCCATGCTGATCACTGCTGAGAGCTTCCTCAGCTGCAGGGAGACAGGCTGAGTGGATGAGCAGATTGTCATGTGAAATGCTATCCCAGGGATTGGTGTCTGACGCTGTATGTGCAGAAGGCCCCAGCAACTGGGCACTTGTCAGCAACCGGTGGACCTTGAAAACTTAGGCTCATCTCCCAGTTGGTAGTTTACAAAAGCCCTGGATTCGTGGTTTCTAGAACTTATAAGAAGAGGGACTTGTGGCTAGATTGTTGCTTCATCCCTCAGAGATTTCCCTGTCAATTGATTTCCCGGTTGGCTTCTTTCCCCATGTTCCTTAGCCACTGCCCTGTGATTACTGCCCTGGTTTGGGCCTGCTCCTCCCAGACCTATGAACAAGATGGAGCAGAGATAAGCCCTTCCCTTGGGGCCCTGTTTGAGTGACTGACCCACAGAATCTGAGTGCACAATAAAATATTGCTTTATGTCACTGGGTTTTGGGTTTTTTTTTTTTTTTAACACATCAATAGAAACTGGAATATTGCTTCTGGTGGCATTTATCTCAATTCTGAGAAAAATTTCAGAGGAATTAGAAGCATTTATGATACTGAATACCTGTTGCTGTCCACAACTCAGAAATGCACCCCAGAGGGAAATCTGGCACAGAACCCTGACACTCGGTATAGGCCAAGAAGTCTTCTTTACATTGGTACTGCACTTTATTATCCTGGAGGCACCAACAAAGAAAGATTATCGGGATGGGAGCTCACATTGGAGTATTCGTTAAAGGACTGCCTCAGTGGTTTCTGAAGACTCCCAAATCCCATTGGCTTTAATGTCAAAATGTGTTCAGTTACCACCCTGTTCCAACCTACCCTCATCTCTTGTCCAGATTACTGCAGTTGGTCACTAAGTGATGTCCCTGACACTCCACTGCATTTCTCTGTGAATGAGAAAGCCAGCATGGATCTTTTGCATAAGTCAGACTGTGACTGGTCTGCTTAGAACCTTCTTGATCTCACTCCTTGTCTGTACCTCCTGTTGCTCTCCAGCTATGTCTTCAACATGCTGTGTCTTTGTCCACTCTAGTCCAGTCACAGTGGTCTCCCATTGTTCCTCAAACATGCCAAATGCCCTCTCACCACAGGGTCTTCACCCCACTATTTCTACTATCCAGATTATTCTTCCCCCAGGTAGCTTCATGGCTTATTGTCACCACACCTCTGTGAGGTTTTCCACAGTGCCCTTGTGCGAGGCCTTCCCTGACCCAAGTCCATTTTCATCTTCTACCCCACCCCTGGCTCTCTGCATTTTTCTTTTCTCTAATTTTCTCCATAAAATTTACTCCTATCTAGCACACTATGTATTTCACGTACTGTGTTTAGTGTCTACCTGTCCCACTGGAATGTCAACTCTATGACAGAAGGAACTTTTTCCTGTTTGATTCAGCCTAGAATATAATAGGCCTTCCATAAATGTTTGTTGACTAAATAAAATATTTGAATTATCCTTAGCATTGGCCCTGCATTTCAACTTCTGGCTGGATAGTGTCACCGGGAGGCCCTGCTAGCACCTTAGACTACCCT
This sequence comes from Castor canadensis, assembly GCF_047511655.1. Taxonomy (NCBI): domain Eukaryota; kingdom Metazoa; phylum Chordata; class Mammalia; order Rodentia; family Castoridae; genus Castor; species Castor canadensis. The sequence continues at coordinate 140,749,439 of NC_133387.1, forward strand.
CACGCCCCAGGATCTAGGGTCAGTCTGATGAGGTGGGCTTGATTGGCTTAGCCTGGGTTGAAATCCCAGCTCCATTTCAATTCCCCACCCCATACTGTTGCCTTTAGCAGGGCAGGGCATGCTGAGCCCTTGGATTGGATTGGCAGAGAGAAGATGCTCAGCAAGTGCCAGCCATTACTTTTGCCATCCATAGCTAGTCTGGCTCTTTAAAAATGCCCTTTGTTCACTTCGTTTTATGTGGCTAAGAATCAAGATGTATTTACTTCCTGCTTTGATAAATTAATGAGAACTTGACTTAACTTTAGATTGAGTTACATTTCAATCTATAATGCCTCTGCTATGTCAAGGAAAGTAATCGTAATAACTAGTGTCCCATTGACCAAAAAACTCAAGAGTTGTGAGCATTTACTCACTGCATCTTCCACCAGAAGCTACAATCTCCTGATGACAATAACAATGAAAATTTATCAGTGCTCAGGGGTAGAGATGGTGCTAAGAGCTTTACACATACATATTACTTTTTCTTCACAATTCCCTCTCTGCCATAGAGGTAGAGCCTGTGGTATCAAAACGTTTTAAAGAGGAAGAAATGAATGTGTTAGTAATATTCCCATTACTGTAACAAATACCTGAGATAATTTGTGAAGAGGCAAAGTTCATTTTGGCTCCTGATTTCAGAGGTTCCAATGCATGATTAATTGTCCTCATTACTTTTGGGCTTGTGGCAAAGAAGTACAACAGGACAGGAGCACAGGGTGGAGCAAAACTGCTTACCTCATGGCCAGCATGAAGGCTCATCTTGATCGTCAACGAGAATGGATTGAGAAGAGCCTAGGAGATTAGCATAGCACACCTCTGGGAGTGTTTGTGAGTGCATTTCCAGGCAGGATTGACTAAGGTTGGGGAAGACATGCCCAGAATGTGGGCAGCACCGTCCCACAGTCTGGGGACCTGGGTGGAAAAAAGGGAAAGTCAGAAAACAGTCTCTCTCTCTCTCTGCTTCCTGTTTACCATGGTGTGAGCTGCTCCACTCTGCCACACCCTCCTTACTATGATGGACTGAAACCATGAGCCTAAGTATGTCTTTTCTCTCCTTAAGTTGTTTATGTCAGGTATTTTATCACAGATGAATAACACAGCCAGGAAGTGAAGTAGAGAAAAAGGGACTGGAGTCCCATGATCCCTTCAAGGGTATGTTCCCACTGGCCTGAAGACTTCCCATTAGGCTCCATTTCCTAAAGGTTCCACTTCCTCCCACTAGTGCCATGCTGGGACCAAGCCTTTAACTCATGGTCCTTTAGGGGACACTTAAGATCCATCCTATAGGGTGTGGGGCTTGACTCATATGGAAAAGTGCCTGCCTAGGAAGTGTAAGACCTTGTGTTCAAACAAGTATTGCCTTCTTCCCTCTCAAAACAAACTTCCCTATAGCAGGGAATTTAAATAATTTGCCAAGACCACAGACTAGGTAATGAGCAGAGAAAGTACTTAGGCCTCACTCCTTCAGAATCCAGTATTTATGGTTCCATAATTAGAGTTATCATTTTCTTTTTGTGCTACCAAATTCCAGTGATCCAGTCTGGTCCTGAGCTACCAGGCAACCTGAGATGGTACTTGCAGCTCTGGCTCTGCCTAAATACTCACTGTTACTTACCCTCGGGCTGGCCAGAGCTCCTGGCAAGTCCAGCAGCCTTCTGCTGTCCTTGCCAACACTGTCCAGGAAGCAGAGCACAAGGCCAAACCTGGGGCCCTGGTTTCATGCTATCCCTGTGAGACCCACTCGGACTCCTGCCAGCAGATTTCAGTACAGAGAAGAGTTAACCTTCCTTGGGAAACCCAGGGGCGACAGATCTAAGTCTGACCTCTTCCCATGTGTTAGAGAATTTTTTAAAAAGTAAAATTATGGTTCTCATACAAATATAAAATGAGCACATATCAAAGATATTTTTTAATCACTAATTGAGGGGATTAGCAAAAGAGAAGTCAAAAGAACTTCAGATTTATATGGAGTAAGGTGATGTTGAAATAACTTTATGTTTGAACTTGGGGTTGTGCAGAATTTATTTGCATGTCTATCGACATGAATTATTTGCATTGCTATCAGTTATTCATAATTTATAGAATTACAAAATAACTCAAAGGCAATGAAAGACACACAGTTCCCACAGAATTATATAATTTGAGAGGGTCCCAGCATCCCATTAAAAGGCTATCTAGTGCCAGACACAGTGGCTCATGCCTGTAATCCCAGCTACTTTGGAGGCATATGTAGGAAGATTGTGGTTTGAGGCCAGCCTGGGCAAAAATACTTATCACAAAGAACAAACAGGGTGTGATGGTTCACACCTGTAATCCCACCAATTTGGGAGGTGGAGGTAAGAGGATCACAGTTTGAGGCCAACCTGGGCAAAAAGCATGGTACCTACCTGAAATAAACCAAAAAGGACCAGAGGTGGCTTAAGCAGTAGAGTCCCCGAGTCTAAACCCTAAGTATCTCAAGGAAAAAAAGAGGCTGTCTGTAATCTCCTTTGCTAGTTCCAAAGTCTTACACTTTTCCTCGCTTATGACTGATTTCCCTCGATTGTCTCTGCTATTTCCCAGTTCCCACCACCAAGATCCCTTCTTTCTTGGGAAGCCTTAGGTTTTTGAACTTTGAATTAGACAGGCCTGGAGTTTAAACTCTGCTCGGCACTTATTAGTGTGCAGCCTCATGGAAATGACTTGATGCCTGGGTCTGTGTCTTTCTGGGGTTGTGAGGAATAAAGTGCCTGGCACACAGTAGTAACAGAACAAAACCCTTACAATTTACTCTGTGCAACGCACCCTTCCACATATAATGTCTATTTTACATATGTGGAAACTGAGGCACAGAGTGGTTAAGGCACTGAACCAGGGCCATGCTGTCAGGCTAGACTTCAGCCTGGTGGCTGTGCTTTCACAGTGAGCCAGCACTCAAACATGATAGCTGGTCATCCTACTCAGTTTCTTCCGTTCAACCAAGGCTTCTATTGTGAGTTGGCTGACCACTCCACATAGCCAGCTATGGGATTGGAGGTCACTCTTACTGCTTGGTCATTCTATCCATTTGGCACTGGCAATTTGCTCTCATTGGGCTCCCCTGTATCAAGGCCCCAGGGTCTGTTCCTTTTGTGTTCTTATTGTCCATTTGTTTTCACTTTTTCGTTGAAATACAATATAGGTACAGAAAAACATGCCGCTCAGTGAATTTTCATAAAGTGAATATATACACATGCAAGTAGTACTCAGCTCAAGAAACTGACCAGCACCACTGAGACTAACTCCTGTCCCCTTCCCATCAGTACCCCAACAGACACAAATCTACCCTGGCCTCTCACAGCAGGGATGTTTATGTGAAGTCGGCCACACAGTCTTTAGTGGTGTGTGTGTGTGTGTGTGTGTGCGTGTGTGTGTGTATGTATGGTATGTTTGTGTTGTGTGTATGTTGTGGTATGTGTGTTGTGATGTGTATGTGTATGTTTGTGTGGTGTGTCTGGTGTGCGTGTATAGTGTGTATGTGTGGTATGTGTGTATATGTTTGTGTGGTAGGTGTATGTGTGGTGTGTCTATGTGTTACTGTATATTTGTGTGTTTGGTGTGTGTGTGTGTTGTGTGCATGTTCTAATGCGTGTGTTGTGATGTGGCTGTGTATGTTTGTGTGGTGTGTCTGATGGGTGTGTATGTGTGTGTGTGTACATGTGACTTCTTTTATTCAAGGTTTTATTCATCCTCATTGTTGAATGTAGTTGCTGTTGGATCTTTCTCATTGCTCTGTGAATACACAATTCATTTATCCATTGTAGAATTGACAGACACTTTGGAAGTTTCCAATTTGTGAATCTAGCACATACCTTTAGCCCATATTTTTGTGTGATCTGCTTCTCATTTTTAAAAAGTTGAGTTGTTTGGCTAAGACATTTTCTTGATGTAAGCTAACAGATTGCTCAGCCTGCTTTCCTCCTTGCCACAATCAGCAATTTTCCTTCCTTTGGGTCAAGTGTGTCCTGCCATCTGCAGGCCTCTGATGTGAGCTGAGCAATGCCAATAGCTGCCCTGTTGTATTTCTAACATGTGCAAGTGACTGACTCCTTATGTACACACCCTAGCCCCAGCCTGGTTCGTGGATGAAGGAACATAACCATGGGCTTCCTGAGCCTGGTAACGATTGCAGAGGAACCTGGGAACTCAGCTGTTTGCCTGGATGGACAGGTAACTTTGTCTCCCTTCAGATACTCACATTGTGTTTTTCCACTCCACATATTCCCCCATGGAAAACCTCTTGTTAGTTGGCCTCCCTTCCCTGTGGTCTGCTTCTGAAATGGATAAAAGCAACTTCTCTCCTAACTTGTGCTTCTCAGTTCTCACCTCCACCACCCCTCATTCCTTTTCTTTGCCCACCGGGAGGCTGGCTTTTCACATTCAACTTTTCCATCCTGTCTTTCTCAGAGGTGCTTCCATTGTTGCTGTTCCTGCTTCCTCTCCTTTTCCTCAGGCCCTGTTAGTCACTTCCTTGCCTATTTTTTGTGGGGGGAGTTGGCAGACCTCCTTTCCCCAGAGTACTTCACTCTAACTTCCTATTGGCAAAGCAACAAGTCCAGATGGAGCAGATTGGGTGAAAGATTTATGTAGTGATGTAATAAACTATGAGCATAAATCAAATATGATGACCAACTACAAACAAGAAGGCAAACATGCTGGCCAGAAGAATCAAAACAGCAGCAAAAATCAGCCTTTAGATTAGGTGCTGAGCTTTGCTGTAACAAGGACAATGAAAGAGATAACAGATTAGATAGCATTGCCATTACTAGCACAGCAGATAAGATATAACAGTTAAAAGATTAAAAAAAATAGTAATTGTAACTTTTTAAGAGTGTTTTATTCCTTGGTCTGTCTCCTAGACACTGGCCTTAGGGTCTTAAGCATAGTAGGTGCTTAATAAATATTTACTTAAAGGCTAAGTTAATAAAGTAAGATCACTATTATTCCTGGCTAAGATGTATGGAGTAATTACTGTGTGGCAGGTAATTTCCAGTTTGTTTCACTGACAACTCTAACGGCTGGATACTGTGGTTCTCCTCATTTTCAAATGTGGAAATTGAAGGATAGACGGTAACTGTCTTAAGTTTACAGCCCTTCAATGCCAGGTTATGAAACTCAAGTGCCCTCATTGGAGCCAGCCAAGGAATCTGAAATGATACAGCAAACAGACATTTAAGGGTTTTTTCATTTTCCCAGATGGTGATATCAAGGAGACTGGCTTCTTACTGCTAGCTCTTGGCTGGCAAGCCCATTTAGTGAGAGACTCTGCTGGAAACTAAGGCAGGTGTTAACCCCCTCTGCTGAGAGCTGCCAGACTTTAAAGTTCATAAGCCTTTTCCACGTCTGCCCTCTGCTGGACAATATGAGCATTGAGGGCTTGCTCCTAGCTTGTTGGAAGAGTGTGAGGCTAGGGCTACTGTCTGACCCTTCTGTCATTTCAGGAGAGTGGTGTATTGTCCATACCCCAAGCTGGGGCCAATTTGTGTGTGTAGGAATGTTTTAGAATAGGCTGTGTAAAATTGGTTGTTGAGTGTGTAAGCACTCAGTAGGGTGGAGACAGAGTGTGAGGGAGCTAAAGAGTGTTTTTTTTTTTTTTTTTTTTTTTTTGTGGTTGTTTTAAGGCATTGGAACAAGGTTCAGGAGACTTGGGTTCCTTTCCCAACAGGGTCACCTATTATGGTAGTTGCCCTCTCTGAACCTGTTTTCTTATTTGCAAAACAGCAAATGCAATGAAGGGCTGTGAGATAGTACATAGTCCTCAATCAGTAATAAATCTTCCCTGCAGATCCATTAACTATTTTTCCCAGCCAGGTCTCCTCAGATCTCCCCTTCTCACCCTAAGGTTTCTCTTATCTCCCCCCCATTCCCAGCACATGACCTTGCTGGCCTATATCTCATCTCCCCTCCTGGGGGGGTGTACAGAAAACTTGGTGGTCCTGGGTACTGCCTATTCCTCTCAGATCTGAGCCACTTTTTGTGTGAGGCTCTTAGGCTCACGTTAGCTGAAAATGGGACTCTTAGTGTTAAGACAGTGAACTGGGCTGCACTTCTTGGCATTGGGTCCAGATTCCCACCATCCCACTGGCAAGACCAACCGCAGGATGTAGAGAGAGAGAAGGAACAGAAGCCAATGGCTGATTGGGATTTCGTTGGGCACTGAAGTTGGAGCCTAAGGTAATAGCTAACCTTTGCATAGTGTGATAATTTAAAATATTCTGTGAATCTTAGACAAACTCTTTAAGGAAAGCATTTTCATCTGCTATATTTGTATGAGGGAACTGAGCCTAAGAGCTAAAGCCCACGGTCACATAGTCAACATATGGCTGGGTGGAACCTAAGGCCAGGTGGATACCTGATGCACAGAGCTTGCCACATCTGAAATTCCTGATGTCTGAAGAGTTCCAAGCACTGCAGGTCCAGAGGAAGGCAGTCTCAGCAAAGATGACTTCACCTCTTTTTCCTAATAAGAGTGCCTGGATGTTACCTTCCTTTCCTTCCAGAACAATTTTGCTCTTGGATTTATTATGGATGACTAGATATCCCCTGTGAAGCCCTCCTGGTTCGGATCCTAGTCCAAATTGAGCCTAGCTTGTCCTGCATTGGCCTGTACTTTTGGAGGGGTTATTTGGAATTAGGCTTTGGGTAAATCTTAGCTTCCCAAACTTCAGTTTTCTTAGCTATAAGATGGAGATGGTAATACCTACCACACTGGGGTGGTGAACAATAGAAATAAGATGTGTGGGGAAAGCTTTTTACAACATGCAGAACCACCAAGTATTAGAACTTGAGGGAAGGGAAAGGTAGTAGAATTTACCTGCCAGTTTCTTTGTGATTCCTGTCTTATCCCTGCACTTCCAGGCTGGCTCACTGCTGCTGCTGGGGAAGCCAGATCTCATCCCCTGAGCACAATGCTTCAGGGGTCCCAGAAACTTGTGAGAAGGGTGGGACCCAGAGATAGATTTGAGGCTCAGATCACAGATCTGGGAGCTGGTGGCAGACAGGGTGACCCAGTGGAAAGAGGTGCCAGAGATATGGAATCTAAGTTGGTCGTTTGGAGCAGGTCCTCCTCTCACTTTATAGTCTACCTGTTGCTCTGTGCTGTGCTAGCCAGAGTCTGTATGTTTATACCTCCTGGGTATAAACAAGTTCAGGGAAATTTTCCTAACCTATCCCTCAGTCACAGCAGGTCACCCTCAACTGTCCACTCCCCTTGGCCTATATAGATGATACCTCAGTGTTACAAACTCAAACAGTATTGGGAATTATTTAAGGCCAATAAATGAAGGGTTTTAGCCTTACGGGTGGCATAGTTACTTTCAAGATGTGTTGTGTTTTGCAAGAAAACCATGCAATACATGTTCACTATTCAAAAATAATTTACTCAAAGTAAATGTAAATAAACTTGGCTTCTGGGGCAAAAATACAACCTTTGTTGTGGGAATCTCAAGCTGAGATATAGGACACTGAAGCAATTTAGCAGGAAGCAACGTTTTATTGTGCACACAGACTCAGCGGACTTGTGTTCAAAGGCTGGACCCTGAGAACAAAGGGGTCTCCCCTTATATACCCTTGCAAGCAGGTTACAGAAGTAAAAAGCAAAGCTCAACCCACATATGGCTGCATGTGACTTCATTGGCTATTTCAGTCCCTCAGTGCTATGTGACCTTCTTCATGATTCAGTTCTTTAAGTTTTATTTCTCTGCTATGCCATCCCTTCCCCTTGCCTCATTATCAGAACACAGCCTGCCTATTTCTCTTCTGGTCCTCCTCCCTGCTACACCTTCCTAGAGCCACAGCTAACCTTCAGTATGTGAAGGGTAGTTAGTAAACGGTGGAGCCTGACAGTGACTGTGGGAGGTGGACTTTCAAGCCCACGTTGAGCCTACAGAATCAGTTGTTTGGATAAGAGATGGAAGACAGGCTGTGTAGTCAGGGTGAAAAGTCCAGCTAAAAATCAATGACCCAATGAAGAAATGGGCAAATGAACTTAACCGAGTTTTTTAAAAGGAAGAAGTTCAAACGGCTAAAAAGCACATGAAAAAATGCTCACCATCCCTGGCCATAAAGGAAATGAAAATCAAAACCACACTAAGATTCTACCTCACTCCTGTTAGAATAGCTACCACCAAGAATACCACCACCAACAAATGTTGGCAAGGATGTGGGGAAAAAGGAATCCTTATGCAATGCTGGTAGGAATGTAAGCTAGTACAACTACTATGGAAAACAATATGGAGATTCCTTAAAAAACTGAAAATAGATCTGCCATATGATCCAGCAATGTGATCCAGCAATACCACTCCTAGGGATATACCTGAAGGAATGTGAGTCAGCATAAAACAAAGGCACCTGCACACCCATATTTATTGCAGCATTATTCACAATAGCTAAGCTGTGGAAACAGCCAAGATGCCCCACTACTGATGTGTAACAGGATATTACCAGTTGGCTGCTGGAGCCAGTTGCCTCTGTTACCCTGTGGGAATCTGAGTTCTCATGGCAGGGGGATGCATAGGAATAAGGAAGGAGAAGGACTAAGGAAGACAATGGCTCTTCATGAGAGGGAGTCTGGAGCAGACAATAAGGAAGCTACTTGTCAAATAAGATACCACACTGTCTTCTGACTTCCTTTTGCTCTTACTGCATAGACTGACATTTCATTCTCCTTTTTATTCTTCTCATTGCTATCTGTAATATCTTTTCTATGCCCCAGAAAGATGCCACATTTGGAGAATGTGTGTGAGAGTTGCTCTCCTCTCACCTCCCACTCCTCTGTGCATCTGGGTATTCCTGAGGGAAAGTGGAAAGCAAGAATCTGGAGATGTGGGGAAAGCAGAGCAACACCCACTTGACTCATGGGTCCCCTGAATGCTCAGATTTAATGCCCATGCTGATTGAGGAGATGTTTAAGTCAGACAGGTAAACCCTGTGCTGTTAAGAAAAAAAGCAGATGTTTTTGTTTGTTTCACTTGAACTCTGTAGACCAGAAATAAACTGAGAAATTCCCCGTCTGACTTCTTTCCATAGAAGAACAAGTCTAAAGCAGAGGTGGTGGGGGTGGGGGTGCATCCAGTTGGAGAATATAGGATAAAAGTTGGTTTTCAACCACCTCACACATGTTAGGATGGCTGCAGTCAAAGCGAGGAAGGGAGGGAGGAAGGGGGGAGGGTGGGAAAAAGGAAGGGAGAGAGGAAGAGGAAAAAAGAAAAGAAGGAGTGTTGGAGAGACTGTGGAAATAATTGCAACCCTGTGTACAATGTAGATTGGTACAGCCATTATGGAAAAGAGAACAGATTTTTCTGAAAAAACTAAAAAGGGCATTACCTTATGCATTTCTGCTTCTGGGAATATAACTACAAGAATTGAAAGCAGGGACTTGAAGAAATATTTGTATACCTCTGTTCATGGTGATATTATTCACAATAGCCAAAAGGTGAGAGCAACCCGAGTGACCACTAAGAGATGACTGATAAACAAAATATGGTATGTACTTATAATAGGACATCATTCAGCCTTACAAGGAAGGGAAATCCTGCCACATGATGCAACATGGATGAGGCTTGAGGGCATTGTGCTAAGCAAAACAAGTCAAAAAGGACAAATATGGCATGATTCCACTTGTGTGAGGAATCTAGAATAGTCACATTCACAGAGACAGAATGCAGCATGGTAGTTGGCAGGGGCTGGGGAGGTAGAAGAAACAGGGAGTTGGGGTTTTAGAGTCTCAGTTGTGTAAGATGACAAGAGTTCTGATGGTGAGGGTTATGAAGTACCGCTCTGGCTCCCCTCATCCCACCCTATACTTCTGCATTCGCTCCTGTTTGCACGCTTAGGGGTTTCATACTTCACAAGGTTGCCCAGAAGCACAGTGGATGGGGGTGAGGAGAGTAAAGCCTACAAACCTCCAAAAGTGGCACCTTGCCACTCTGTTGACGGTTGAGGTTATGAGAACAACATAAATAACACTGTAAATTTGACATTATGTGTGTTTTTATCACAATTAGACATTTTTAAAGGAAAAAATGAGTTTTTGGTTCATGTCTCCCTATCTGCCCATCTCACAACTGTGTCATCACCACGAGCTTGATGCCTGGCTCTTAGAAGCCAAGGCTGACTTAAAAACTTCTGTACCAATCCATTTCCTCCAGTTTCCCGCTAATTAATAGAACCATGATTCATCAGGAGAAGAAACCTAACTTGAATGTGGGTCAGAGGACCGAGGCTGGCCCATGTCCAGACCGCAGGGGAGGTGCTGAGGCAACCAGCTGCAATGTCTTTTGCCATTTCTTCCTCTGGTTCCACTCTTGCCTCTGGTTCAGGAAGGGAGGGCAGGTGGGTGCAAGTGAGCCACTGAGTTGGGAGGCAGGGTCTAGGGTCAAAGTGAAATTTCCTGGGCTGTTTGCAGATGCAAACACCCAACATGCTGGCAAGATATAACCTGGGTTTTCTTTAGGGGGAGTTAGAGTTTAGTAGGCACATGAGAGACTGAGAAGAGATTAAGCCACCAGTCTTGGTATTGCTGCCCAAGTGCTCCTTGCCTTTGGCAAAAAGTTTTTTGTTCTGTTTTTGTTTGTTTTGTTTTGGAAGTACTAGTGTTTGAACCTAGTACTTGCTAGGCAGGCACTTGAGCCACAACCTTGCTTTAGTTATTTTTCAGATAGGGTCTGGTGCTTTTGCCCAGGGCTGGTCACAGACCTCGATCCTCCTACCTATGCTCCTGTGTAGCTGGAATGACAGGCATGCACCTTCATGGTCAGGTTACCAGTTTAGATGGGGTCTTGCTAACTTCTTGCCTGCTGGGCTGGAACTGTGATTCTCCAGATCTTTGCCTCCTGAGTAGCTGGGACCACAAGCAGGAGGCATTACACTTGCACTTGGCAGAAAGTTCTTTTTTTTTTTTTTTTTCCTAACCCTTCTCCAGCACAGATTTTATAGTCCATCATTTTTGGATGGACTTTTTCCCTAATGTCCTCTGCCCTCTGTCTTTTCTTTTTTTTTTAATTGTTTTATTATTCATATGTGCATACAAGGCTTGGGTCATTTCTCCCCCCTGCCTCCACCCCCTCCCTTACCACCCACTCCACCCCTCCCTCTCCCCCCCACCCCCTCAATACCCGGCAGAAACTATTTTGCCCTTATCTCTAATTTTGTTGAAGAGAGAGTATAAGCAATAATAGGAAGGACCAAGTGTTCCTGGTTGAGATAGGGATAGCTATACAGGGAGTTGACTCACATTAATTTCCTGTATGTGTGTGTTGCCTTCTAGGTTAATTCTTTTTGATCTCACCTTTTCTCTAGTTCCTGGTCCCCTTTTCCTATTGGCCTCAGTTGCTTTAAGGTATCTGCTTTAGTTTCTCTGCATTAAGGGCAACAAATGCTAGCTAGTTTTTTAGGTGTCTTACCTATCCTCACCCCTCCCTTGTGTGCTCTCGCTTTTATCATGTGCTCATAGTCTAAGCCCATTGTTGTGTTTGCCCTTGATCTAATGTCCACATATGAGGGAGAACATACGATTTTTGGTCTTTTGGGTCAGGCTAACCTCACTCAGAATGATGTTCTCCAATTCCATCCATTTACCAGCGAATGATAACATTTCGTTCTTCTTCATGGCTGCATAAAATTCCATTGTGTATAGATACCACATTTTCCTAATCCATTCGTCAGTGGTGGGGCATCTTGGCTGTTTCCGTAACTTGGCTATTGTGAATAGTTGGCAGAAAGTTCTAAGCCTCAAATTGTTCAGGGTTTGTAGGTGGTAGACTGTGTCTACTCTAATGCTAACTTCCTTAAATCTACAGAACAGTAAAGGTCATATACAGAGTTTTCCCCCAAACCCCAAGAAATGACTAATTTCTAACAAAAAAGATGGCACTGTTTCATACTAATGAACTTAAATCCGTTTTATTTTCATGATCTGTAATTGGAAGATCTTTTGAAGAGAATGGGTCGATTAACTTCTTTTCTTACTTTTATTTTCTTGTGACAAAAAAGAGGAAAGTTTCTTTGATTGCCCTTATGATCACTTTTAAATTCTCTACATTTATACCAGCTTTGGGCTAGGGTTATGGCTCAAGTGGTAGAACACTTGCTAGCATTCCCTGAGTTCACTCCCCAGTACTGCAAGAGGGGGATGTGTGTGCATTGGGCGTGCATCTTCATTAGATCGAGTCAAAAGCACGTTGTTCCATAAGCAGCATTTTGGTCTACTGTCAGTAAAGTCTCCTAACCCAAGAGGGACATGCTCATAAAGTTAGTAAGAGTTTAATATATGTTCAGAGAGGCTGCAGAGGATGCCATGCAGGATTTGTGTCATCTGAAAACATAAATTTCAACCTGGAAAGTCAAAAATTCTCCAACAGGTTGTCAAGAAAGGAATTTATAAGCTGAGGCAGCATTAGACTTTTAAAATTTAAGATGATCTTTGGTACCTGGATCCACTAACTCCCTTAGAGATGTCCCCTCCCTGTCTACATAGAGCTAGTATTAGTGAATGGACAGGATAATTCAGCCAACACCAAGAGGAGCTGATTTGTACAAATGGGCAGAAGTTCAATCTAAAGGACTCCAGGAAAGATATAAATAATTACAAACCCAAGTTACAATTATTTAGTAATCTGAAGTTTGTAAAAGTTTCCCTGCTGCTGTCGTTTGCTATTGGTCTCAAGTGAAGCAAGAATGATGACAAGTCTCGTTATTGCTCAGCCTATGTAGTGGAAGCAACACTGGCCATGTTGCTGGTGTCCCTCCACACGTGCCCTAACCGTGTGTGTGGAGGTCCATGGGAAGCTGGGGGCGGGGCTTTCCCAGTCTGCAGTCTCCCCTTGAGCAGAGCAGAGGTGGAGCCTGGGCGGGCCTATGTAGTATTAAGACCCTTCCAGCTCTGAGGGATTTTGAGGCTCTGACTCATTTCCTGATGCTGATGGTAATTGTGAGTGAGGACGAGAGCTGGTTATGGATCAAAATGTTAAAGAGGCAGAGTTTCTATAGCTCCAGGAAGAGAATTCTAAGTGCAAGCATCAGTTGTATGTGTCCTGTGTGGCAGTAAAACAAACACTGAATTTGGGGTCAGAATGTCTGGGCTTAAGCCTCTCTTATTGAGCCTTCTGGCTTCTACTTTCATTCCACAGGAGTAGTGCTGCATGCATCAGCCAGAGTGACTATTTCAGAATATACGTTAGGTCATGTTATCCTCCTGCTTAAATGCTCTAGTGACTTTTGGTTGCACTTGCACATGCATCAGTGGTGTGCTGTAAATGTTTGACAACTGACCCCTATAGAGAGGGATCTAGGAGAAGGGAGGAGAGCATGGATTTGTAGTAATTGCCAATGTCCATGGTGTAAATACCTCTACAAATGTCTACTTGACATTTGCCAGTTCACAAACTCCTGAAAATTAAGTGGCTCTTGTGAGCTAAATGACCCAGACACAGAATATTCCTTCCTACCAAAAACTAGCTTTCTTCTATGGTCCTCAAGGGCAGAGAGGTCTGCTTGCTTGCCAGCTCTATCTTGCTTCATGTTCCCCTCTGATTGTGACACTGTAGCCCTACTGTGTAGTCCTTTCATACTCTAACCTTGATCTCACATAGGGGCCTTCTCACTTGCTGGAGTTTTCCTCTCCAGATTTTGACTGGTTATTTTTTTGCCAACTTGATTTTCTTCTATTTTTAAAAGTATAAACCTTCTATAAAAACAACAGGATAATCCAGGAATATCTAACAGTCAAAGTCAACATAAACTCATCTTTGATGTGGACTGTTACCCACAATACAATACCAAGTTAATACACGCACGTTCTTAGAAGAGTTCTCAAGTTGTTCTTTTTGCCCCTGGCCTCTCCACAAAGTCTATCTGCACCTCCTACAGTCTTCTCAAAGTTTCATAGCAGCTATCCAAAAAGATCTTTATTTCCATATCTAATACACCAGTAAGAGTGGGAGCAGAAGTAAGATTTTGGCTTTTACCCTTGTAGTCAGGCAAAATCTTTCGCTATCTTCATGTCAGCCTTATAATGCAGAAGTGGTGAATGTAATAGGCTGTGCATCATTTATCACACTGGTAAATGAAGTCATTACTAAGGTCCCAAGGCCATCCTATTTTAAAGAGACAAATAGCACCAAGTGCTGTAACAGAATTAAAAATAGGTGATATACTTTTGTTTTAGGACATCAGAGGTGAGAAAGAGGGACTGGGATGAAATAAGACAACAGAACACATGAAATGTCTCTTCTGTAGTTTTAACTGAAGCATTGTTATTCACTTTTTAATTTTCTTATAAGCACAGAATTTGAATATGGAAGTCAATTTTGTGGAAAAGAAACACCATCAAGAACTTTCCTCCAGAATAAAACAATGGTGTTCATTCCTCCAAATTGAAAACCAAACAAAAACTAAAGAACAAAAGATAAAGCCATATAGAAATAAAAGGTAACAAAAATCATATTCTGGGGGGGGAGGTCAGTATATTTCTTAGTCTTTGCTGTGCTGTCTAATTTTCCTTCAGCTGTATTTCAAAAAATTAAGACCCTAGCTCATCAAAACGTACATTTTCATTGTTTTTAAAAATTATAAATAACTATTAAAAAAAGTAGAACACTTGAAGGAATTCACAATCAATTGCCTGACACATTTTAATGTCATATACAGCATGTGGAGGTCAGGAAGGCTATTTACAGCACACGTGATTAGGGACATTCATCTTCAAGGTTTAGCTTCCTTCCAAACTGTAAAATACCCATAATTCCAAGTATGAAGGGATATGACAATCTCCTTCGAGAACTCCATGGGATGATACAGGAGCCTGAACTGTTCTTCACAGAGTGACAGAGCTTCTGTCAAACTGAGACAGTTTCTCTGCGTAAAAATATTTCCCATCCTGATTGAATACTTTCATTGAGAGGTCAAGAATCAGTCTGAGAAACTCCCATTTGGAGTCTTCTTCTGGATGTGGAGATTGGAACAGCTGTCATATCATTAATCACGTAATCAAACTCTCTCTCCCTTCTTTGGTGTACCTCTTCAGTACTGAAATGAAGTCTTCTATGAGAACCTGGTAGCACTCTCCGTCAGGATTGTCTAAGACATCACCACGTGTTTTTCACATATATTTCTTATATCTGTCAATCACCATTTCGTCAATCTCTACCATAGTGACCATCTTTGGTTTCAGTTTGACTATCTCACATAATAAGCCCCCATGTCTGCCTCCCAGCATCAGTACATCTTGGCCAGTGTAATTTTGCCACTGCCATGAAGGCCTGAGTATAAGCCAAATCGCTCTGCCAAATTAACATCCCTACTAAGGATGAGAATATTTCCAAACTGCTTCGAGTGTAGAATTTTAATGTTCTGATAAGGTGAATCTTCATTGTATACCACTTCAGCTATGTCATACTCAAGCAGGGACCTGTCAGCAGTGGGTTAATATCTGTGAATGGCCCCTCCTCAAACTGTGGGTGGTAATATGTTTACCTGCCCAGTACTGTCTTGACTCAATTCTTTTACTTTGTCTTCTATTTTGTTCAAAAGACTGTCAATTTCTTCTTTACCCTGTGCATCACAGTCATAACTCTGAAGGTCCACCAACACAATCCATATGAATAAATTCTCAAATAAGCAAGGCTGCCATTTTTGTTTGTGTAGGTTGCTAAATAGCTGTGGTCCTGCCATCACTTTGTTCCTGGAAAATGGCCTGCAGGCTGTTCAGAATGCTCTCACCATCAGCTTTGGTGCTGAGCATGAAGTCCAGCTTGCTGTGCTGTGCTGCTAGCATGGTGAGGCAAGGCCCTGTGCCATGCATGGGATAGGTAGCCGTGGGAGACTGAGGGGCTGTGTGGCATGTCAGGCTGTAGCCACTGGGATGGCCTTAACTTCAGTGCCTCAAAGAGGCCTTACTTAGATGTCTGATTCTGAAGTGGAGCCCCTCCCACATTCTTACCTCAGCATGCAGTTTATTTCCTTAGCCCACTGCTTTCTGAAATGAGCCCGTGCATTATCACATTGCTTATTTATTTTGTTTTGACATATAAGGTGCAAGGGGAATAGGTTCTTAGGACAGGGCCTGCCACATAGTATGTGGTCAATAGATGTTTGTTGAAGAAATAAAATGATTAATAGGACAAGAACAGATTATTTCTGTTGCAGGATGGAGGTGATTTAAACATTAGGAAAAATGCCAAACAATTCTGGGTATTTATAAACTTGATTTCAGTGATTTCTTTTAAGTTCACAGTTTTAATTTGCTGTGAAGAAAAGCATATATAGATCTCCTAAGACAAGATCAGGGACAGTCCTTTCTGTAAAATGAATTATTTGGAAGACTTCTGAGTCAAGAGGAGGAGAAAGAAAAAAGATGTAATTGGTCTGTTCATTGTTCTGACGGCCTCTGGAGGAGAGGACAAAGGAAGAGAGAGGAAAGCAAGTAGATATTCTTGGCCTCTTCTATGCTCATTTCTTATACTCAGGACCAAGCTTGTTGAAGGACCCTTGTTGTGTTGTACCCACTTGCAAAAGGTTCTAAATTGTTGAAAAACTTGCACCACAGCGAACTTCTAGTAAAATAAAGCCAGGATTTAATTCAAGGCTGGCCAAGATCAAGCTTTGCTTAACTGCATCTCCTGTAAAGGGAGCAGGCTGCCAGGATGGTGTGTTTCAGAGAAATTCTCCAAGGAAACCACCTAAGTGAGGATTCATGCCTAATAGGAGGTGTTCATTGTGGGAATCTCCATTCTTAATTCATTGGGATGAATGAGACACATTTGCATAGTTTGCATTCTTGCAAGTTTGATGTGAATTTCTATAAAGTGGAGAAAGCACATTTCACTGATTACTGTAGCTGCAAGAAAGACCAGCATTCCTGGGAGAATTTTGTACCAATTTCCCCTGAGCAGGACAAGCTTTTTTCTGGTAGTTTCTGTGTGCATCAAAACTGCTGCGACTTGTTGGAATGATACCGTGTGTGTGAACAGTCTTGGCTTATTCATGATGGTTGGCTGGTTTAAGGTTTAGGGTGATGTTTGTGTAATAGAACAGAGTGAATGGGAGGATGGGTGTTCTCCTTCCAGGGGCTCCAACTTTAGGGGTACAAGGGAGCTACAGCTGAAGACCTGTGCTGTGTGCCTAAAGACTCCATGAGCCAGGGTGAACAGGAGAGGTCTTGGGTGTGAAATGTGAGGATGAAAACCCTCTAGGCTAGATCAATGCTTCTTGAACTTAAACATGCAGCCAAAGTACCTGGCACCATTGTTAGTCATCAGATCTTGAAGGTGCCTGGGCTGTCCATCCTAACCAGCTTCTGGATGGTGGGACTGCTGCTGCTCTGGGGACCACAGCACTCCACATTGAGCTCTCCATGCTACTCAACTTGATATGTGGACACTTGTGTCAGCATCAGCGTGACCTGGGAACTTTGTAGAGGTGCAGAATCTCAGGCCCCACCCAAGCCTACTGAGACAGAGTCTATGTATTATTTATTTATTTATTTGTGGAACTGGGTGCCACCGCCTATGTGGCTAAGCTGCTGAACCTGACTGGGAGCAATGAGGAATGAGAAACAAAGACACACAGACATAAAGACACAAAGCTGGGATTGGGAGGACTGCATGTTCCTGGTGGGATACATGAATGCCTACCTAAGCCAAAGTGTTTATTTTATAGGTCAGTGCAAGGGAGTGAATCAGGTGAAATCAAGCTTACATACGTCAGCAATTCTTTTGATCTAAGGTAAAAGGAACAGGGTCTGTGGGCTAATTTTCCTCAGGCTTATTGAAGCTTAACTACAAAACATCTGGTCTGGAAATTGTCAAAGCACGCAGGATATCTTATCTATAGCTATTGATTAATCTGGCGTCAAGGAGTTTCCAAACAATTCTGGTAATTTATTTAGTTCTGCATCAGGGGGCTGGTATGTAAACACAGCAAGTTGTTTTCTTCAAAGGAGTTGCAGGAATGCAGGTCACGACACCAGGTGCCAGGAAGAATGAGAGCAGAAGAGTTTAGCAAGGTCCTACTTGGAGAGGCTTTGCAATCTTCAATACTTCCCAGTCCAAGGTCTGTGCCCAGTCCCCAACATCTCCCCCTACTTTATTTCTTAAATGCTCCCAATACATTTTTACACCCAATTCGAGCAGTCATTATTTGATCCTTTGAGCTCCAACTGAAAGTAAGTAAAACAACAAGTCATTAATAATATAATGCCAATGAAATACCAGAAGGAATGGCTCAGAGTATTTAAAGGGTTAAATCCTTGTAATTCCTCTAACATAGTCTTTGCTATATCTTCAGGAGCGACTACCTGATCATGTACTTGCTGCATAGCTAAAATTTGCTGTCTTAAGGCTTGTAGGTTAAGGGAATCATTATTTTCCCAAGTTCCCATGACATGTGCTTTAGCGAGTTTCCTGGGAAGTCTGTGGCATTGTAGGCTGCTGAAGTAACACAAATATGTTGGAAGCCTGCACGGCACAGTAAATCTTGGTAGAATTTCAGTGTTTAAACTTCATCTCCCATACCCAGCAAAGCAGCTTCTAGAGAATTGAAGTGGATATCGTTTTTTTCATTTATAGCAACCTTGTTGTTAAAAGGCATTACTGACATTGTGTGTTAAGGTATTAAAGTAATGAGCATTTTTTAATTCTTTGGGAGAGGGCTACTACAGCAGTAGTCATGGTGGCAATAGCAGTGATGGCTGCCATAATGCCTGCTATCAAGAGCCCTACAGATCTTTTTTCTCTTACTAATAATGATTTTATTTCTTCAACAACCTATAGTCCTCTATCATGATACCATGGTTCCATGAAATTTGTAGGTACCAATATATAGAGGCTTTGTTTTACTATAAGTAGGCTGTCATTTATGTAATTGTGCACACAAGAAGTTAAATAGCAATTAAAACAAGAGATATCAAAAATAGTTCCATTTCTAGAAATGTTAATTGATCCAGCCAATAAAGCAAAAGGATGTTGAACACAAGCTTGCAAGCCTTTAATAACAAGCTGCCTGAATGGCTAGTTAGATTGATAGTGGCACTAACAGCTCCGAGCTTCCACATATCTGATTGAATGGTTCCTCTGTCTGGTCCCACCAGGGGTGGTCCAATACCCCATAATACAGTTTCAGAAGTGCCAGTATAGGACCAGTACACAAGCTTGCAGCCTGCAACATTAACAGCCATTGGAGAAGCAAATCTACATTGTTCCTATAGGCTTCTTTTCAAAGGCGCCAGGGATTGCATTTGTCATGACAGTGGGGAATGTGAGGCCAATGTGTAGCATTATATGGCTCAGTGGCATTAAAGCCTAAAAATTCTAGATTTTTTTCAAGAAACTGGGTACCATTCCATAACAGAGCACTTTTCCAAATAGGCATGAGTGGGAGACAATAAGGCAAATTTCCCAGACATATGGGTAAAGCAACAGCTTGTCCTGTAAAACTATAATTAGTGACAGTAGGAACCAGGTGTCCATTGGAGTGACCTCCTACTAGCTCAGTCATTAGTAAAAACTGATATAGAAGGACTTTTCCAGGTAACTGCATGAAGCAGAGGTGGATGAGGCACAAAAGCCCAATGTACTAAGTTCTGGGCTTCTGCAGCATTTACCTGTTGACTAATGATGGTAATCATAGCTAACAGAAGAACAGCAGGCGTTTCTTCCTGTCCCCACCCCTTAACAGCATTCTTGGCCATGTCCACCAAGCACTTTATTTGACTGCAAGATAGGGGAGTAGATCCCTGGGTTGTTTTACTGCATTTGTCGATATGATGATGTTGCCTCTTATAGGACTGGTAAGGTGGCAGGATCTCTGTAGGGTTGGTTCTCAGTGGGCTTGGGCTCCTCTCCTCCTCTGTCAGGTAGAGCTTCTGCATCTGATGGCTGATGGGTTCCATGGGTCTTCACAAACCATGAGGGTACCCAAATTGGGCTTTCTGCATCTTCAAGAAAAACACAAGAATGGCCTCGGCCCCATAACAAGACCAGGCTAGGGCCTTGCCAGGCCCTGGTCATTACATCTTTCCAAAATACCTGTGGCAAGTGTTGTTTATTACAATGTTCCCAATGTTTTTCAGCTGGAGTAAAGCCAGATTCAGAGCAATTTAAAAAATTTAAAGTAAAAAGAGCTTTATTAATTTGAGTGGCTGGGGAGCTCTCTCCCCCTTCTTCTCTTTGTAATTGAGGTTTTAAAGTTTGGTGAGCTCATTGGCCTTGTGGATTGTAGGATAGGTCTGTGGAATAAAGAATTTGGTAGGAGGAACAAAAAGCCTTGAAGGTAGTAGATGTATAGCCTGGGCCATTATCAGTTTTAATGTGGCATGGCTTGGCCATCACCTCAAAGGTGGCCAAACAGTGATCTATGACATGGCGTGTTGCTTTCCCTGATCTTGGAGAGGCAAAAACAAAACCAGAGTAAGTATCAATGAGAACATGGACATAACGCTATCATCCAAAAGATGGAATGTGAGTAACATCCATACTCCATAATGTTACAGGATGAAGACCATGACAGTTAACTCCCTCAGAGGGCACAGGCAAACGAGGAGCACAACTTGAACATGATTTAACAATTTGATGAGCTGGTGGAGTGGCTCAGTGGTAGAGTGCTTGCCTACCAAGTATGAGGCCCTGAGTTCAAACCCCAGTACCACCACCACCAAAAAAAAAAAAAGACCCTAACAATTTGATGAGTTTGTTCTTGGCTGATATGAAAATGTTTACGAAGAGCCCTGGGGTTTTGGTGGAATTGAGAATGACTTTGTATGGCCTGTTGTACTGGTGTTCAGTGTTACCTATCCTGGTAATGAGTGGTCATCAATATATTTGTATTTTTATGAATATGGACTGATTATTAACTAATAAGAGTGTTTCTTCTGGAAGATAGCCTCTTTGAGACTGTCTTTCATAGGACCAGATTTCTGACACCTCTAGAAAATGTTGGAATCCTTACCAGTTGGTTGTAGTGTCCTAATTCATAGCCTTGTGGCATATTATGCTGCAGAAGTCTTAAAGTTTATCTTGTCTAACTGTTCACTGAGCAGAGTATCTTCATCAATAGCTATGACTGAGTTGAGCTCAATTTCCTCTGCTTGGTCATGTTTTCCTCGTGTGCAGCCAGATCACTCAATGTTTGTCTCAGACTGGTACAGTGGCAATAGGCAAAGGCCACATTTTAGAATGCATATATGTGTCACCTGCTATTCTGATGAATCTAATAGATGGTTTCTTTTATTGGGACAAAGATTCATTCTCTAATTCATTTACCAGAAATATATTGAGGACATGCTGTGTGCCACTGAGATGAATAAAATAAGTATGACTAGAGACAACATATTGAACAATTTACTTTGCCTGCTAAATACAGCCAAATCAACATGACTAGTTTGAACTGCCCTTGTTGGTGGTTGGAGACACAAGCCAAACTCTGTTTTTGGACTCATTCCCCTGGTACAGTGGCTGATCCGAGCTAAGGTGCTAGCTCGAACTCACCAGAACTCTCAATACCTTGTCGCCCCATCCAATTTTAATACCTAATTTATTGGTCAACTAGACCTTGCAGGAATTTTTTACTATATTTGATTTCACAAAGAACCAAATCCTAATTTTAGTGTCACACATAGGAAAGATCACTGACCTTGGGATGAACCAAGGAAATTCAAATTTCTAGCTGAGTGAGTGTGGGCAAGTTTCTGTTTGGGAACCAGTTTTATCACCTGCAATATGATGCATAAAATGTACTTTGCATGATTGCTGTGAAGCTTAAATAAAATAACTTGGCCTATGGCCTTAAGGATTCTTTCCTCTTCATGCTTGACTCAAGGACTACAAGATGTGCCAGTCATTCCTGCATTATCAAGGACAGAAATTTCTCCAAAGAGACAGTCATTTCTCACCTGTTTCTGGTCAATTCTAGAGATACATGAGTAGTGAAAACAGCAGCTGCATTTGGGGAAGGTGATAAGTGTGGGAGACAGGTTGTTGTTTCCCTGAAAAAGTGCTAATTTCAACAGTGAAGTGAGGTACTGTTGAGCTTTTAGAATTCAGCTTGGAAAAAGATTATTTGCAAAAACACTGGTTTGCTCAAAAGTTCAGATTTGGAATAGATTGAGATTTGTTCTACAAACATCTTTATTATTGCTTATTGTTATAGTGGTAAGTTAGGGCTACATGCAGACCTATTAGTGTTTGGGGGCCTGCAGTCTGCCAGTGGATGCACAAATTATACTCTCAGTGACCAAATTTCATGTTGGGCATGAAAGGGAAATTTTTTAATGAGGGCTTAGATTCAAGGAGAAAAATAGTGTTATGTTTATGAAGCAAAATTATAACTTAAGGAAAGAATTGGAAAATGACTGCAGAGTTCCTTTGGGGTAATCCATGTGTACAGATGGCTCTACTGAGGTGAAGATTGGTGAAACAGCATCAAAATAAAAACCAGAATAAGTACAGCTATGTAGAGAAGTTAGGCTGGGTGATGTCAGCTCCTGGATATGGATGACTGGGAAGAGACCTGGATTGGGCACTTGCTGTGTGGAGGTGGATGAAACACTCAGCCTCCTTGTGTTTCAGCTCCTACATCAAGGAAACAGACATATGGGTAGAAGGTGCAAATACAATGTTGGATATTTGAATGTGAAAGGGATTTATGTTGGACACCTTAAGTCCTAAGCCCAATCCAGCTCAAGGAGAAGGCAGGTAAGAGTCATATCAGTAAGTCATCTTTCAGTCAGTTATGTAAATGAAGCTATGAAATAATGTAAACATGCAAAAAGGATTTTTATTCAGATTTGAAGATCACTATGTGATCTTCCCCATCACCAGAAATAGCATCCTAGTTATATTTTACACAAGCCATTATGAAGTACATTTGTATTAGCTGAAATCTATACCTAGTCTAGCAGAGGTATGTGTCTGAGGCATGGTATAGGAGACTGGGAAGGGTCCCCTTTGGTTTACCTTTTCCCACAGACAGATCACATGAGGATACATTAGAGGCAACTGAGTATAATTCATAGGAAAAGTCAACTGCTGGATTTGTAATATTTCTTTTAAAAGTATGAAGGTGGCTGACCCAACTCCACCAAAAGCACAAATGAAAGCTCTTTTATCCATATTAGCAGGTGTGTTTGTCCCCAGGTACTGAGCTATTGACCTGGCCATTGTAATCAACTTGAGTGGTTCTCCTCCAGACATTAAAATGCCCAGGGGCAGGGCAGTGGAGAAGTTGGTGGTGGGGAAACCAGACACAGATAGCCAGTTCTTTCTGAAGCTCATTTCATAGAATTGGTACTTAAGGGCTGTGGTATCTTCAATGATCACTTCCCACCCCCCAACACACACACACACACACACAAATCTTGTCTCTTGCATTCTGGTTCTCTGGCTTGTGCAAGGTCTGGTAGTTTCCATCTTGTTGACAACCAATAGGTGGTATGCTTATTTAATGCCTTAAGCCAGAGGGATCCAAGATGGTGACTAGAGTGCAGAAGCACACAGTGTGAACTCCATAAATCCAAATTCTTGCTGAGATGCGGGAACCACACTTGGCAGAAAAAAAGCACCAAGAAGAATCAAAACTTCATTACCCTGAGCCCCTAGCCTGTACAAAGCTTCTCCATGCCACATTACACTAAGAAAACAGGAGGGCTCCCATGCTGCCAGACACTGGCTCCAAACCAGCTTGGGAGACATCCAGCAGACCAACAGGTGAGCAAATAAGCATCATGTGGCATTCCCACAGCCACCCCTGGGATAAACCAGCATAGCCCCATGGACAGACTGACCCCCTGCCTTGCAAAAAAAAGAAACCTGAATAATAAACAAGGAACTGAAAAGGAATGCACAGCAGAGGGTGCAGGGTGCTGTAAGTATGCTGGGGAAGGGGGGAGGAGCAAGGAGCTGATATCCATGGGTCCAAGCTGACCAACAGCTGGACCAACAGCTAGTGGGTGATAAGCCTCTGCCTGAAATAGGGCATGTAGTGGTCCACAAAGCTCATCTCCTGAGCCAGTGAACAACATCCAAAGTCAAAGGACACTGCAAAGTTGAAAACAATCAGCAAATCATCATAACACACTGACAGCAGGGAGCGGCTGACAGATCTCTGACCTTGCCCCAGAGAAAGCAGGCAAGGCAAAGAAACAAGCTCCCAATAAACCAACAAAGCAAAAGCCCAACTCTAAAGTAGGATGGCTGGTGAGCCACAGAGCTGATCTCTGGAACCTGAGGAGAAGCCACACCTCACTGAGGGAGGAGCTGACTAAGCATCTGCCACTGAAAGACAGGCAAAAAAACTGGTGAGGCTCCCCTCTCACCTGGAGAGACTAAGACAGAACTTCTGCTTAAGTACCAACACCAGGACCAGATACAGAAGGAGTAACACCAGAAATACTAAGACTGAAATTCTGTTGTTCCTGAACCTGGAATTTTTTAATGTGTTTTTTTGTTTGTTTGTTTGTTTTCTTCCCTGTTTATTTGTCCAACACCTCTCCCTGTGGATTTTTTTGGTTTTCTCTCTCTTTTTTTCTTTCTTTCTTTGTTTTGTTAGTTTTACTATTGTGAGTTAGCTAACACTACATTACAAACAGACCAGGGACAGAAACAGCACACATACACTAACCTAAAACACAACACACCCACAAAACAAAATTAAACCAAGGGAAAGAAAACAGGTGACTGAAACCACCAATAGCCCATCAAGAACATAGTTACACAGTAGCAAGTGGAGTGATGGGAAGATGAAAAAGGGATAGAAACCATTCCCTGCCCCCCAAGATAATTTAATACAGGATTCAGAGGGAAATGAAGAAAATGGATACCCAGTTTCAGACTCCAACAAACAAAGATAAATTATGCCAAGGAAGCCAACAAGAACATTCTGAAAGAAGAAATCATGCAAGTAATCATTGAGAATTTCGTGGAGATGTTACTAGGCCTGGTTAACCAAAACATACAAGAGGCACTCAAGAAATTCCAAGACAACAACAATAAAGAATATGAGAAGACAACAAAAATGAATAAATTATCTACTAGGAGCCCTAAATAAACACCAAAGTGAAACAGAGAACACTATAAATAGAGAGATAAATGAATTAAAGATGAAAATTGACAATATTAAAGAGAAAGTGACCCATAATATGGAAAACCTCAGAAAAAAGAATGAAACAGAAATACAAAACACAATGGAAAGCCACTGTAGCAGACTAGAACAAGCAGAAGATAGAATATCAGAACTTGAAGATGAAATAGAAATTAAAGGAAAAACTGAAAAGCTATTAGTCAAACAACTCAAAATCTGTGAAAGAAATATGCAAGAACTCACCAACTCCATCAAAAGACCAAACCTGAGAATCATGGGCATTGAAGAAGAGGTGTAAGCAAATGGAATTTGTAATATAGTCAATATAATCAACATATTATCAACAATCAACATATTGTTGAATATAATATAGTCAACTATAGTCTTTGACAAGATCCAACACCACTTCATGATAAAAGCGCTAAGAAAACTATGAATAGAAGGAATGTACCTCAACATTAAAGGCTATATATGACAAACCTACAGCCAAAATCATGCTTAATGGTGAAAAACTGAGACCATTTCCTCTAAAATTAGGAACGAGACAAGGATGCCCACTATCCCCACTCTTATTCAACATAGTACTGGAATTTCTAGCCAGAGCAATTAGGCAAGAAGAAGGAATAAAAGGAATACAAATAGGTAAAGAAACTATCAAAATATCCCTATTTGCAGACGACATGATCCTATACCTTAAAGACCCAAAAAACTCTACCCCAAAACTCTTAGATACCATAAACAGCTACAGCAAGGTGGCAGGATACAAAATCAACTTACAAAAATCATTAGGTTTTCTATATACCAAAAATGAACAAATTGAGAAAGAATATATGGAAACAATTCCATTCACAATAGCCTCAAAAAAAATCAAATACCTAGGAGTAAACTTAACAAAGGATGTGAACGACCTCTACAAGGAAAACTACAAACCTCTGAAGAAAGAGATCGTGGAAGACTATAGAAGGTGGAGAGATCTCCCATGCTCATGGATTGGTAGAATCAACATAGTAAAAATGGCTATACTACCAAGAGCAATCTACATGTTCTTCACAATTTCCATCAAATCCCAATGACATTCATCACAGAGATTGAAAAATCTTCCCTAAAATTCATTTGGAAATACAAGAGACCGTGAATAGCCAAGGCAATACTCAGCAAAAGGAGCAATGCTGGAAGTATCCCAATATCTGATTTCAAACTATATTACAAAGCAATAGCAATAAAAGCATGGTACTGGCACAAAAATAGACATGAAGACCAGTGGAAAAGAATAGAGGACCTGGATATGAATCCACACAACTATGTCCACCTTATTTTTGACAAAGGCACAAAAAACATACTATGGAAAATAGACAGCCTCTTCAACAAATGTTGCTGGGAAAAGTGGTTATCCATCTGCAAAAAACTGAAACTAGATCCATGTTTATCACCCTGTACTAGTGACAAGTCAAATTGGATCAGACCTGAAACTCTGAAGTTAGTACAGGGAAGTGCAGGGAATACTCTGGAAGTAATAAGTATAGGCAAGGACTTCCTCAGTAGAACCCCAGCAGCTCAGCAACTAAGAGAAAGAATGGACAAATGGGTCTTCATAAAATTAAAAATCTTCTGCACAACTAAAGAAATGGTGTCTCAACTGAAGAGACCACCCACAGAGTGAGAAAAAATATTTCCCACCTATACATCAGACAAAGGACTGATAACCAGAATTTACAGGGAAGTTAAAAAACTAAACTCTCCCAAAATCAATGAACCAATAAAGAAATGGGCAACTGAACTAAACAGAACTTTCTCAAAAGAAGAAATTCAAATGGCCAAAAAACACATGAAAAAATACTCACCATCTCTAGCCATAAAGGAAATGCAAATAAAAATCACACTAAGATTTCACCTCACCTCTGTTAAAATAGCTATCATAAAAAACACCACCACCAACAGGTGTTGGCAAGGATGTGGGGAAAAAGGAACCCTTGTATACTGCTGGTGGGGATGCAAGCTAGTGCAACCACTCTGGAAAAAAATATGAAGTCTTAAAAATCTAAACATAGATCTGCCATATGTTCCAGCAATCTCGCTCTTGGGGATATACTGAAAGGAATTTGACACAGGTTACTCCAGAGGCACCTGCACACCCATGTTTATTGTAGCGCTATTCACAATAGCCAAGTTATGGAAACAGTCACAATGCCCCACTACAGACAAATGGATTAAGAAAATGTGGTACTTATACACAATGGTGTTTTACTCAGCTGTGAAGAAGAATGAACTTATTCTCAAGTAAATGGATGGAACTGGAGAACATCATTCTGAGCGAGGTTAGCCAGGCTCAGAGGACCAAAAATCATATGTTCCCCCTCATTACTGGACTTTAGATCTAGGGCAAATACAGCAATGTTGTTGGACTTGGGTCACATGCTAAGGGAAGATCACATAAAGGAAGTATGGGGTTAGGTAGGAAACCCAAAACATGAAAGTATTTGATGTCCCAACTGCAGAGGTGCTAATACAGAAACCTTAAAGCAACAGAGGTCAATATGGGAAGGTGATCAGGAACTAGTGAAAAGGTCAGGTAGAGATTAATTAATTTTGATTGTAACACACTTGTGCATGGAAGCAATGCTAGAAATCTCTCTGTATAGCTGTCCTTATCTCAAATAGCAGAAACACTTGTCTTTCTATTATTGCTTATGTCTTCTCTTCAACAAAATTGGAGAAAAGAGCAGAACAGGTTCTGCCTGGAAGTGAGTGAGGGGAGGTGGGTGGTGTGGTGGGAGCAGTGGGCAGGGGGGAGAAATGACCCAAACAATGTATGCACATATGAATAAATGAATAAAAAAATACCTCAGGCCACCAAATGTTTACTACCTTAGGTTGACACTACTTGATAAGGGAGGGTGGTTTCCATGTGAGCTACTGATGAGAAATGCTCCAGAGTAGGTACTGATGAATCTTCTCTATTGTTTGAGGCACTTGACTGAATTTCTTGGGATAAAAATCATTTCCAGCAGGTTGCTCATCTCATCTGGGTGCACAGACAAATCATATACTTTTTGTATATCTTCAATTTACTGTCCTCACAATGTCTTCATATGGAATCATCTCAGAAATGTAACCAAGACAACTTTTATCATCACCATGGCAGTGTACAACTATGGGGCCCAAAGCTAAATGGCTGAAAGTACCTGTAAGGAACCTATGGAAACAATCACACAGTTATCCATAGTGTCATAGGTGGAGTGAAGCAATGCAGTCTCTTTGATTCACTCTAAATACGAGGTCAGTCAGAACATGACCATAATTTCTGCTTCACTGAGACCATGATTGTTGATTAAACAAGCCTGTTTCTCACTCAGTGTGATTCACCTCTTGTGATACAGACCAACCTTAGGCAGTCCCCAGTTTTGCCTTTCATGTAAATGAGCTGGGGTAAAGCAATGCGAATCACCTTATTAGAGGCAATTAGGATATTCCAACTAGCTCTGTAGAATAGCCACAAATGAGTCACCAAGGCAGATTTTTTTGTGTGATGTCATGTAACCTGATAAAAAGGGACAAAAGCAGGTAAAAGATGTGGGTTTCTGGTCTATCAGTGCCAAGCATCTAACTTTTGGATTTTGAGATAGGGTCTTGCTATGCAGTGCAGGCTGACCTTTGAACTCACAATCCTCTTGCCTCAGCATCCTGAGTCCTGAGATAACAGTCATGCACCACCATACCCAGAAACATTTATTATTTTTAGTGATGCAGAAAATTAGGATTACAGCTGTCTGTTTGGTCCATTTCTGTATTTATGTGGCCCCTGAATATGGGAGATGTTTGATAAATTATCATTGACCATTTGACTGATTACCTGGCATTCTCTGGGTAGCCTGTGTAGAAAGAGGATAAATTAAAAGTATTGGGTTAGCATCATATTTTGACACTATATGAAAGTGGAAAATGAGAGCCATGAAGGAACTACATGGATAATCCAAGCTTGAAATCAGTGTTGCCCAAAATGTGACACATTAGAGGACAGAATCTCCAGCACACATCAACATTAGGAAAATCAAAAGCTCAATCTCTTTTAGCAAGCAAGTTCTGTTTAGAGGAAGACCTACTGCTAATGGGGTCATTTGATGAACCAACGGCCATCTGTAAAAATGTTATCTTTGATTTCATTTGATTTCTGTCTAAGGCAGAAATGGATTGCCTTTGCTAGGCAGGTGCTGCAGCTGAATCTAGATGATGACAAAGTGATGAGTTTAAATGACTGGGTAGATTCGCTGGGTTAAAAAAGATTTAGCCAAATGAAAGGGCTGGTGTTTTTCCATTTTGACCTATGATATGGAAACCATTTAGATAGTCCTCAGAACTGTAGACTCAGCATCTCTGGCTTTTGAGAATGAATATGGTAGCCGTGTTCCAACCTACGGGATACATGGGCTCCTGGTCAGGTGGAAGAGGGGAAAGCAGTAAAAAGAATGAAATGCATGTGGTACAAACACACAGAAACAGAGCAGATTTGACAGTTGACATTGTCGAGAGCACATTCTGTTTTAAGGAAGGACTCTTACATTCTTAAAGGTTTCAAGAATAAATTCATTGGGCTTAAAGAAATTCTCAACTTTGTGCATTTCTTCCAATATTCAGAATGTTAGTTCCTTTTTTCATTGGGTAGCCATCAATCACATCGTCTTCCAAGGCTCTGCACATGACTAAATCCACATCAGGGTGGTACTGCAGGCTCTCATAGATGAAGTTTTCCACTACTTTCAATTTTTGTATATCATCCATCTGTATGTCTCTTTCACCTGTGGGAACAGATAAGAAAGTCAAGGAAAGTAATGTTAGTTTAGTAAGTGGTGGACATTAAAGCTTCTATTTTTCTCTCCAGAACAATTTGCCCTTGGTTGAAAAATTATGTTTTTAATTCTAATGCATACCACTCACCAAATATAACATGTTTGGTTCATGGAGGGTTTTATAAAAGTTAAGAAATGAAGACAATTATCTTAAAACCTTGGAAAATTTGTGGAAAAGTTGAGGTTTCCTGGAAATTCAGAAAACTTGATAACATTGGCTCTGCATTCCCACATGGCAACAGTGGGCTGAAGGTGATGAACCCATTACCCTTTTAGAGGGGGCGGAGCCTCTACAGTTTCATGTAGACCATGCTCAGTTTGTCTCACACATTAATCTTATCTGCATGGCTCAGAAGACTTTGCTTGCTTCCTCCCTACTTTAACTTCTAGAGAACATTCAATTATCTCTCAGTTTGTGAACAAACTCCACCACCACCACTCCAGTGCAGGATGCACAGGCTGCTGCTCAGTCAAACAAAACAGTGGATTTTGTCCATTTCAACATTTGCTCCTCCGTTTATCTGCGCTGTTGCCTGTCCACATGTCACTGATGGTTCCTCATGCCCCACTGAGAACAACTTGTTGCATTGGAAAGGCAAGAACTCCCTTATCCTCACCGCAACAAAATAGGTGCCACCTATCAGCCCTTGATGGGCTGGGGATTGATGGGCACCCCCACTGTCTCAGTCTGCTCTTAGTCAAAGAGACTTGACTATATGCCAGATGTGGCAAATCTTCAGAGTATCTTTAAATCAGCCACCACTTTTGCAGAAGCAAAACCAGCCCAGGGTGCTGAGGCAGCTCTGTCTCCTCAATAAGATATCTAGGAAGGATTGAGAACTCTAACCAAGAGTAAGATCTCTGTCCCTCATGTTCTGCTCTTTGCCCCCAAGGATCTTATGAGGTATATATAACTGAGGTGAGGAGGGTGAAGGAAAGATCATGGAGAAGGTGAAAAAAATATCATGGAGAAGACTACCAAAGGCATTCACTGGGAAGTAATGACCTTGTCTGTGTACAGAGCACAGGAAGGAGCACAGACACATGTGCAAAAGGCTTAGCTGATTCCCCATCTTTTCAGAGATCCCACAAACACTTTTCACCTCTTGAGGAATTTCAATCAAACTTGTTTTAAAAGCTGTGATCACAAAAGCAATTTCTCCCCTGCCCTGAACTCCATCCTTCCACAGTGCCCTCTCTCTTCACTCTGTTGAGATTGGTGGGTTTCTTTCTTTCACAGCCTATAAGTCCTGCGGGTACACAGATGGTACTGGCTGGTTCTTTGCCATACTTATGCACTTGGCAAAGAACATGGTAACCTGATAGGAGGTGTTTGAGAAAACCTTGTGGAATTTGGGGCCTCTGTTACTCCGGTTCCTTGCTCTCTGCCTTTCCAAGCAGCTTCCCACCTGTGGGATGCATCTGAGATCCCTACCTTCACATATTTAACTCTTTGCTGAAATTCTCCTAAGAGTTAACTATTGCAGGTTGCACTCAAATGGTTTTCAAAAGATGGTACGCTTCCACAACCAAATAACTTGTTTCACAAGTACTGTGTAAAGTCAAGAGAAAAAAGTCTATCTACATCATGTGATGTAAGAAATTTGTTTCTAAAAAGGTTTCCAGTGTGAAGGAAATTCCAAATATGGACTTCTGTGTTCTCCCAGAAACCAATTCTGATTTCTTATGAATGGGACAGTGTTTCTGTGGAAGAGGTGGGCAGGATGATGCTGACACAGAGGCAGAGCTGTGAAAAGGGAGGTGGGAAAGAGCTGAGTGAGGATCTGGTGGCTCTCTTCAGAGGAGAAGGAGAGGATAGGGAGAAAAGGACGAGCCTCGCTGGATTGGAGTGGAGACAGGAACTCATCACTGTCTTATCTTCTCCGTTGCCCTCTCCTTCTCTTGCCACCAACTGGAAGTTCATTTGTGATTGGGCTTCTGGAAACCCAGACACACTGACTACATGACAGCCATTTTCCTGGTTATGTAACTGAGGAGGTAGCAGAACATTGCACATTTACCCATGCTCTTGTAAGACAGGCACAGCAGCCATATGCATGTGTTCATGTGCACGTAGAAAAGGATCTTGAAGAATACACAGCAAACAATTAACAGTAGTTACCCCTTTGGGCTGGAGAGGAGAATGGAGAGGGAGGATTGGGAATCATTTTCTGCTTTCTACATCTCTCTGTTGAATTTTCCAGTGAGCAAGTATTATTTTTATAATTTAAGCAACTCAGAAAGAGCTATCTTTTCAATCCATGTGGCATAATCAAAGTGCCTGAACTACTTGCTTCATTTTTCTTCAAGTGGAGTATAAAAGATTCTGTGTTTGACATCAGATTCTCAGGACATGAGAAGCTAGCATTTAGAAGGAATTATTTATTTAAGTTCTATAGTTTATTTGATAAATTCTTACCAACAGCAGTCTGAATTTCCTTCCTGATTTCTTCCTCAACATCAGGATGCCTTTTAGTGAGAAAGAGCATGAAGTACACCATGACAGACACGGTGTCAGATTCCGCTATCAGCATTTCTAATACACATTGGCTCATGTTCTCTTCTGTTAGTTCTCCACATTTCTGAACAATTGAAAGGCATGGAAAAAGGAAAAGAGTTTCAAATAAAAATAAGGGCAGATGATACTCCAGGATCAGCAGCCTCAACAAAACGAATCACAAGTCTGTTATTTACTATGAACATTTTACATGATAGTTTTCAGCTGAAAGATGAATAATTTAGTCAATCATCTATGCACAGTTGGCCCTTCATGTCCTCAGGTTCCACATCCATGGAGTCAATTAACTGGAGATATATGTATGTATGTATGTATATATGTAATTGTGTTTGTACTGAACACATATAGACTATTTCCCTTGTCATTATTCCCTACACAGTACAGTACAACAACTATTTCTACAGAATCTACATTATGTTAGATGTTATGAATAATCTCAGGATGATTTAAAGGATATACATGGGTTATGTGTAAATACTGTCATTTTACATAAGGGATTTCAGCATCTTGCATTTTGGTATCTGGGGTGCGGGGGGGGGGGGGGAGTAGTTCTGGAACCAAACCCAGATGGATATGGAGGGATGACTTTATGTAGTGTCTTTGGTCACAACACTTCCTTTCTCACATTTTGTACTATGATACAGAACACATTCAATCTTAAAGGTCAGTCATACTAGAATGTCTAATGTGAGACTCTCTGAATTGCCTGTTACACAACTCCTAGAAAAAAATACTTAAAGGAAGAAATATGCAGCAGTTATAATAAAGGGTCCTTAGCCACCTACACACAGTCATAACATATGTTGAGTGTGGAATTATGGTTAGTCTAGGTCAGTACCTCAGAAAAAATCGTCAGTGGCAAAGTCCATACAGTCTTCCAGTTTCTCTGCTGTGGAAACTGGTGTCTTTTTTCTTCTATCAAAACATCTATGGCATCCCTCAAATCCTTGCTGTAAAAACAGTCAAAATACAATCTACTTGTACTCAATTTACACATCTAGCAAAGCATTCATTTGCTGTTTGTTTAAATAAAATGACTTGAAGATTCCAAGATGGCAGCTAGAGGAAGGAAGCAGAAAGCATGCCTCCTAAAGTAAAATCTTGGAGAGACGCTGGAGACAAACCTTACAGGCAAAACCACTGAGAAGAGGCAAAACTTTGACCCCTCCACACCTCCAGCCTGCACAGAGCATCTCCACTTCACGTTAAACGGAGAAACTAGGCACCACCAGTCGCCCGTGCCCAGACAGCTTGGGAAGACGCAGACCACAAAGTGAGCTAAGTGGTACACGGTACTCCCACAGACAATCCTGGGCCAGATCAGCATAGCCCCCTGGACAGACTGACCCTCACCCAGGGAAAAAAGAGAAACTGAGTAATAAGCAATAAGAACAAAAAAGACATGTAGAAAAGAGGGTGGGGTGCCCTGAGTGCTGAAGATGGGGGGAGGGAATTCCCTCACAGAACTGTAAATAAACAAGCTGGGCCAGAGAAGGCAGGAGCAGCAGCACACACCCAGCAACCAGGAGTGGAGAAGCTTGTAAAAGTGGCAGAGGGAGGAAAACTCCACAGGAGATGGAGTGTGCTTGGAAAGGGGAAAGCTTGTAGCAGCAGCTCGTGCACAGGAGAACTCTGAGTAAACAAAGCCTGTGGGGCCAGGTGAGTGCTAAGCTCACTCCTGAGATCTGCATAAATAAAGTCTCCAGCTACAGCAGGCTGACAGCAGCAGGCAGGCAAGCCACAGCCGCAGATAGCCATTCACAGAACCGTCTCCAGACTTTTTTTTCTCTCTCCCAACCTTTGATGAGAAAACCAAACTACAAATGCATGCTGAAAAACTTACTGAAACCGTATTGCATTTGAACTTGGGACACTTTGTGGAGTTTTTTTTGTTTTGTGCAGTTTTGTTTTATTTTATTTTTCCCCTTTGATGAGACAACTACAGAACAACAACTGAGGCACCATCTCCAGGATTGGAGGCTGAGGGATGAATACCAAAATTATTAAGACTGAAACTTTATTGCATTTGAACTTGGAAATTTATATATATATATATATTTTTTTTTTCAATTTTTTATTTTTTATTTTTATTTTTATCTATTTTTAAATTTTTTATTTTCAATCCTCTCTCTGTCTCTCTAATATCTTTTCAGCTTACGGTTGATTAGTACACTGACTCGCCCTGTTTATATCTTTGAAACATGTATTGTTTATTTCTACTTGTTTATTTGTTTTTCCTTTTTCCTTTAACTTCTTTGCTTTCCATCTCCTCTCACCCTTCCATTCTAAATATCACTAGTGCTATTATTACAAGCCAGAAAATACTTAATTGCACACAGTACAGGGACAATAGCAACACCAAGGGCAATGATGGGAAGACAGAAAAACAGGGAAACCAGTTTTCCCCACAGCAAAAAATTAGTACAGGAACCAGAGGGGAATGAAGAAAACAGATACTCAGATCCAGACTCCAACAAAATGAAGATAAACTATGCCAAAGAACCCAATGAAGCCCACAAGGATAATCTAAAAGAAGAAATACTACAGGTAATCAATGAGAATTTTATAAAGATGATACTGGATATGGTCAACCAAAATGTATAGGAGACACTCAAGAAATTCCAAGACAACAAAAATAGAGAATTTGAAAAAGCAAAAGAAGAAATAAAGGAAACCATAGAAGCACTGTATAAACACAAAAGTGAAACAGAGAACATGATGAATAAACAGATAAATAAACTCAGGACAAAAATAGACAACATTAAAGAGGAAACCCCCCAGGATATGGAAAACCACAGAAAAAAGAACAAAACAGAACTGCAAAACAAAACGGAAGGCCAATCCAGCAGAATAGAACAAACAGAAGACAGAATCTCAGAACTAGAAGATGAAATGGTAATTAAGGAAAAGCTGAAGAACTATTAGTTAAACAATTCAAGACCTGTGAACAGAAAATGCAAGAGCTCACCGACTCTATAAAAAGACCAAACCTGAGAATCATGGGCATTGAAGAAGGAGAAGAGGTGCAAGCAAAGGGAATGTGAAATTTATTCAACAAAATAATAACAGAAAATTTCCCAATCTAGTGAAAGCTATTCCCATACAGATGCAAGAGGACTCCAGAACACCAAACAGACCAGATCAAAATAGAGCTATCCCAGGACATATTGTCATTAAAACAAGTTCAGAAACTAGGGAAAGAATATTGAAGGCTGTAAGAGAGAAAAAACAAATAACATCCAAAGGCAAACCCATCAAAATCACAGCAGACTTCTCAACAGAAACATTAAAAGCAAGAAGAGCTTGGGGAGAGATCTTCTGGGCACTGAATGAAATAACCTCAACCTCAGAATACTCTACTAAGCAAAACTATCATTCAAAATAGATGGAGCAAAAAAAGTCTTCCATGATAAGCAGAAACTAAAAGAATATGTGACCACAAAGCCACTACTACAAAAGATTCTGCAAGAGATTCTGCACACAGAAAGTGAAACCCAACATAACCATGAAGGACAGGCAGCACCAAACTACAGCAAAAGAAAAAGCAAGAAAGTAGAGAGTAATCTCAACTTAGGTACACACAATCAAACCTTCAAACAACTAAGACAACTAAATGACAGGAATCACCACATACCTGTCAGTACTAACACTTAATGTTAACAGACTTAATTCCCCCATCAAAAGGCACCATTTGATGAAATGGATTAAAAAGGAAGATCCAACAATTTGTTGCTTACAGGAGACCCATCTCACCGACAGAAATAAGCATAGGCTTAGGATGAAAGGCTGGAAGAAGATTTACCAAGCCAATGGCCCCCGAAAATAGGCAGGAGTAACAATACTTATCTCTGACAAAGTAGACTTCAAAACTACATTGATCAAATGAGATAAAGAAGGACATTCCATACTAATAAAAGGGGAAATAGACCAATAGGAAATAACAATTATCAACCTATATGCCCCCAATTTCATCAAACATACCCTGAAAACCTAAAAGCATGTATTAACTCCAACAGAGTGGTAGTGGGAGACTTTAACACCCCATTATCATCAATAGATAGGTAATCCAAACAAAAATCAATAAAGAAATTCAGGATCTAAAATATACAATAGATCAAATTGACCTAGTCAATGCCTACAGAACATTTCATCCAACTTCTACACAATATACATTCTTCTCAGCAGCCCATGGAACCTTCTCCAAAATAGATCATATCCTAAGCACAAAGCAAGCCTCAGCAAATATAAGAAAATAGAAATTATACCATGCATACTCTCTGATCACAATGCAATAAAACTAGAACTCATCAACAAAAGTAAAGACAAAAAACATGCAAACAGCTGGAAACTGAATAACTCATTACTTAATGCATAATGGGTCATTGATGAAATAAAAGAGGAAATTAAAAAGTTTCTGGAAGTCAATGAAAATGAAAACACAACCTACCGGAACCTATGGGGCACAGCAAAGACAGTCCTGAGAGGAAAGTTTATAGCCATGAGTGCATATATTAAAAAGACTGAAAGAGGGCTGGTGGAGTGGCTCAAGTGGTAGAGCACCTGCCTAGCAAGCGTGAAGCCCTGAGTTCAAACCCCAGTACCACCAAAAAAAAAAAAAAAAAGACTGAAAGATCCCAAATCAATGACCTAATGATACATCCCAAACTCCTAGAAAACAAGAACAAGTAAATCCCAAAACAAATAGAAGGAGAGAAATAATAAAAATAAGAGATGAAATCAATGAAATAGAAACAAAAAAAAAAACATACAAAGAATTAATGAAACAAAATCTGGTTCTTTGAAAAATAAACAAGATCGATAGACCCCTGGCAAACCTGACTAAAATGAGGAGAGAAAAAACCCAAATTAGTAGAATCAGGAATGCAAAAGGGGAGACAAAACAAACACCATGGAAATCTAGGAAATCATCAGAGACTACTTTGAGTACCTATATTCAAATAAATTTGAAAATCTAAAGAAATGGACAGATTTCTAGATACAAATGATCATCAAAAACTGAACCAAGAGGATATTAATCACCTGAATAGATGTATAACACAAAATGAAATTGAAGCAGCAATCAAGAGTCTCCCCAAAAAGAAAAGTCCAGTACCTGATGGATTCTCTGCTGAATTCTATCAGACCTTTAAAAACGAACTGATACCAACCCTCCTTAAACTGTTCCACGAAATAGAAAGGGAAGGAAAACTGCCTAACACATTTTATGAAGCCAGTATTACACTTATCCCAAAACCAGGCAAACACACCTCCAAAAAAGGAGAACTATAGGCCAATCTCCTTAATGAACATTGATGCAAAAATCCTCAACAAAATAACGGCAAACTGAATTTCAACAACACATCAAAAAGATTATTCACCACGAGCAATAGGCTTCAACCCAGGAATGCAGGGGTGGTTCAACATACAAAAATCAATAAACATAATAAACCAGTCACAGAAGCAAAGACAAAAACCACTTGATCATCTCAATACATGCAGAAAAAGCCTTTGATAAGATCCAACACCATTTCATGATAAAAGCTCTAAGAAAACTAGGAATAGAAGGAAAGTACCTCAACATTATAAAAGCTATATATGACAAACCTACAGCCAGCATTATACTTAATGCACAAAAACTGAAACCATTGCCTCCAAAATCAGGAACCATACAAGGATGCCCACTATCTCCACTCCTATTCAACATAGTACTGGAATTCCTAGCCAGAGCAATTAGGCAAGAAGGAATAAAAGGAATACAAATAGGTAAAGAAACTGTCAAAATATCCCTATTTGCAGACGACATGATCCTATACATTAAAGATCCAAAAAACTCTACTGAGAAGCTCCTAGACACCATCAATAGCTATAGCAAGGTAGCAGGATATAAAATCAACATAGAAAAATCATTAACATTTCTATACACTAATAATGAACAAACTGAAAAAGAATATATGAAAACTATTCTATTTACAATAGCCTCAAAAAAAATCAAATACATAGGTGTAAACCTAACAAAGGATGTGAAAGACCTCTACAAGGAAAACTATAAACTTCTGAAGAAAGAGATTGAGGAAGACTATAGAAAGTGGAGAGATCTCCCATGCTCATGGATTGGTAGAATCAACATAGTAAAAATGTCGATACTCCCAAAAGCAATCTACATGTTTAATGCAATTCCCATAAAAATTCCAATGACATTCAATAAAGAGGTTGAAAAATCTACCGTGAAATTTATATGGAAACACAAGAGGCCACCAATAGCCAAGGCAATCTCAGTCAAAAGAACAATGCTGGAGGTATCACGATACCTGACTTCAAATTATATTACAAAGCAATAACAATAAAATAGCATGGTACTGGCACAAAAGCAGACATGAAGACCAGTGGAACAGAATAGAGGACCCAGATATGAAGCCACACAACTATAACCAACTTGTCTTTGACAAAGGCGCTAAAAATATACGATGGAGAAAAGACAGCCTCTTCAACAAAAACTGCTGGGAAAACTGGTTAGCAGTCTGCAAAAAAACTGAAACTAGATCCATGTATATCACCCTATACCAAGATTAACTCAAAATGGATCAAGGATCTTAATATCAGACCACAAACTCTAAAGTTGATACAGGAAAGAGTAGGAAATACTCTGAATTAGTAGGTATAGGTAAGAAGTTTCTGAATGGAACCCCAGCAGCACAGCAACTAAGAGATAGCATAGATAAGTGGGACTTAATAAAACTAAAAAGCTTCTGCTCAACAAAAGAAATGGTCTCTAAACTGAAGAGAACACCCACAGAGTGGGAGAAAATATTTGCCAGCTACACATCAGACAAAGGACTGATAACCAGAACATATAGGGAACTTAAAAAACTAAATTCTCCCAAAACTAATGAACCAATAAAGAAATGGGCAAGTGAACTAAACAGAACTTTTTCAAAAGAAGAAATTCAAATGGCCAAAAAACACATGAAAAAATGCTCAACATCTCTAGCTATAGAGGAAATGCAAATTAAAACCACACTAAGATTCCACCTCACCCCTGTTAGAATAGCCATCATTTGCAACACCCCCAACAACAGGTGTTGGCGAGGATGCGGGAAAAAGGAACCCTCTTACACTGGTGATGGGAATGTAAACTAGTACAACCACTTTGGAAAAAAATTTGGAGGTTACTTAAAAAGCTAAACATTGATCTACCATATGATCCAGCAATACCTCTCTTGGAGATATAACCAAAAGACTGTGACACAGGTTACTTCAGAGGCACCTGCACACCCATGTTTATTGTGTATGTGTTCACATGTTAGTGTGCTGCTCCCTTAGCCCAGCAGACAAAATTTTGTGTTACATTAAGTGTACAATAAATCTTTCTTTCCAATTCTTATTGACATGGTCACCCTCACAATTAAATATTCTATTGGTGTTAGTGACATAAATAGCCTTTATTTCCTTCCAAATCATCAGGAAAAGTAAAGAGAAGAATCTTTAAGCAATTCTCCCTCTCCTCCTCCCCTCATTTTTTAAAAGGTTCTTTTAGACATCATATGAAAGATATTTAAACTTTTTGAGAGATATTTTCAGGGCAGTACAGTAACTATGTGACTCTAAATGAGGGTGCATGTATTATGTCTATTTGTGAGCATTCCTATACACAAACACACACACACACACCCATACTCACAACCCCTGCAGATGTCACCCAAAGATGTACTCACATTCCTTCATTCATTCTCCAATCTATTCAGAAATTACTGGTTCAGAGTCTCCTACATACAAAGAACTGATAATCACTTAGCTGTTGGGCTAGGGTGCTTCTTTCCTAATAGCTCCAGAATGCTGATAGCATTTCTGCTTGTAACCTGGCCCTAAAATGGCCTGAGATATATTGGGATGCCCATAGACTCTGGATTCATAGAGTTCTTTCATGGGACTGCAGCCACTACTGAGCACATACTTCTGTTCCAAGCCAGAATCCAAGGTTGTAGATAGTGGCCTGTGAATGCTCACTGGGACGTCCTCCTATTCAAGTTACAAGTTGGCCTGACATAAATGTATGCACTCTTCAAAACTGGAAAAATTCAGTTCAGTGACAGTTTTCAGGGAACAGAAAGTCTCTGACTTCTAAGCATGTTTTATAAGACTGTATCTGTGAGTCTGTTGTTGTAATCCTAAATACATTTCTCACTAAAATAGTGCCATCCAGGCCACTAGCCCAGCCTACAAAACCTATATAGGTATTAGTTATATGGCTGTAATGCCTTAATAAAAAGCCAACATAAAAAGTAGAAAACAGTACTATTGTGATATTTGGAATTAAAAGAGGCAAAAATATAAAATCGAACAAGGTGGGGATAGGTGTCCAAACATTCTTCTCATAAATGTATTTTTTAAAAAGTATAGACATTAGTTTGAGGGTATGGGGGGAAGAAACTAAAGGATTTTTCTTTGTTATTCTAGGACACAGGAGGTATAAAGTAGTACACTAACCATTGCAAATGTAATATAGAGAGGCACTGTTGCTAAGCTAATTTTTACAGATTCCAGATAGAAACGCCGTAAATCTCATGCAGTAAGTTTCTATGAGCCCATTGGCCAAGACCAAGGTTAAACTAATGACCAGAAGTACACAGTGAGACTTCTTGACACCACTATTACGCTAAATCTGATGACATCAAAGAATCCTTTGTCTCACTGATTCAAGACACAAAAAGCTCTGAGGAAATAAAATGAAATGTTTACAGAACCAAGTGTGGGCCAGGTGTGGTGATGCACACCTGCAATCCTAGCGCTTGGGAAGCTGAGGCAGGAGGATTACAAGATGAGACCAGCCTGGCTGGATAGTGAGACACTGTCTCAAAAAATTTTTAAAAAAGAAAAAATGAAGTGTGCTAATCCCCAACCATATAAGATTATGAAAAGCAACATCAAGTTGTGCTCCTTCCTGACAACTAATATTACTGAATTTTAATGTGGATAAAATGGATAAAGTTGGGTTTTCAGAGAAGTCTGGGATCTTTTAGAGACAGAGAATT
Source organism: Castor canadensis (assembly GCF_047511655.1). Taxonomy (NCBI): domain Eukaryota; kingdom Metazoa; phylum Chordata; class Mammalia; order Rodentia; family Castoridae; genus Castor; species Castor canadensis. The sequence goes on from NC_133387.1 coordinate 140,790,955, forward strand.
TAAGATGGTTTGAGGAAGATATGAACATAGGGAAAGGGGAAATTAACATATTTAGGAATCCACTATGTACCATGCAATGGGCAACTGCTCTTTAGCTGTAATAATGCTTATTAACCTATATCCCCCTTCTGGAAGATAGATTATATTTTACTTTGAATTACTTTCCAAGGTCCTTTAGTTCTAAGTAGTAGAGACAGGATAAAAACCAGGAATTTCTGCCTCTGAATCCCAAGGGCTTTTCATTGTGCTTACAAAAGGCAGTGTTTAGTGCATGGTACTTGAACTCTAAAAGCCCATTGATTTGGACATTTGTCCAGTTTTCTATTGGATTAGTCTAAGATAAAAACAAAGCCATTTAATGACACTTGCAGGACCCCCAAAACATAAAATACACAACTGCAAAAACATCACATGTTTTATTATAGTTATTATGAAAAGATTCTTTTGGGACTACTGTTCTTTGATTTGAATGATGTTAAATTCACTGAGAAGAAGCACAACTATAACTTGATTCTGTTTCCAATTTTCTAGACATGCAAAGAGAGTTCAGAATTATGGAGTGTCCTTGTTACAGAGAATGGGCTCTCAGACCACACACTCAGCCCCTTGCTGGGAAGCTGCTTAGCCATAGGCTCCTTTTATTCTTTGGTCTGGCCAGAAATAGCCAAACTACTGTAAATGTTTAATTAGCAACTTAATCAGTAGATCCCTGGGGGTCTGGGGAGGATAAAACTTATCAAAGAGGCCAAAAAAGGCAAAGAGGCTGAAACAACAGTGTGATTGCACTCACAAATCTTCCAAACGTGTGCTACTTACACAGACTTTTCATACTTTTTGTATAGCCAAGAAATCTTAAAGAAGATGTTGGGTTTGAGAAGGAGAGCTTGCCATGCATCAAAATAACCTTGGATTTTATTCACAATGGCACTGTCTGGGAAACAAAAATGACAGGAGAAGTTTTTACCTTCAGGGAGCTTACATTGCAGTGGGGATTACAGACAGAAAGACAAGTAAATATCAGGTAGTACATTAGGCAATAATAAGTGTTTTAAATGTAAAACCAAAGCAGGGCAAGGGGACAGAAAGGGAGAGGTGGCGGGAGTGGGCACAGCCTCTATGGAGTAGGTGGGCAGGAGAAGCCTCTGTGGAGAGCACATTGAGGTCCTTTTGGGCCTGAATGAAGTGAGGCCATGGCCACACATGGATCTGAAGGCAGAACAATCCAGGAGGAGGAATATGCATACATTTTAACACCTGCCCAAACAATCTGGGCTGTAGTACATGTTGTCTGATTTCCACATTTGGACCACTAGACAATTTATAAGCCCTCTCTTTCTCCTCCCCAGCTCCCATTGCCTCATCTCCTCTACCCTAACAGGTCCTTGCAAGAGCTATAGAACTGTCATCTGATTACATTTGGAGAATGTAACCATTCACTTTGAGAAGTTTTAGTCACACCTGTAGCCTGGCCCCCTTCCAGCCTTTCTGTATACATTTCTGCTGAAGATAGGCAGGCACATGCTTACCCAGCCCCTGGTCCTTGGTTCCCCACTAATCCTGGACTGTTAGGAAGGATCATGTCAAGGGAATTGTCATTCTCTCTTAATCTACAGATCCAGAATGTGATGTCACATAACTTGATAACCCAATCGGGATTGTTTATTTCCCTTTATACTGGATACACAGCTTGCCTAGGAGACTCAATGCAACACTGAGGAGGAACATTGCCCTGAGATCAGATGGAACTGGACTCCAGATTAAGGACCTGCTTGCCACATTGACTGTGTGGTGTTAGGTGTCTTAGATTTCTATGAATTGTAGTTTCTTTATCTGCAAAAATGATGACATTACCATTCTCCTGTCTAGATGGTAATGATTAGGAAATCTCCTTTGTAAAGCACCTAGCATGGTGGTTGGTATTTGGCAGTTGAAAAATAGATGCTTATTTCCTTCCTATTTTTGTACTGATTCAATGTAGTTGGAAAACAGCCAGGGTTTTCTTTTCTCTCGTATTCAATTTAAATAAAGAACATTCTTTAAATAAAGATTTAAATAAGGATATTATGCTTAAGGCTCAGATATTGAAGAAACTAAAATGAATTCTACACTCTGGATCAAATATTTAAAAAGTATGAAGGCTATGTGATGAGTCCTATGAGAAAATGAGCAGAACACTATGAAGTGAGAATATAATGAAGAGCTATTAATTGGGTGTGTAAGCCAAGTAGGATGTCCACTTAATGGCTATACTCACTAAATACCAAGTATGGGTAAAACATGATGGTCAGCTCCCCAGAAAGCTAGGCTTTTTGCTCTCCCAGGTGTGGGAGTCAAGGCCTGAACAGCCATAACTACTGGTTCCCTTTGTCCAGGAGAGAGTTGGGGGATCAGGCAAAAAGGAATATGAGAGGCTTTAGGCTGTGTCTCAAACAGAAACTTGAAAGTGGCAACTCTGGCTAACTCAACCAATCATCTATAAAGCAAAAAAAAAAAATAGTGTTCAATTTGTTTTTTGTATTTAATTCATATTTAGTATTTTTTCCAGAGTTGTATTTTAAAATTTTTATTAGCATATATTCATTTATATTCATTATATAGGAGGATTTGTTGTGACAGTTCTAAATAACCTTACAGTGGTTAGATACCCCCACTATATCTCACCCTCAACCTCCTCCCTGCTCTGCTTAAAGCAATTGCAAGAGGTTTCATTGTTCTATTTCATGTACGTATACAAAGCCTATCAGCCACATTTGGTCACCTTCATCTCCTCCATTCACCTTCCCACAATTACCCCTCTTCACACACTGTACCTATTTTATAGTTCTGTTTTTCATTTTTAATTCCAAAGTCAATATTTGAAGGGGTTTCTTAATGTATCCCAGCTGTGAATATACCATACTTTTGTCAGTTCATCACTCTCTGTTACTTTCCTTTGCCTTTCCCCCCTTACCCCTTATTATTCCCCAGCTTTCAGTACATAGTATTATATCATCTACCTGCACAGATGTAATGTATTTTGATACTGTGGACTAGCATTCTCTTTTCTTTTCCCTACTCCCCTAAGTTCCATAGAGTAGTTCTGCTTTTAAAAATATTCTACATATAAATGTGTGTATGATCATGTTTGTTTTTGTGTATAATACATTTATATTTTGGATCTATCTTCCACATATGAGAGAAAATACATAGTCTTAGTCTTTCTGAAGCTGGCTTACTTCACTTAACATTATGTCCCCCATTTTCATACATTCACCTGCAAGCAACATAATTTCATTCTTCCTTATGACTGAATAAAACTTCATTGTGTGTGTGTGTGTGTGTGTGTGTGTGTATCCTATTTTCTTAATTCATTCATCAGCTGTAGGGACTCTGGGTTTTTTCCATAGCTTAGATATTGTGAACAGTACTGCAATAAACATTGGTGTGCAGCTGTCTCTATTATATTCTCACTTACTTTCCTTTGGGTAAATGCCCAGAAATGGTATAAATGGATGGTAACCAGTTATAGTTTTAGTTTTTTTATTTTAAGGAATCTTCATACTGCTTTATACAATGGTTGTACAAATTTACATTCCCACCAACAGGTGGGATTCCTGTTTGCCAACATCCTCACCAATATTTGTTGTTGTTTTTGTTCTTGAAGACAGCTATTGTAACTTGGGTGAGATGAAGTCTTAGCATAGTTTTGATTTGCATGTATTTTATGTCCAGGGAAGTTGAACACTTCTTGTATGTATTGGCCATTTGTACCTCTTCCTTTGAAAATTTCCTATTCATGTGCCCATTTCTTCATTGGTTGTTGATTCTTTGGGGGTTGAGTTTTTTGAGCTCCCTGTAGATTCTGGATATTAGTCCCTTAGCAGATGAATAGCTGGCAAAGATTTTCTCCCATTCTGCATGAAATCTCTTAAGCTTTTGCTATGCACAAGCTTTTCAGTTTGATGCTGCCCCATTTGTTCATCCTTTCTCTTAATTGCTGAACTTTTGGAATTCTATTTAGGAAGTCATTCCCTAGGCCTATATGTTCCAGTGAATTTCCTACTACTTACTGTAGTTGTTTCAAAGTTTCAGGCCATTTATTAAGGTGTTTGATCTTCTCTGAGTTGATATTGGTACAGGGTGAGAGACAGGGATGTAGTTTCAGTCTTCTATTTGTGGATATCCAGTTTTTCCAGCAACATTTGTTGAAGAGGCTGTCTTTTCTCCATCATGTGTTTTGGATTCCTCTGTCAAAAATCACTTGGCTGTAGCTGTGTGGATTTATGTCTGGGTCTTCTATTCTAATCTACTGGTCTTCCTGTCTGTCTTTGTGCCAATATCATCCTTTCTTTTTTTTTTATAATTATGGCTCTGTAGTATAGTTTGAAGTTGCATATTATGAAACCTCCAGCATTGGACTTTTGCTCAGAATTACTTTGGCTATTCGACATCTTTTGTGTTTCTATATGAATTTTAGGATTTTTTTTCTATTTCTTTGTGCAGAATGTCATTGGCATTTTAATAGGGATTGTGTTGAACATGTAGATTACTTTTGGTAGTATGGCCACTTTTGCAATGTTGATTCTACCAATTCATTAGCATGGGAGAGCTTTTCATCTTTTGATGTCCTCTTTGATTTCTCTCTTCAGTGGTTTATAGTTTTCATTGGAAAGGTCTTTGGTTTCTTTCATTAAATTTATTCCAAGGTATTTTAATTTTTGAGGCTATTGGAATTGTTTCCCTGGTTTCTTCCTCTGTCTGTTCATTGTTGCTACATAGAAAATGTACCAATTCAATAAATTAATTTTGTATCCTGCCCCTTTGCCAAAAGTGTTTATGATTTCTAAGAATCTTTTGGAGTTTTTAGGGTCTTTTAGGTATAAGGTCATTTTATATCATCTGCAAATAGGAATAGTTTGACTTCTTCCTTCCTTCCTTCCTTGTTTGAATCCCTTTTATTTCTTGCTCCCGTATTATTGCTCTGGCTAGGAATTCCAAAACTGTATTGAATAAGAGTGGGGAGAGTAGACATTTGTCTTTTTCCTGACTTTAGTGGAAATAGTTTCAGTTGTTCTCCCCTTAGTATAATATTGGCTATAGGTTTGTCATATATAGCATTTATTATGTTGAGGAACATTTCTTCTATTCCTAGTTTCCATAGTTTTTTTTTTTATCTCGAAAGGGTGTTGAATTTTGTCAAAGTCTTTGAGATGATCATGTGATTTTTGTCCTTGCTTCTGTTTATATGCTGTATCACATTTATGGATGTACATATGTTGAACCATCCTTGAATCCCTGGAATGAAGCTTACTTGGTCATAGTGTATGATCTTTTTGATATGTTGTTGAATTAGGTTTGTCAGTATTGTGTATGACCTACAGGTAAACAGAAAACTCCCTTATGTCAATAGATAAGGATGAATTTCACTATCTCTAACAATATCCTGCCACCTGCTGAAACACACAATAAATGTAACTATGGCCAAATCCAAACCATCTTTAAAGTAAAAAGCAGACAGTACACATGAAAAATCGCTGATTTGTAACTATGACCACAAATACTAAATGTTTCACTTGCAGTGTCACAAATGATTTGCCAGAGCATGAAGGAAAGTTTACATTTCAATAGTTTAAAATAATATTCATTCATTTTCAACCATGAAGGTAAGTGCCTGCTTGTAGAAAACAGAAAAGTGTGAAGAGGAATATGAAAATTTCCACCCTATGACTTGCCTCTGTAACCAAAAGCTTGAAGCCACATTTCCTACTTTTAGAAAAGTGTAATATTATTCATTATACTTGACACAGACATGATTTAATTTTTTTTTTTGTTTTGTTTTTATTGTTTCTGCCCCCTGCCCCCACCCCCTCCCTTACCACCCACTCCACCCCCTCCCGCTCCCCCCCTCAATACCCAGCAGAAACTATTTTGCCCTTATCTCTAATTTTGTTGTAGAGAGAGTATAAGCAATAATAGGAAGGAACAAGGGGTTTTGCTGGTTGAGATAAGGACAGCTATACAGGGCATTGACTCACATTGATTTCCTGTGCGTGGGTGTTACCTTCTAGGTTAATTCTTTTTAATCTAACCTTTTCTCTAGTTCCTGGTCTCCTTTTCCTATTGGCCTCAGTTGCTTTAAGGTATCTGCTTTAGTTTCTCTGCATTAAGGGCAACAAATGCTAGCTAGTTTTTTAGGTGTCTTACCTATCCTCACCCCTCCCTTGTGTGCTCTCGCTTTTATCATGTGCTCATAGTCCAATCCCCTTGTTGTGTTTGCCCTTGATCTAATGTCCACATATGAGGGAGAACATACGATTTTTGGTCTTTTGAGCCAGGCTAACCTCACTCAGAATGATGTTCTCCAATTCCATCCATTTACCAGCGAATGATAACATTTCGTTCTTCTTCATGGCTGCATAAAATTCCATTGTGTATAGATACCACATTTTCTTAATCCATTCGTCAGTGCTGGGGCATCTTGGCTGTTTCCATAACTTGGCTATTGTGAATAGTGCCGCAATAAACATGGATGTGCAGGTGCCTCTGGAGTAACAGTCTTTTGGGTATATCCCCAAGAGTGGTATTGCTGGATCAAATGGTAGATTGATGTCCAGCTTTTTAAGTAGCCTCCAAATTTTTTTCCAGAGTGGTTGTACTAGTCTACATTCCCACCAACAGTGTAAGAGGGTTCCTTTTTCCCCGCATCCTCGCCAACACCTGTTGTTGGTGGTGTTGCTGATGATGGCTATTCTAACAGGGGTGAGGTGGAATCTTAGTGTGGTTTTAATTTGCATTTCCTTTATTGCTAGAGATGGTGAGCATTTTTTCATGTGTTTTCTGGCCATTTGAATTTCTTCTTTTGAGAAAGTTCTGTTTAGTTCACCTGCCCATTTCTTTATTGGTTCATTAGTTTTGGGAGAATTTAGTTTTTTAAGTTCCCTGTATATTCTGGTTATCAGTCCTTTGTCTGATGTATAGTTGGCAAATATTTTCTCCCACTCTGTGGGTGTTCTCTTCAGTTTAGAGACCATTTCTTTTGATGAACAGAAGCTTTTTAGTTTTATGAGGTCCCATTCATCTATGCTATCTCTTAGTTGCTGTGCTGCTGGGGTTTCATTGAGAAAGTTCTTACCTATACCTACTAACTCCAGAGTATTTCCTACTCTTTCTTGTATCAACTTAAGAGTTTGGGGTCTGATATTCAGATCCTTGATCCATTTTGAGTTAATCTTGGTATAGGGTGATATACATGGATCTAGTTTCAGTTTTTTGCAGACTGCTAACCAGTTTTCCCAGCAGTTTTTGTTGAAGAGGCTGCTATTTCTCCATCGTATATTTTTAGCTCCTTTGTCAAAGATAAGTTGCTTATAGTTGTGTGGCTTCATATCTGGATCCTCTATTCTGTTCCACTGGTCTTCATGTCTGTTTTTGTGCCAGTACCATGTTGTTTTTATTATTATTGCTTTGTAATATAGTTTGAAGTCAGGTATTGTGATACCTCCTGCATTGTTCTTTTGACTGAGTATTGCCTTGGCTATTCGTGGCCTCTTGTGTTTCCATATAAATTTAACAGTAGATTTTTCAATCTCTTTGATGAATGTCATTGGAATTTTGATGGGAATTGCATTAAACATGTAGATTACTTTTGGGAGTATAGACATTTTTACTATGTTGATTCTACCAATCCATGAGCATGGGAGATCTCTCCACTTTCTATAGTCTTCCTCAATCTCTTTCTTCAGAAGTGTATAGTTTTCCTTGTAGAGGTCTTTCACATCTTTTGTTAGGTTTACACCTAGGTATTTGATTTTTTTTGAGGCTATTGTAAATGGAATTGTTTTCATACATTCTTTTTCCATTTGCTCATTGTTAGTGTATAGAAATGCTAATGATTTTTCTATGTTGATTTTATATCCTGCTACCTTGCTATAGCTATTGATGATGTCTAGAAGCTTCTGAGTAGAGTTTTTTGGGTCTTTAAGGTATAGGATCATGTCGTCTGCAAATAGGGATATTTTGACAGTTTCTTTACCTATTTGTATTCCTTTTATTCCTTCTTCTTGCCTAATTGCTCTGGCTAGGACTTCCAGTACTATGTTGAATAGGAGTGGAGATAGTGGGCATCCTTGTCTGGTTCCTGATTTTAGAGGGAATGGTTTTAATTTTTCTCCGTTAAGTATAATGCTGGCTGTAGGTTTGTCATATATAGCTTTTATAATGTTGAGGAACTTTCCTTCTATTCCTAGTTTTCTTAGAGCTTTTATCATGAAATGATGTTGGATCTTATGAAAGGCTTTTTCTGCATCTATTGAGATGATCAAGTGGTTTTTGTCTTTGCTTCTGTTAATGTGGTTTATTACGTTTATTGATTTTCGTATGTTGAACCACCCCTGCATCCCTGGGATGAAGCCTACCTGGTCGTGGTGAATAATCTTTTTGATGTGTTGCTGAATTCGATTTGCCATTATTTTTATGAGGATTTTTGCATCAATGTTCATTAAGGAGATTGGCCTATAGTTCTCCTTTTTGGAGGTGTCTTTGCCTGGTTTTGGGATAAGTGTAATAGTGGCTTCATAAAATGTGTTTGGCAGTTTTCCTTCCCTTTCTATTTCATGGAACAGTTTAAGGAGGGTTGGTATCAGTTCTTCTTTAAAGGTCTGATAGAATTCAGCAGAGAATCCATCAGGTCCTGGACTTTTCTTTTTGGGGAGACTCTTGTTTGCTGCTTCAATTTCATTTTGTGTTATAGGTCTATTCAGGTGATTAATTTCCTCTTGGTTCAGTTTTGGATGATCATATGTATCTAGAAATCTGTCCATTTCTTTTAGATTTTCAAATTTATTTGAATATAGGTTCTCAAAGTAGTCTCTGATGATTTCCTGGACTTCCATGGTGTTTGTTGTTATCTCCCCTTTTGCATTCCTGATTCTACTAATTTGGGTTTTTTCTCTCCTCATTTTAGTCAGGTTTGCCAGGGGTCTATCAATCTTGTTTATTTTTTCAAAGAACCAACTTTTTGTTTCATTAATTCTTTGTATGGTTTTTTTGGTTTCTATTTCGTTGATTTCAGCTCTTATTTTTATTATTTCTCTCCTTCTATTTGTTTTGGGATTTGCTTGTTCTTGTTTTTCTAGGAGTTTGAGATGTATCATTAGGTCATTGATTTGGGATCTTTCAATCTTTTTAATATATGCACTCATGGCTATAAACTTTCCTCTCAAGACTGCCTTAGCTGTGTCCCATAGGTTCTGGTAGGTTGTGTTTTCATTTTCATTGACTTCTAGGAACTTTTTAATTTCTTCTTTTATTGAATCGATGATCCATTCTTCATTAAGTAATGAGTTATTTAGTTTCCAGCTGTTTGCATGTTTTTTGTCTTTACTTTTGTTGTTGAGTTCTACTTTTACTGCATTGTGGTCAGATAGTATGCACGGTATTATTTCTATTTTCTTATATTTGCTGAGGCTTGCTTTGTGCCCTAGGATATGATCTATTTTGGAGAAGGTTCCATGGGCTGCTGAGAAGAATGTATATTGTGTAGAGGTTGGATGAAATGTTCTGTAGACATCTAGTAGGTCCACTTGATCTATTGCATATTTTAGATCTTGGATTTCTTTATTGAGTTTTTGTTTGGATGACCTATCTATTGATGATAATGGAGTGTTAAAGTCTCCCACAACCACTGTGTTGGCGTTTATATATGCTTTTAGGTCTTTCAGGGTATGTTTGATGAAATTGGGTGCGTTGACATTGGGTGCGTACAGATTGATGATTATTATTTCCTTTTGGTCTATTTCCCCTTTTATTAGTATGGAATGTCCTTCTTTATCTCGTTTGATCAATGTAGGTTTGAAGTCTACTTTGTCAGAGATAAGTATTGCTACTCCTGCTTGTTTTCGGGGGCCATTGGCTTGGTAAATCTTCTTCCAGCCTTTCATCCTAAGCATATGCTTATTTCTGTCGGTGAGATGAGTCTCCTGTAAGCAACAAATTGTTGGATCTTCTTTTTTAATCCATTTTGTCAAACGGTGTCTTTTGATGGGTGAATTAAGTCCATTAACATTAAGTGTTAGTACTGATAGGTATGTGGTGATTCCTGCCATTTAGTTATCTTAGTTGTTTGAAGGTTTGATTGTGTGTACCTAACTTGATGTTACTCTCTACTGTCTTGCTTTTTCTTATCCTGTGGTTTGGTGCTGCCTGCCTTTTCATGGTTAAGTTGGGTGTCACTTTCTGTGTGCAGGATCCCTTGCAGAATCTTTTGTAATGGTGGCTTTGTGGTCACATATTGTTTTAGTTTATGCTTATCGTGGAAGACTTTTATTGCTCCATCTATTTTGAATGATAGCTTTGCTGGGTAGAGTATCCTGGGGTTGAAGTTATTTTCATTCAGTGCCCGGAAGATCTCACCCCACGCTCTTCTTGCTTTTAATGTTTCTGTTGAGAAGTCTGCTGTGATTTTGATGGGTTTACCTTTGTATGTTACTTGTTTTTTCTCTCTTGCAGCCTTCAATATTCTTTCCTTAGTTTCTGAACTTGTTGTTTTAATGATGATATGTCGTGGAGTAGTTCTATTTTGATCTGGTCTGTTTGGTGTCCTGGAGGCCTCTTGCATTTGTATGGGAATATCTTTCTCTAGATTTGGGAAATTTTCCGTTATTATTTTGTTGAATATATTACGCATTCCCTTCGCTTGCACCTCTTCTCCTTCTTCGATGCCCATGATTCTCAAGTTTGGTCTTTTGATGGAGTCGGTGATTTCTTGCATTTTCTTTTCACAGGTCTTGAGTTGTTTAATTAGTAGTTCTTCAGTTTTTCCTTTAATTACCATTTCATCTTCAAGTTCTGAGATTCTGTCTTCTGTTTGTTCTATTCTGCTGGATTGGCCTTCCGTTTTGTTATGCAGTTCTGTTTTGTTCTTTTTTCTGAGGTTTTCCATATCCTGGCTGTTTTCTTCTTTATTGTTGTCTATTTTTGTCCTGAGTTCATTTATCCATTTATTCATTGTGTTCTCTCTTTCATTTTGTTGTTTATACAGTGCTTCTATGGTTTCCTTTATTTCTTCTTTTGCTTTTTCAAATTCTCTATTTTTATTGTCTTGGAATTTCTTGAGTGTCTCCTGTACATTTTGGTTGACCCTATCCAGTATCATCTCTATAAAATTCTCATTGAGTACTTGTAGTATGTCTTCTTTTAAATTATTCTTGTAGGCTTCATTGGGTCCTTTGGCATAGTTTATCTTCATTTTGTTGGAGTCTGGCTCTGAGTTTCTGTTCTCTTCATTCCCCTCTGGTTCCTGTACTAATTTTTTGCTGTGGGGAAACTGGTTTCCTTGTTTTTTCTGTCTTCCTGTCATTGTCCTTGGTGTTGTTACTGTCCCTGTACTGTGTGTAATTAAGTATTTTCTAGCTTGTAATAATAACAATGGTAATATTGAGAATGGAAGAGTGAGCTGAGATGGAAAGCAAGAAGTTAAAGAAAAGGGGAAAACAAATATACAGACAAGAGGGAGAAAGCAGAACAAGGTATCAGACAAGAGAGTTTCAAAGGTATAAACAGGGAGTGTTAGTGTACTAATCGACAGTAAGCTGAACAGACAATAGAGTGACAGAGAGAGGATTGAAAATCAAAGATAAAAAAAATAAAAAATAAGTATATGAGAGTAATATCTATTTATAAAAATGAATTAAAGTAAAATGGAAAATAGAAAATTAAAAAAAACAAAAAAAACCAAAAAACCAAAAAACTTCCAAGTTTATATGCAATGCAATTTCAGTCTTAATAATTTGGATGTCCGTCTCAATCTCCAGTCCTGGAGTTGGTGCCTCAGATGTTGTTCTGTAGTTGTCTCATCAAAGGGGATGCATAAAGTAGAACAAAACTACACTCACACACACACAGAAGAATAAAAAAAAAAGCCCCACCAAGTGTCCCCAGTTCAAATGCAATACAGTTTCAGTAAGTTTTTCGGCTTGCAGGTGTAATTCGGTTCTCTCATCAAAGGTAGGGAGAAAAAGAAAAAAAAGGCATCTGGAGGCAGTTCTGAGAGTGGTGTCTGCAACTGTGGCTTGCCTGCCTGCTGCTCTCAGCCTGTAGCTGGCGGCGTTATTTATGCAGATCTCTGGGGTGAGCTAGCACTCACCTGGTCCCACAGGCTTTGTTTGCTCAGAGTTCTCCTGTGCGGGGGAGGGGGGCCTCTGCTACAGGCTTTTCCCTTTCCAAGCACTGGGAAAGGCGACACTGCCCCGCGTTGTCAGGCCTGCGTGTTTATTTACAGTTCACGTGGGAAGTGGGTCTTCCCTCCTCTCACAAGCGTCCCTGCTCCTGGTTGCTGGCGCGCCCCGCTCCCGCCAGAGCCTCTCCGGCCCGCCCGGCTCATTTATTTCCAGTCCCGGGAAGGATTCCCTTCCCCCAATCTTCAGCGCTCAGGGCGCCCCACCCTCCTTCCTGCGTGTCTTAACTGTTCTTATTGCTTAGTACTCAGTTTCTCTTTTTTTCCCGGGTGGAGGTCAGTCTGTCCAGGGGGCTATGCTGCTCTGGCCCAGGCTTGTCTGTGGGGGAACCGCGGTACCGCGAAGCTCACCTGGTCCGAGTCTTCCCAAGCCGTATGGGCGCCGGCCACTGGCGGCCCGGGGGCCTCCTCGCTTCTCCGTTTAACGTGAAGTGGAGATTCTCTGCGCCGGCTGGAGATGTGGAGGAGTCAAAGTTATGCCTTTTCTCGGTGATTATGCCTGCAAAGTGTGTCTCCAGCGTCTCTCCAAGATTTCACTATAGGAGGGTCGCTTTCTGCTTCCTACCTCTAGCCGCCATCTTGGAATGATGATTTAATTTTTAAAATTAAAAAAGTACAGTAAGTCAAAAGCAAATTGAGTACATAATCAGATTCCATCTACATAGACAACTGTTTTGGCAGTTGCAGGAAACAAGTATTATTTACGCACCTCAAACCATCTCCCAGGAAGAGCCATTTCCTAAGTGGTGTTTAACTGTTTCTCTACAGAAACCTAGAAATTTAATACTTTCATTCATACTGCTGATTAGATAACAAAATCTGCCCCAAACTTTCTACTATAGCATGAAAATCAACAAGAAATCTAATCTAATAGGAGGTTCATCAAGAAAGGCTTAGGATTCTCATTGGTTATCAACATGTCAGGTACCACAGTGAACTTTTCAATAAGCAAAATATTTTTGGCATTTAATTGGCTCCATTTCTGTAGCATTTTCAATAGAAAATTTGACGTTGAATATCAAGGGATAATTTAAGGATTCACAAAGATATCTTCACTAATTTCCAAGTACTGTAACTTCTCTTTTAACATTCTGTGGATCTGTGTCCTCCCCTCCATCCACCTGTGTCACTGCAGTGGCCCCTGTTTTTATTGCTCATAGTTATATTTCCTTCCACTTAGCCATTGATTCTGCTACAAGAGGGTTTTTTTGAAGACATAAATATGTTCAAGTCATTTTGCTCAAAATCTTTAGTGATTGAGATAAGATCAACTCTTTGAGTTAACAGAAGGGTCTTTGGTGATGTCACCCTCCCCTCCACCTCATCCCTTCATGTGTCCATGCTGGGCACCAGGGACAACTAACTGGTCCCTGAATATGACATGTTGATCTATCTGCTCTGCTTGAATATCCTAATCTTTACTCCCATGGAGTCTGTGTTTATCACACTTTCTTCATTGGGTTTTTTTTAAACTTCTTTCAAAACTCATAATAAGCATCCACTACTCTGAAAAGTCTCTCTGACCCCTTGGTGACTTGACATGGCTGATGTGTCTGTGCTCCACAGCTCTATGCATTCCTCTCCCATTACCATTGTCACCTAGGCAGTATTTGGTGAGGTGCTGGCCTGCCACTTCCCACCTTGCTCAGTCACTGCATCACCTGATTCTCAAGGGCAGGGACCATGCCTATTTGACATTGTAGGCTTGACACCTAGTTCAATGATGAAGACAGTAGCTTGTTCACAAATTGTTTAGAGATTTTATTACTTGTGCATGTCATAGTAGAGGATATTGAAAGAGTGGGTCTTCCCATCATTTTGTTTGTTTTTTGGTGCAGGAGACTGAAGCCAGGGCCTTGTGCATGCTAGGTAAGTTATCTACCACTAAACTATATCCCTAGCCTAGGGTAGAAGATATTGGTATGTGAAAGTTAATTATTCCTACATACCAAAATGCCAGTGAACATATTCCTAACAAACCTTGGTCAAATGCCAAAGTAAAATGCAATTTATATTTCTATGGGATCTTACACCATTATTTCATTTGTTCTTCTCAATAGCCTTGGAGTACAAGTTCTATAATATTATCAAGTTCTGTGGATAAGAGAATGAATTGCATAGAGGCTAAGTGACTTGCAAAAGGTCCTATAGCTAGTTATGGCAACACTGGGATTTTAAACTTCCAACCTGTATTCCAAGTTCTGTACTTTGTTCATTAATCCATTCTGCAGTTTTATAAAGCACAAGGAGGTTGATCTGCCCCAATATGAATGGTAGGCATAAAAGTCACTCTCCAAAATTGTCTATGTCCTACACCCCAGAATTCATTAATATGTTACATGGCAAAAAAAGGAGTTGGCAGATGTGGTTCAAGTGAAGAACCTGGAGAGATCATTGTGGATTATTGTGGTGGATCCAAAATAATCACATTGTAGCAGGGAGGACAAGGACCAGAGAAGAAAGACAGGCCTGTGTTCTGATAAGGTAGTATAGAGGGATGGATGGCATAGCAGAGAGATAAAACTTAAAAATTCTAAACATGTAGAAAGTCATGTAGCACTAGAGGTCGCATATCAATCGGGTGAAATACCCTGTAGAATTGCATGTAACCATATATGGGTTAGACCTTGCTTTTTGCTTCTGTAACCTGCTTGCAAGGGTATGTAAGGTGAGAACCCTTCGTTCTTGGGGCTCAGCCTTTGGACATGAGTCTTCTGAGTTTGTGCTGGCACAGTAAAACATTGCTTCCTGTTAAACTGCCTCAGTGTCCTGTATCTGAGGTTGAGATTCCTGCAACATTTCTTGGGGGCTCATTTGCTGGGATTGCGGAGAGGGTGATTTGTCACCTTCCTTGTCACCAGGGTGAATCCCCCGGACTGCTGGGGGAAGATCCTACCAGGTGCCAATAGACAGCTTGATCTGGAGAAGGGAATCTTCCTCCCTGCAAGTGAAGGCCTCGGATGCACAACAAAACTGGGTGAGGCACAGGAACCAGTGGGGTAGGGGGAGCACCACCTGTCAGACTGGTAAAAACCTGGGTTCTAATTCAGGCCTGTGCAGGAGGCAGAAGGGGAGACTGGTCATCTCCCAGAGACCACTAGTAACCACCTTTTGGGGTGAAACCATGTCTCTCAGGTTCAGGGAGTGGCATGGATGTACTATGCTGTGTGAAAGTGTATGAAAGTGTGAGCCTGAGATGCAACTCAGCTGCAGAGTGAGTGAGAAGTCCTGATCTGTAGGTCTGTGGTGAATTTATATGGTCAAGGGTGAGCCCTGACAGGGCCTCTGGTCTGGGGTTTATATGGATGCCTAAATCCCTGTGAGGGGAGTGGCTGGAGACTTATGAAGTAAGTGCTCTTTCAAGATCCTTACTCCTCTGTGTCTGTTGCCATCTGGTAATA
Source organism: Castor canadensis (assembly GCF_047511655.1). Lineage (NCBI taxonomy): Eukaryota > Metazoa > Chordata > Mammalia > Rodentia > Castoridae > Castor > Castor canadensis. The sequence goes on from NC_133387.1 coordinate 140,806,567, forward strand.
GGAGGAAATGGATGAAAATCAGAGTAAAAACACCTCCTTGGAGTGTATGTTTAAAAACTTTAAAAAGGGATTTAATGGGGACTATCGAGTTAAGTTAACTCCTAACAAGTTTAAGGCCCTTTGTGAAGTGGATTGGCTTGCTTTTGGTGTAGGGTGGCCCCTGGAAGGGTCACTAGGTAAAACTGTGGTTAATGAAGTTTATAGAGTAATTGTAGGGAGGCCTGGACATCCTGATTGCTGGCAGGATGCTGTCTTTAGCTGGCCCACATGGCTAAGGCCTTGTCTGGAAGAGGTCTGTGGAATTATGGTAGCTAGGGTGGCCGCAGCTTCCAAGTGTAGAGAAAAAGCAAAGGAGCCTATACTAGCTGAGGAGCCTGAGGACATACCACCACCCTATGTGCCACTCTATCCGCCTCTGTCACCAGTGCCCAGTTCTGCACCCCCACCTCTGACACTGGATGTGGAAACTCAAGGGACAGGACAGTCACACCTGTAAAATCTGGTTTGGAGGCACTGGGGCCTCAACTCCCCTGACTTCCCTGAGTTCTGTGGACTCTATACCCACTCCAAGTCCACCAGTGCTCACCCCACATCCCTCACTCAATTGGGAACATCTGACCAGTCTCCACCAGGGCCCCTCCTCTCCTCGGATTCCCACTTGCCCTGCAGATGCCTCTGAGGAAAGCCGAGAACCCTCTGTATTATGACCCAGAAGGCCTATGAGGATGAGGATGGGTACTTGTCTATCAGCCCTTTACCACCACAAACCTCCTCAACTGGAAAACCCATACCCCCTCCTTCATGGAAAGGCCTCAGGCTCTGATTGATTTGATGCAGTCTATCATCCAGACTCACAAACCCACCTGGACAGACTGTGAACTGCTTCTCCTGACTCTATTCAATACTGAAGAGTGAAGCTGTGTAACGATGGCAGCTCAAAAGTGGTTAGAACATCATGCCCCTGAGGGCACTCCAAATGCTCAAATATATGGTCAGGCCCAGTTCCCTGAAGAAGACCCCCATTGGGACCCCGATAATAGCTAAGATTACCAAAGACTTGAACGGTATCAGAAGGCATTATTGGGAAGCATGAAGGAAGGAGGGAAAAAAAAGCCATGAATATGAGCAAAAAATCAGAAGCCTTTTGGGAGTATCGACATTTTTACTATGTTGATTCTACCAATCCATGAGCATGAGCGATCTCTCCACTTTCTATAGTCTTCCTCAATCTCTTTCTTCAGAAGTGTATAGTTTTCCTTGTAGAGGTCTTTCACATCTTTTGTTAGGTTTACACCTAGGTATTTGATTTTTTTTGAGGCTATTGTAAACGGAATTGTTTTCATACATTCTTTTTCAGTTTGCTCATTGTTAGTGTATAGAAATGCTAATGATTTTTCTATGTTGATTTTATATCCTGCTACCTTGCTATAGGTATTGATGATGTCTAGAAGCTTCTGAGTAGAGTTTTTTGGGTCTTTAAGGTATAGGATCATGTCGTCTGCAAATAGGGATATTTTGACAGTTTCTTTACCTATTTGTATTCCTTTTATTCCTTCTTCTTGCCTAATTGCTCTGGCTAGGACTTCCAGTACTATGTTGAATAGGAGTGGAGATAGCGGGCATCCTTGTCTGGTTCCTGATTTTAGAGGGAATGGTTTTAGTTTTTCTCCATTAAGTATAATGCTGGCTGTAGGTTTGTCATATATAGCTTTTATAATGTTGAGGAACTTTCCTTCTATTCCTAGTTTTCTTAGAGCTTTTATCATGAAATGATGTTGGATCTTATCAAAGGCTTTTTCTGCATCTATTGAGATGATCAAGTGGTTTTTCTCTTTGCTTAATTCCCATCAAAATTCCAATGACATTCATTAAAGAGATTGAAAAATCTACTGTTAAATTTATGTGGAAACACAAGAGGCCACGAATAGCCAAGGCAATACTCAGTCAAAAGAACAACGCAGGAGGTATCACAATACCTGACTTCAAACTATATTACAAAGCAATAACAATAAAAACAGCATGGTACTGGCACAAAAACAGACATGAAGACCAGTGGAACAGAATAGAGGACCCAGATATGAAGCCACACAACTTATCTTTGACAAAGGAGCTAAAAATATACGATGGAGAAATAGCAGCCTCTTCAACAAAAACTGCTGGGAAAACTGGTTAGCAGTCTGCAAAAAACTGAAACTTGATCCATGTATATCACCCTATACCAAGATTAACTCAAAATGGATCAAGGATCTTAATATCAGACCCCAAACTCTTAAGCTGATACAAGAAAGAGTAGGAAATACTCTGGAGTTAGTAGGTATAGGTAAGAACTTTCTCAATGAAACCCCAGCAGCACAGCAACTAAGAGATAGCATAGATAAATGGGATCTCATAAAACTAAAAAGCTTCTGTTCATCAAAAGAAATGGTCTCTAAACTGAAGAGAACACCCACAGAGTGGGAGAAAATATTTGCCAACTATACATCAGACAAAGGACTGATAACCAGAATATACAGGGAACTTAAAAAACTAAATTCTCCCAAAACTAATGAACCAATAAAGAAATGGGCAAGTGAACTAAACAGAACTTTCTCAAAAGAAGAAATTCAAATGGCCAGAAAACACATGAAAAAATGCTCACCATCTCTAGCAATAAAGGAAATGCAAATTAAAACCACGCTAAGATTCCACCTCACCCCTGTTAGAATAGCCATCATCAGCAACACCACCAACAACAGGTGTTGGCGAGGATGCGGGGGGGAAAAAGGAACCCTCTTACACTGTTGGTGGGAATGTAGACTAGTACAACCACTCTGGAAAAAAATTTGGAGGCTACTTAAAAAGCTGGACATCAATCTACCATTTGATCCAGCAATACCACTCTTGGGGATATACCCAAAGGACTGTTACTCCAGAGGCACGTGCACACCCATGTTTATTGCGGCACTATTCACAATAGCCAAGTTATGGAAACAGCCAAGATGCCCCAGCACTGACGAATGGATTAAGAAAATGTGGTATCTATACACAATGGAATTTTATGCAGCCATGAAGAAGAATGAAATGTTATCATTCGCTGGTAAATGGATGGAATTGGAGAACATCATTCTGAGTGAGGTTAGCCTGGTCCAAAAGACCAAAAATCGTATGTTCTCCCTCATATGTGGACATTAGATCAAGGGCAAACACAACAATGGGTTTGGACTTTGAGCACATGATAAAAGCAAGAGCACACAGGGAGGAGTGAGGATAGGTAAGACACCTAAAAAACTAGCTAGCATTTGTTGCCCTTAACGCAGAGAAACTAAAGCAGATACCTTAAAAGCAACTGAGGCCAATAGGAAAAGGGGAACAGGTACTAGAGAAAAGGTTAGATCAAAAAGAATTAATCTAGAAGGTAACACCCACGCACAGGAAATCAATGTGAGTCAATGCCCTGTATAGCTATCCTTATCTCAACCAGCAAAACCCCTTGTTCCTTCCTATTATTGCTTATACTCTCTCTACAACAAAATTAGAAATAAGGGCAAAATAGTTTCTGCTGGGTATTGAGTGGGGGGAGAGGGAGGGGGCGGAGTGGGTGGTAAGGGAGGGGGTGGGGGCAGGGGGAAGAAATGAACCAAGCCTTGTATGCACATATGAATAAAAAAAAATAATCAGAAACCTTCCAAGGGCCAGATGAGAATCCCAGCCAGTTCTATGAGTGCTTATGTGAGGCTTTCCGTTTGTACACCCCATTTGACCCAGAAGCCACTGAAAACCAGCAGATGATTCATGCCGCTTTTGTTGGTCAGGCTCAGGGGGACATAGGGTGAAAATTGCAGAAATTGGATGGATTCACTGGAATGAACACAAGCTAGCTTCTGGAGGTGGCAACAAAGGTTTTTGTTACACAAGATCGGGAAGCTAGGCAGGAGGCTGACGGGAAAATGAAAAGGAAAGTGGACCTTCTTGCAGTAGCCCTTGCTGGACAGTCTTATGGGCCTCAGCGAGACAATCCAGGCAGAGGCAGAGGCAATCCTCGAGGACAGCAGCAGATGCCTCCAAGGCACCTCTGCACTAGGGAGGAACTGGGGCAAAATCAATATGCCTACTGTTGTCAGGAAGGGCACTGGAAGAATAAATGTCCCCAACAGGTCAGGGACTCCCAAAAGGCCCCCCAGATCAGAGGCAGAGGCCAAATTTTTGAAGGAAAATATCAGTCTGCCTGCAGGGGAGCCAGCCTCTGGGGGGAAAATTGTCGATCTGGCAGGCCTGGAAGGCTATGAGGAGGATTAAGACAGACTGGGCTCCATTCTGCTAGGCTCCCAGGAGCCTATGGTCCGAATGAAAATAGGGGGCCATCCCATTGATTTCAAGGTGGATGCACGTGCTAAACACTCAGTTGTGACCCAATCAATGGGCCCTCTTTCCAATAAGCATACAACTATTATAGAGGTTACAGGGGTCCAAGTCTGCCACCCCTTCTTAATTGCTAGACAATGAAATCTTGGGAATCAGGAAGTAAGGCATGAATTCCTCTGTTTCCCTGATTGTCCTGTGGGCCTGATGGCAGGGACTTGTTATGCAAACTGAAGGCACAGCAGATAACTTTTGATTTGGATGACACAGCAGTATTAAAGTTGAGAGGACCTGAGGCAAGGACTCTAATCTCACAGTTGCACAAGAAGAGGAATGGAGGCTCTATGCCCCTGAGAGGAGGCCTACTGAAATTCCTAAACTTCCCTTCAAGATTCCTAGTGTATAGGCTGAAGATATATCCCCCAGGTCTGGCCCAAAATGTGTCCCCAGTAATGGTGGAATTAAAGCTGGAGTCATCCCCATAAACCAGAAAGTGTACTTCATGCCTTGCAAGGTCCAGATCAGAATTCAAAAACACTTTGACAGACTCTTAAAATATGGGATCCTCTGGCCTTTTCAGTCATCTTGGAACACCCCCTTATTACCAGTCCAGAAACCAGGGGCTGAGGATTTCAGGCCAGTTCAGGATCAATGGGCAGTAAATTCAGCAACTGTCACTTTGTACTTCATAATCCCAAATCCATACATGCTTTTAGGCCTTGTCCCAGCTGAGGCAAAGTTTTTTACCTGCCTAGATCTTCCACCACTTGAGCCATTCCACAAGCCAACCTGCCTAGATCTTAAAGATGCATTCTTCTGCATCTGCCTGGCCCCACAGAGTCAGCCCATTTTTGCCTTCCAATGGGAAAATCCCAACAATGGGGAGAAGAGACAGCTAACCTGGACTTGGTTGCCACAAGGTTTCAAAAAATCGCCCACTATTTTTGGAACTTCCTTAGCATCCAACCTGAAAGCCTTAGCCGACCAGCACAGCTGCACATGCCTCTACTATATAGATGACCTCCTGCTGGCTGGACCAACTCGGGAGGACTGTATGGAAGGGACACACCTTCTCCTTTTTCTTTTATGGGAGGCAGGATGCAAAGTCTTTAGGAAAAAGGTCCAGATTTGTCAAAACTCTGTCAAATACCTCAGCTTTCACCTGTCCCAGGATCAATGCAGGCTTGTCCCTGAAAGGAAACAGGCTGTATGTTCCATCCCAGCCCCTAAAACCTTCTGGCAAATTAGAGTTTTTGGAAGCTGCAGGTTTATGTTGAATCTGGATCTCTAACTACTCCCTCTTGGCCAAACCCTCTATGAATCCACAAAGTGGGGAGAATGAGAGCCTTTAGTATGGGGGAGAGAACAAGAGAAAGCCTTTAAAGAAATCAAGAAGGCATTCACCAATGTCCCTGCTCTAGGTCTGCCGAATGTGATGAAGCCCTTTATCTTGTATGTCCATGAGTGAAAGGGAACAGTTATTGGGGTCCTGACTCAAATACTGGGCTCCTAGCATCATCTGGTGGCTTACTTGTCAAAACAACCTGATGCCATTTCCTGAGGGTGGTCACCATGTCTGCGTGCTTCTGGTGACAGAAGCAGACAAGCTCACCCTAGGGCAAGAACTCACTGTCCAGGTTCCCCACTCCATCCTGACACTTATGGAATATAAGGGAAATTATCTGCTGACTACTTCTTGGGTGTTCAAATACCAGAGTATGCTACATGAAAATCCACACATCCAGCTGCAGGTTGTTAAGACACTCAACCTGGCCACTCTATTGCCAACTGATTCCAGCCCCTAAGAGCATGACTTAGAGGTTATGGATGAGATTTTCTTGAGCCAGCCCTATCTAACCAATCAGCTGACTGGCAATCTGGACGTTGAATATTTCACAGATGGCAGCAGCTTTGTCCAGGACAGCGCACATTTTGCCAGTTATGTGGTAATGACTTTGGATGCAGTTATTGAGGCTCACCCGCTGCCAGTTGGGATTTCTGCACAAAAGGCTTAACTTGTCGCCCTCACATGGGCACTCCAGCTTGCTCCAAGAGTATGAGTAGACATTTATACTAACTCTAAATATGCCTTCAAAACCATTCATGTCCATGGGGCCTTATATAAAGAGAGGGGACTCGTTAACTTGGGAGGAAAAAATACCAAGTATGGGCAGGAAATCCCCAACTGCTAGACACTGTGTGGGCCCCTAAACAGGAGGTGGTTATACACTGTCATGGGCACCAGAAGGGGGATGCAAGAATCACCTGGGGAAACTGAAAAGCTGACAAAGAGGCCAAACAAGTGGCCCTCACAAGGGGGCCAGCCCCAACTGTTCTGCCAGCTGCCATGTTCCCATGCCCCTTAGCTGAATAGGACTCATGGTTCATGACACAAAAACAGGCCTGGTTTAAGTCTGAGGAGGGAAATTTTCTCCCAAACAGGTGGTGGAAATTTGCTGATGGCCATATTGCCATACCCGAGTTGCTGGCTCCTATGTTTGTCAAGCAGTTCCACAAAGGAACTCATTCAGGACAAACAGCCCTTGAGACCACCCTGGCCCAGCATTTTTATGTTCCCAGGCTCCCCAGCATTAGTAAGATAGCACGTGAGAGATGTGCTTTCTGTGCTAAATATAGTCCCAGACAAGGGTCAAGAGTGTGCCCCTTGTGCCCATAGTGTTGGTGGAAAACCTTTTGAAAACTTGATTGTGGACTTCACTGAAATGTCACTAGCTCAAGGATGCAAATATCTGTTGGTGTTTGTTTGTACCTTCTCAGGATGGGTGGATCCCACACGATTGAAAAGGCCCAAGAGGTGGCCAGATGTCTATTAAAGGAAAGCATCCCTCAGTTTGGAATACCTGTATCTATTGGGTCGGACAATGGGCCAGCCTTTGTGGTAGAGGTGGTACAGCTTATGGGTAAGGGTTTAGGGATCACCTGGAAGTTGCATACAGCCTACCAACCCCAGAGTTCAGGAAAGGTGAAGCAGATGAACAGTTAGGAAAACTGTGTCAAGAGAGCCATCTGCAGTGGAATCAATTATTACCCATAGTATTACTAAGGGTTAGGTCTATCCCTACAAAGCATACAGGGCTCTCATCTCACCCTTTGAAGTCTTTTATGGATGCACATTCTTCTTAATCAAAGGCATAAGGGGGGACCTTAAGGAAATAGGTGACCTCATCTTGAGGCAGCAGATGCAGGCCCTCAGGTTGACTCTGTCAAAAAATCAATGACTGGATCCAGGAGAGACTCCCTGTCAGCCTGGCAACTCCCATGCACCCTTACAGGCCAAGTGATGCTGTCTGGGTAAAGGAATGGAATGTCCAACCACTAAAGCCTCATTGGAGACACCCTTTTGTTGTTATTTTGTCTACTCCTACTGCAGTCCAAGTAGCAGAGACTGCACTTTGGATCCATCACAGCCGAGTCAAGCCAGCTTTTCTCGAGTGAGAGTGCATCCCTGATCCAGCTTCACCATGTAAGATCACTCTCTAGAATGTCAGTGCACTTCCTTGACAGAACTACACTTCTTGGGAGACCACGAATGACAGGATGGCAGCCCTGTTCTAGTCACTGTAGAAGCTGAGTAGTCTATGCACAGAAGAAACTTGAGGAGTTGACTCTCCAGTGGGACCAAGGGACTGTTTTCCTTACCAGTTATTTCACTGTAATGCATTGTCACCCCTTGTCTGTATCTGTTGCTGTAGTTCTCACCCTAGTCTTTGCCATAGGTTTGGCAGAAACTACTGCCCCTGCTGATTGGACTCATGGTGAAAAGTTTTTATTAGCTGTCTTCTGTATCTTTTGGGCAGGATGTATAACTACTATTTATTGTTACTGATCTGGTTCCCTTCATGGCCCTGGAGCCCTCATCCTGTGACTATGTATGCATACTACTTGGGCAGGAAGTGTTGTCACTAGAGCTTTCCTTTTCCATATTTACTATTCCTGTGCAAGCTCTGTCATCGGGTCATGCACCCATAACCATACCTCCTATTCAGTGTGTTCCCATGGTAGTCAGCATATTTGCTTCAACCATACTTACTGCCCTTGATAGCAATGGCTAGAAGTCTGAAGCTTTCACAGTGCTGAAAGCCTCATCAACTGGATTAGGGTTGGCAACCTTAACAAACCTGTGTCCATATATTTTGATGTGTATGCTGCAAAATAAAAAAATGCTGCTATTTGGGGCTACTGTGGAGGCTTAGCCTGGGAGAGGGCCTGTAGGCTGAAAGAAAAGTATGTGTGTTCAAAAAATAACCCACACGTCAGTTGTTGTGAGCCTTTGAAGGGCTCTACTGCCCTTATTGGGGCTGGGTGTTATGGGCAACATGGCAAAAGAAGGGGACCACTGCCATTCTGCAGAGAGGGGAAACACCTGACTGCACTTTGTAACCCTGCAAATTTTATGATTTTCAATGTCAGTGAACCCAGCTGGGAGACTGGAAGGTTAACTGGCATTTTAATTAATGGAAAGGGTGAGGATCCCGGTACTTTGCTACACTTCAGGCTCATCACAATTACCCATGAGAGTTTCTCATACCACATTTTTCATTCCTTTTATGAGGAAATGAGGAATGAATTTCCCATCTCTGCCAAAGCCAAAAACTTGTTTCTCTCATTAGCTGAGTCTATAGTCCAGACAATAAGTGTCACTTTGTGCTATGCTTGTGGAGGGAGAACATTGGCCTTGGGAAGCAAGGGAGCTGGACCCACAGGAGCCTTTTAATGAGACCGCTTTCCCAAAACACAGAAAAGGTGTCTGGCTCCTAAAGACTTCCATCATTAGGAATTACTGTATCTCCTGCCCAGAAGGCCAATTCTCCACCCCGGTTTAGGTTTAGGGCAAAAGTTTTACAATGACACTGCCCAAGGGACTCAATGGTGGGGAGCCCCAAGCCATACCGAACCTCACCCCCACCCTCTGGCTAACTTCTCTAATCTCCAGAAAACTTGGAACAATCTTACTGCCAGCATAGATTGATGGGCACCCAGGGAGCTATATTGGATCTGTGGGAAGCAAGCTTATACGGTGCAACCTAATAGCTGGTTTGGGTCTTGCATGCTAGGCTCAATCAGACCATCTTTTTCTTGCTTCCCCTTAGGCAAGGTGAAAAAATGGGAGTCCCCATATGTAAAGAAAGATTAAGTAAACAAAAACAGGGCACCTTACAAATTGGCAATTGGAAAGATGATGACTGGCCTCCTGAGTGAATCATCCAGTATATGGTCCTGCCACTTGGGCAGAAGACGGGTCCTGTGGCATTGCATCTTAATATATATGCTCAACTGCATCATAAGGCTCCAGGCTGTTGTTGAAATTATAACTAATAAAACCACAAGGGCCCTTGATTGGCTGGCAAAACAGAGCACTAAGATGCACAGTGCCTCTATCAAAACTGCTTGGCCTTAGACTATTTGCTTGCTGAAGGAGGAGTTTGTGGAATGTTTTACCCAAGCAACTGCTGCTTACAGATTGATGATGAAGGAAAAGTCATAGAAAAAAAAATCACAGACTGAATGAGAAAGCTTGCCCATGTCCCGTCCAGACTTGGAGAGGCTGGACTCCCAGTGACCTGTTTGGAGGATGGTTATTTGCCTTGGGTGGTTTCAAAACCCTTATAGGAGTGATAGGTCTTGTCCTGGGAGCATGTTTACTATTACCCTGCTTGATTGTCCTTGTATTGTGGTCTATCAGGATAGTTATGGAGGCCATTATAGAAAGGAAAATGGCCACACATGTAATAATGCTATGGAAATACAAACCCTTAGATCAAGATGATGCTCTTTGACCTTAGGTGGGTCCAAGCAACAAAGGGGGAATGATATAGCAGGGAGGAGGAGGACCAGAGAAGAAACAGACAGGCCTGTGTTCTGATAAAGTAGTAGAGAGGAAGGAATTGTATAGCAGATAAAACTTAAAAATTCTAAACATGTAAAAGGTCATGTAGCACTAGAGGTAGAAAGTCACATATCATTACCTGCTTGCAAGGGTATGTAAGGTGAGACCCCTTTGTTCTCAGGGCTCAGCCTTTGGACATGAGTCCACTGAGTCTGTGTCAGTACAATAAAATGTTGCTTCCAGTTTAAATGTCTCAGTGTCCCATATTTCAGCTTGAGATTCCTGCAACAACACGAGTCCCTTAAAGTGAAAAAATTTCCCAGCTGCATTCAAAGTCAGGGAAAGACATGATGACAAAAGGTGTGTCAGAGGATGTTAGGTGAAAAGGCCTGGACTCCTGCCACCAGCCAAGGAATAATGGTGGCCCTAGAACCTGGAAAGGCAAGGACAAATGTTCTCCCCTAGAGCCTCCAGAGGCAGCTTCGTCAACACCTGCATGGTGGTGCATTAGGACCTGTGTCAGACTTTTGACCTCCAGAACTGTAAGATAATAAATGTGCCATTTTAATTGCTTAGTTTGTGACAATGTTACAGCAGCCATAGGGAAGGAATACACTGGAGCCTACAACCAATTGCTGCTGGGTCTTTGTTGTAGGAAGCTCTGTTGGCAGGGTGGGCTCAATCCTGGGTAGGCACAGGCAGAGGTCTGGCTTCTCCCCGTCTGAGCAGCCACACAGGAGGGCATCTATGTTGGCTGCGGGGCTGGTGCAGTGACTTCTGTGGTAGAGCGCCTGCCTGGGTTGGCTACAGAGGTTGTACAGGGTTAGACCGAAAGCTCACCTAGCTCCAGACACCATCACTGCCCAGGCACAATTATCTTTCTTTATGTGTATTCCTCAATAGCTTTGCTTTTGCATGACATAGCACAGTGGGGACCCACTGGATACGGACACCCAGAATTGGGTCTCTGCTCAACCATTACTTGCTGTGCCATTTGGGTGAAAATCATAACCTCTCTAGGACTGATTTCCTCAACTCTAAAACTCAGAACCTGGAAGAGATAAATATATGATCCCTCAGTATCCTAAAATTCTCTAATTTCATTCATAAATTGTTTTCTCTTAAAGCATGTGGTGATTCAGCAAGTGTATTGTTTGGTCATGTTTAAATCAAACATATCCCTGACACATGAAATTCATAGTTGAGATGACCCTGAGTATACAGGTGCATCTTCTTCTCATGTTCATGACATTGCTTCATGAATCAACAGTAGGAAAAAGATGTGTGACAGCTACAAATGTAGGCTCTGGGTTTGTATCCTAAGGCTACCACTTACTAATGTTGGAACCTGGGGCATGTTACTTGACCTTTTTACATCTTCATTTTCTCACTGTAAAATGCAGGTGATAAGTGTATTCACCACATGAAGTTGCTGTGGAGTTAAAATATCAAGTGCTTAGAACAATGTCTGATATATTGAAAGGTATAAAAATGTTAGTCTTCATCATTGTTTCAATTGTAAATCAGCACAACTTAAAATTTGGTTTCCATAGACCAAAGAGAAGAATGTAGCTATGTTCCTGCTTACCTTTCATAAAGAAAGTCCAAACTTCTTTCCAGAAGTCTGGATTATTGTTAAATGTGATGCCTTTCTCATGCATACCAATACACTGCAAGCCAAGTTTGCTGCTGAATTGGGAGATGTACTTGTGTGCTTCATTACGTGGAGCATACTTGACCTGAAAAGAAAGCACACCTTAGTGTTGATCCACCATTGAGAAAGTCACAGTGATGCATTTTGAGTGTGAGATGGCTCTCAGCAAATGATGTTGATCAAAATGCATGATTTCTGTTATTCAGGTTGAATAAGCACATCTGTTACCAGGAGAACATCCTTTACAACTGAATCATTTCTACCTACTTAATCATTGTTTCAGCATCACAAAGGTAGAAAACACACATCATTCCTATTTCTCTTTCTTCACTAAGCCCAGCCACCAACATTTTACCTACCTTTGGAGTCAGAGGTGCAAAGTTATCATGAAGTAGAATCCTCCACACCACCAGTCATGAGAGCCCTCAGCATCCCAGGTGCCATTCATCCCTTCCCAACAGTGCCACTCCCTGCAATAATGAGCCAGATGCTGGGCTTCAGAGGCTCACACCTGTAATGCTAGCCACTTGGAAAACTGAGACTGGGAGGATCATAGTTTGAGGCCATCCTGACCAAATAGTTCATGAGACTTGTATCTCCAAAAATAACTAGACCAAAATGAATTGTAGGTGTGGCTCAAGCAGCAGAGTGCCTGATTTGAAAGTGTAAATCTCTGAGTTCAAATTGTAGTCCCACTGAAAAAAGGGAAAACAAAGTGACCATAGAATTGGGAGCTACTGAACTTACTGAAGTCTTGCTTTGTTAGTTTAGAACCAGCATTTTCTACCTAGTACCACCCATCCTCAGGTCTCCAGTGGAGTGTCATTGATACATCTTCTTGGGCATTTTTAGCTCTGAGCTTGGTCAGAGTCCACATGGGCTGGCCTGGAAGGCCCATTGTGGTGGTATAAGAAGTTATTTCTGGTCTCTGCATCTATCATGACTTGTAAGGTCTCCAGGGTCATGGAGTTCTCCTGTGATGCATTATGTGGAGAGTCATTAGACAGTGCAATTTGTACCATGCTCAATAGTGCAAATTCAAGATGTGTAAAATGGTATTGGCATTTATTATCTTTATTTTAGTTGTTGATGTGACTTTTTAATTTTGGTCAACTTAGTATTTGTACAAATTTTGGTGTATCCACTGCCAATTTGTTTATCCCTCCCCATTTCTCCACTGAAATTTTGTTTCTCAAGGGCAAATTCTCCTAACATAGAGGCTTTCCAAACACATAACCCTCAATGTTGGGAGTGGCTGGTTACTGTACTGCATACAACTGATTCTCAAGCTGGGTTGGAGAGGCTGTCTCAACACCTGCTCCTTGCTGTCAAAGTTGACACTTGGCTCTTAAGAGGATGGCTTTGCCTTATTGAGGTTGTTCTGTTAACGCCCATCAAAATACGGTCCCATAAGACACTGGGGTCAAAGCGTTCAGCTCTAGATGAGTAGATTAGACTGTGGGCTCCACGAAAGATAAGCTCTCACATTGTGATGTGATGCAGAGTCCTATTTAACCTTTGAAAGAAAGCCCATGAAGGAGGAACAGTGCTAGGAAAGGAAAACAGGTAGGTTATTAGTATATAAATTACTTACTTGACAGTTATTTCAGAAAACCCCTATTTAAAAAATCAGAACTCGAGGAGACACAGCTGTTCTGCCTTTCCCTGTTTCATGGTGGGAGCTGTGCCTATCTCAGCCTACAGTACTGAAAAAAATGGAACGGAAATGTCAGCATTAACAAAATATCAGAACACCTATAACATCAAACATCAGTACACCTGAAGCAGGGCAACTGAGGGCGGGGGAATACAGACACCATGAGAACAAGACACAAGCAGGCCCCACATGCAATGAAGAAAATGAGTCACTAGCACTCCCTGTAGTGTCTAGATCCAGCCAGGTTTGACTTCTGCAAGATGGCAACTAGCGGGAGGAAGCAGAAAGCATGTTCCTAAAGTAAAACCTTGGAGAGACGCTGGAGAGCACCTTGCAGGAAAAACCACCAAGAAGAGGTAAAACTCCAACACCACCACATCCCCAGTCCACGCATAGCATCTCCACTCCATGTTAAATGGAGAAACCAGAAGGGCTCTCAGGCCGCCAGACACCAGCACCTAACCAGCTTGGGAAAAGCAGACCACCAGATGAGCTACGTGGCATGCAGTACTCCCACAGACAACCCTGGGCCAGCTCAGCATAGACCCCTGGACAGACCGACCCCCACCCAGGGAAAAAAGAAAAAACCAAACTGAACAATAAACAATAACAATAAAAAAGACATGTAGCAAAGAGGGTGGGGTGCCCTGAGTGCCAAAGAAGCGGGGGGGGGGGGTGGCAATCCCTCACCAAACTGTAAATAAACAAGCTGGCCAGAGAAGGTAGAGCAGCGGCACCCAACCAGCAGCCAGGAGTGGGAAAGCCTGTAAAAGTGGTGGTGGGAGGAAAACTCCACAGGAGAGGGGGAAGTGTCACTTCCCATGTGAACTGTAAATAAACACACTGGTCAGAGAATGCGGGTGTAGCGCCACCTCCCCCAGTTTGCTTGGAAAGGGGAAAGCTTGTAACAGTGGCGGTAACACCCAGGAGAACTCTAAGTAAACAAAGCCTGTAGTGCTAGGTGAGTGTTAAGCTCACTCCTGAGATGTGCAATCAATAAAGCCTGCAGCAACAGCTGGCTGACAGTAGTGGGCAAGTGAGCTGCAGCCTCAGATAAACATTCACAAAGTCGTCTCCAGACTCTTTTTTTTTTCCTAATCCTTTGATGAGACAACAACCTAACTACACCTGCATGCTGAAAAACTTACTGAAACTGTATTGCATCTGAACTTGGGACACTTTGTTGTGTTTTGGTTTTTTTGCTTGTTTGGTTTTTTCCCTTTTGATGAGACAATGACAGAACTACTTCTAAGACACCATCTCCAGAATTGGAGGCTGAGGGACTAACACCAAAATTATTAAGACTGAAACTTTATTGCATTTGAACTTGCAAATTTTTAAAAATTTTTATTTTATTTATTTTTTACTCTTTCTGTCTGTATAATGCCTGTTTAGCTTACTGTTGATTAGTACACTATCTTTCCCTGTATATATCTTTGACATGGTTTTTTTTGTTTCTTTTGTTTTTTTAAAACTTTTGTTAACTTGTCTTTTCCTTTTTCTTTACCTTCTTTGCTTTCCCTCTCCTTACACCCTTCCATTCTAAAAATCACCATTGTTCTTATTACAAGCTAGAAAATAGTTAATTGCACACAATACAGGGACAGTAACACCAAGGGCAATGATGAGAAGACAGAAAAAACAGGAAAACCAGTTTCCCCACAACAAAAAATTAGTACAGGAACCAGAGGGAAATGAAGAAAACAGATACTCAGATCCAGACTCCAAGAAAATGATGATAAACTATGCCAAAGAACCCAATGAGGCCACAAGAATAATCTGAAAGGTGAAATCCTCCAAGTAATCAATGAGAATTTTATAGAGATGATACTGGATATGGTCAACCAAAATCTATAGGAGACACTCAAGAAATTCCAAGACAACAAAAATAGAGAATTTGAGAAAGTACAAGAAGAAATAAAAGAAACCATAGAAGCAATGTATAAACAACAAAGTGAAACAAAGAGCACAATTAATAAAGAGATAAATGAACTCAGGACAAAAATAGACAACATTAAAGAGGAAGAAACTCAGGATATGGAAAACCTCAGAAAAAAGAACGAAACAGAAATGCAAAACAAAATGGAAGGCCAATCCAGCAGAATAGAACAAGCAGAAGACAGAACATCAGAACTTGAAGATGAAATGGTAATTAAAGGAAAAACTGAAGAACTATTAATTAAACAACTCAAGATCTGTGAAAAGAAAATGCAAGAACTGACTGACTCCATAAAAAGACCAAACCTGAGAATTATGGGCATTGAAGAAGGAGAAGAGGTGCAAGCAAAGGGAATGCGTAATATATTCAACAAAATAATTACAGAAAATTTCCCAAATCTAGAGAAATCTATACCCATACAGATTCAAGAGGCTGCCAGAACACCAAACAGACCAGATCAAAATAGAACTACCCCACAGCATCTTATTAAAACAACAAATACAGAGACTCGAGAAAGAATATTGAAGGCTGTAAGAGAGAAAAAACAAATAACATACAAAGGTAAACCCATCAAAGTCACAGCAGACTTCTCAACAAAGCATTAAAAGCAAGAAGAGCTTGGGGTGAGATCTTCCGGGAACTGAATGAAAATAACTTCAACCCTAGGATACTCTACCAAGCAAAACTATCATTCAAAATAGATGGAGCAAAAAAAAGTCTTCCATGATAAGCAGAAACTAAAACAATATGTGACTGCAAAGCCACCACTACAAAAGATTCTTCAAGGGATTCTGCACACAGAAAGTGAAACCCAACATAACCATGAAAGGACAGGCAGCACCAAACTACAGGAAAAGAAAAAGCAAGAAAGTAGAGAGTAACCTCAACTGAGGTACACACAATCAAACCTTCAAACAACTAAGACAACTAAATGACAGGAATCACCACATACCTATCAGTACTAACACAATGTTAATGGACTTAATTCCCCCATCAAAAGGCACAGTTTGACAAACTGGATTAAAAAGGAAGATCCAACAATTTGTTGCTTACAGAGACCCATCTCACTTACCTAATAAGCATAGGCTTAGGATGAAAGGCTGGAAGAATATTTACCAAGCCCATGGCCCCCGAAAACAGGCAGGAGTAACAATACTTATCTCTGACAAAGTAGACTTCAAACCTACATTGATCAAATGAGATAAAGAAGGACATTCCATACTAATAAAAGGGGAAATAGACCAAAAGGAAAGAACAATTATCAACCTATATACACCCAATGTCAATGCACCCAATTTCATAAAATGTACCCTGAAGACCTAAAAGCATATATTAACTCCAACACAGTGGTTGTGGGAGACTTTAATACCTCATTATCATCAATAGATAGGTCATCCAAACAAAAAATCAATAAAGAAATCCTAGATGTAAACTATAGCATAGGTCAAATGGACCTACTTGATGTCTACAGAATATCTCATCCAACTTCTGCACAACATACATTCTTCTCAGCAGCTCATGGAACCTTCTCGAAAATAGATCATATTCTAGGGCACAAAGCAAGCCTCAGCAAATATAAGAAAATAGAAATTATACCATGCATTCTATCTGATCACAATGCAATAAAACTAGAACTTAATGACAAAAATAAAGACAAAAAACATGCAAACAGCTGGAAACTGAATAACTCATTGCTTAATGAACAATGGGTCATTGATGAAATAGAAAAGGAAATTTAAAAGTTCCTGAAAGTCAATGAAAATGAAAACACAACCTACAGGAACCTATGGGACACAGCAAAGGCAGTCCTGAGAGGAAAGTTTATAGCCATGACTGCATATATTAAAAAGACTGAAAGATCTCAAATCAATGACCTAATGCTACATCTCAAACTCCTAGAAAACAAGAACAAGCAAATCCCAAAACAAATAGAAGGAGAGAAATATAAAAATAAGAGCTGAAATCAATGAAATAGAAACCAAAAAAAAAATACAAAGAATTAATGAAACAAAAAGTTGGTTCTTTGAAAAAATAAACAAGATTGACAGACCCCTGGCAAACCTGACTAAAATGAGGAGAGAAAAAACTCAAATCAATAGAATCAGGAATGCAAAAGGGGAGATAACAACAAACACCATGGAAGTCCAGGAAATCATCAGAGACTACTTTGAGTACCTATATTCAAATAAATTCAAAAATTTTAAAGAAATGGCAGATTTCTAGATACATATGATCATCCAAAACTGAACCAAGAGGAAATTAATCACCTCAATAGACCTATAACACAAAATGAAATTGAAGCAGCAATCAAGAGCCTCCCCAGGAAAAGTCCAGGACCCGTTGGATTCTCTGCTGAATTCTATCAGATGTTTAATGAAGAACTGATACCAACCCTCCTTAAACTGTTCCATGGAATAGAAAGGGAAGGAAAACTGCCTAACACATTTTATGAAGCCAGTATTACACTTAATTCAAAACCAGGCAAAGACACTTCCAAAAAGAACTGTAGGCCAATCTCCTTAATGAACATTGATGCAAAAATCCTCAATGAAATAATGGCAAACCAAATTCAACAACACATCAAAAAGATCATTCACCATGCCCAAGTAGGTTTCATCCCAGGAATGCAGGGGTGGTTTATCATATGAAAATCAATAAATGTAATAAACCACGTCAACAGAAGCAAAGACAAAAACCACTTGACCATCTCAATAGATGCAGAAAAGGCCTTTGATAAGATCCAACACCATTTCATGATAAAAGCTCTAAGAAAACTAGGAATAGAAGGAAAGTACCTACACATCATAAAAGCTATACATGACAGACCTACAGCCAGCATTATACTTAATGGCAAAAAACTGAAACCATTCCCTCTAAAATCAGGAACCAGACAAGGATGCCCACTATCTCTACTCCTATTCAACATGGTATTGGAATTCCTAGCCAGAGCAATTAGGCAAGAAGAAGGAATAAAAGGAATACAAATAGGTAAAGAAACTGTCAAAATATCCCTATTTGCAGATGATATGGTGCTATACCTTGACCCAAAAAACTCTACTCAAAAGCTGCTAGACACCATCCATAGCTATAGCAAGGTACCAGGATATAAAATCAACACAGAAAAATCAAATCATTAGCATTTCTATACACTAATAATGAACAAACTGAAAAAGAATATATGAAAACAATTCCATTTACAATATCCTCAAAGAAAAATCAAATACCTAGGTGTAAACTTAACAAAGGATGTGAATGACCTCTACAAGGAAAAGTATAAACTTCTGAAGAAAGAGATTGAGGAAGACTAAAGAAAGTGGAGAGATCTCCCATGCTCATGGATTGGTAGAATCAACATAGTAAAAATGTCTATACTCCCAAAAGTAATCTATATGTTTCATGCAATTCCCAATGACATTCATTAAAGAGATTGAAAAATCTACCATTAAATTAATATGGAAACACAAGAGGC
Source organism: Castor canadensis (assembly GCF_047511655.1). Taxonomy (NCBI): domain Eukaryota; kingdom Metazoa; phylum Chordata; class Mammalia; order Rodentia; family Castoridae; genus Castor; species Castor canadensis. Next base: position 140,825,472 of record NC_133387.1, read on the forward strand.
CACGAATAGCTAAGGTACTACTCAGTAAAAAGAACAACGCTGGAGGTATCACGATACCCGACTTCAAACTATATTACAAAGCAATATCAATAAAAACAGCATGGTACTGGCAGAATAAAACAGACATGAAGACCAGTGGAACAGAATAGAGGACTCAGATTTGAAGTCATACAACTATAACCAACTTGTCTTTGACAAAAGCGCTAAAAATATATGATGGAGAAAAGACAGCATCTTCAACAGAAACTGCTGGGAAAACTGGTTAGCAGTCTGCAAAAAACTGAAACTCGGTCCATGTTTATCACCCTATAGCAGTATTAACTCAAAATGGCTCAAGGACCTTAATATCAGACCCCAAACTCTAAAGTTGGTACAGGAAAGAGTAGGAAGTAGTCAGGAGTTAATAGATATAGGCAAGAACTTTCTCAATGGAACCCCAACAGCACAGCAACTAAGAGACAGCATAGATAAATGGGACTTAATAAAACTAAAAACTTCTGCTCAACAAAAGAAATGGTCTCTAAACTGAAGAGAACACCCACAGAGTGGAAGAAAATATTTGCCAGCTACACATCAGACAAAGGACTGATAACCAGAATATATAGGGAACTCAAAAAACTAAATTCTCCCAAAATTAATGAACCAATAAGGAAATGGGCTATGAACTAAACAGAACTTCTCAAAATAAGAAATTCAAGTGGCCATAAAACACATGAAAAAATGCTCACCATCTGTAGTAATAAAGGAAATGCAAATTAAAACCACACTAAGGTTCCACCTCACCCCTGTTAGAATAGCCATCATTAGCAACACCACTAGCAACAGGTGTTGGCGAGGATGCAGGGAAAAAGGAACCCTCTTACACTGCTGGTGAGAATGTAAACTAGTACAACCACTCTGAAAAAAAATTTGGAAGCTACTTAAAAATCTAAACATTGATCTACCATATGATCCTGCAGTACCACTCTTGGAGATATATCCAAAAGAATGTGACTCAGGTTACTCCAGAGGCACCTGCACACCCATGTTTATTGCAGCACTATTGACAATAGCCAAGTTATGGAATCAACCAAGATGCTCCACTACTGATGAATGGATTAAGAAAATATGATGTTTATACAAATGGAATTTTATGCAGTCATGAAGAAGAATGAATTGTTATCATTCACAGGTAAATGGATGGAATTGGAGAACATCATTCTGAGTGAGGTTAGCCTGGCCCAAAAGACCAAATATCATATGTTCTCCCTCATATGCGGACATTAGATCAAGGGTAACACAACAAGGAAATTGGACTTTGATCACATGATAAAGCGAGAACACACAAGGAATGTATGGAGATAGGCAAGATACGCAAAAAACTAGATAGCATTTGTTGCCCTCAATGCAGAGAAACTAAAGCAGATACCTTAAAAGCAACTGAGGCCAATAGGAAAAGGGGACCAGGAACTAGAGAAAAGGTTAGTTCAAGAAGAATTAACCTAGAAGGTAACACCCACGCACAGGAAATCAATGTGAGTCAATGCCCTGTATAGCTATCCTTATCTCAACCAGCAAAAACCCTTGGTCCTTCCTATTGTTGCTTATACTCTCTCTTCAACAAAATTAGAGATAAGGGCAGAGTAGTTTCTGCCTGGTAGTGATGGGCAAGGGAGGGTAAGGGAGGGAGTGAGGGGGGGTAAGAGAGGGGGGTGGGAGCAAGGGGGGAGAAATGACCCAAACCATGTATGAACATATGAATACGATAAAAATTAAAAAAAATCAAAACATTATCAAATCAAATACCCTCTTAACTTGACTCCAGATAGTCTTCAAATAACTCTATCTTTGGGCAGGTTTTCCACTGCCTTGCAACAAAAACTAAACCAAAAGTCCAAATTTTAAAATTTGTATTCCAGAAAATTAATCTGACAGTTCAAATATGGTCCTGAAATTCTTACTAATCAAAATATTTGAAAACCTTAGCCTTTCTTACCTTCTCATATGTCATTCTACAATGAAAGAAGAAAGTAATTTTTGTATTCTTTGTTCACAAAGTTGATCTGAAATTTTTAAATACTCAGAGGATAAGCAGAACACTATGTCTCTGCATTGTCTCCTACAGCTGTTGTACTCTGCATTAGTCTACTGATCTGTTCCCAGAAGATGCTAATCAATTTGTAAAGAGAGGAAGAAACTCCAAACTTAAAAAAAAACAACAACAACAAAAACCAAAAACCTACTTAAATGATAATTAACTTAAATGTCCATGTGTCCTCTAGGGGGAGCCAACAAGTCAGTTATTTTCAGGCTGAGATTCAGACAAGGCAAATGACAAAAATGATGAGGTAGGAAAGTGTTGCCACAGAAGAGTAATTGTAAAGAAGACCACTTATCAAAGTAACACTGGATTTATCTAAGCAGAGTAAATTGGGAAAGTGAAGAAGAGAATGTTGGGGAAGAGCTACAGGCTTCCAGCTCACACTGCTTTTGGCTGTGAGACAGACCAAGTGGGCCCTACAGCCAAGCTGGCTGAGAGAAATGTCCTGCTATGGAGGAAATAGAATTTCTCAGCTTGGAGGAGGCACCAACTGAGTCCCCACATTCAGAAGGGACAGTGGGCAGTGCAAAGTGTCTGGTCACTGGGGTCATTCTTTCTTGAACATGACTAAAGTCAAGACGTCTCCAAAGAGGATAAGCAATCCTATTGTCTGTTCAAAATGAAACATAACCAAGAACTAAGCTCTTAGGATGTAAAGAGGAAATGCCTGAGTTTGGAGTTTAAATGACTCACACAGCTGTGGTCAGATTTGACATCCAAAAGAGCGAGAATGTGGTGGAGGCACTTAATGAAAGAGTTGACGACAAATATTTAAAAACTCTTGTTGATACGTAAATGTGTCCCTTCTCAGTCTCCTTTGCTAGTAGTTTCTGACCACTTGACAGTGGAAGAGCTCAAGGCTCAGTTCCCGCTACCCACCATCCCACCCAGATGTCCACTAGGCAAGTCCAGTGTCTCCTCTCATTTCCTTCCCTACTATTAGAAAACATATCTACCTGACAGTACTTGTTTGCTCAGGCTTGTCCCAGTTTTAGCACTGAAAACCCCATATCTTTGAACCCCCCCCCCCAGTCTCAGACAAACAGGAAATTGGTCATCCTTCGGAAAAGTATACTGTATAATGTTTCAGTCAATGACTGCCTATATATATGACTGTGGTCACATAAAATGCTATCACCTAGTGACATCATAACCATCTCAGTCTGAGTACACACAAAATTGATGTTTGCAAGATGACAGAATCACCTAGCAATGCATTTCTTAGAACATATCCCCATTGGTAAGTGGTTTATGACTGTACTATATATTCTACTTCTTCATTGTCAGTATCCTAACAATATCTTGCGCCATGAAGGTCAGGGTCTTTGGCTGATTGTATTTCAAAATACAATACCACTGTGTTCTGAGTCTAGAACTGTACCTGGGGTTCATGGTAAGTTCTCAGTAAACATTTAATGAATGAATGGAGAGCCATTATTATGATTACTAAAACTTAGGATCATGTCTTTGTTAGTATATAAAAAATTTTTAAATTTGTTGAAAGAATAATTGAATAATTCACTTATAAATTTACATAATTAAATATAAATATAACAATGAGTATATTATATACTTATTACATAAATATAACACTAATGTGTATATTAATTGCTAATAGACTTGCATATTTAACTCTTATTATCATGTGAGTTGCTAATTACCTTTGTTTATAAATTTTGGTGGTACTGGGTTAGAACTCAGGGCTTCATGCTTGCAAGGCAGGTGTTCTACTGCTTGAGCCACACCTCCAGCACTTTGTGCTTTGGTTAATTTGGAGGCAGTTTCTCACTTTTTTCTTTGGCCAGCCTGAACTGTGCTCTTTCGATTGTACACTTATTGCTGGGATGATTGGCATATGCCACCATGTCATTCTATTGATTGAAATGAGATCTTGCTAACTGTTGTTATGGACTGACCTCAAACCATGATACTCCCTATCTCAGCCTCCCAAGTAACTAGGATTAAAGGAGTGAGCCATGGGCTCCTGGCTTGCTAATTCCCTTTTAAGGAATTCCCCTTCCTCCCTTCTCTCCTCCTCCCTCTCCTCTCCTCCTCCCTCTCCTCTCTCCTCCCTCTCCTCTCCTTTTTTCTCTCCTTTTACCCCTCCCCTACTCCTCCTCCCTCTCCCTCCTCTCCTCCTTCTCCCTCCTCTCCTCTCTCTTCCTTTCTTCCCTCCCCCTTTCTCCTCCTCTTCTTTTTTTCTTCTTCTTTCTTCTTACAAACATGTATGTGTACACATATAGTGGACACACAGTGCTAAGCACAGTATAGTTGAAGCCTCAGCTAGAGGTTAGCTGCCTGGGAGAGTGTGCATTCCTTATATTCAGATGACCAGAGGGACAATGGTATCTCCATGTTGTCCAGGTGGTGGCCAGCTGCACTCCTGCCTGATTTCCTCCCCTCAACTTCTGCAGTCCCTACCACTGTGGGACTGAGTTGTTCCAAAAGTTGGACTTTAATCTCTACACACTTATAATGACTACAGATCTTGAACTTTTCCAAAGAAATCTGTCAAACTATTCAAATCAAAATAAAAAGCTCTCTGAGGTCCAATGAAGCCTTTTCAAGAGGTACAGGTAGTGCTGGAAGGGACTTGAAGAGCAGGCAAGGAAGGGAGATGGGGACAAACATGTCCTGTTTGTAAGGGAAGCTCAGCCTTTAACAACAAAATGGAGCAGCTCTGAGGCAATTAAGGAGAACACAAAACTCCACCAAGTGAAAGGCTGAGAGGACAGGATAAGCAAAGAACTGGGAGAGCTGAGGGATTGTGGGCAGGTTGTGTCCATGCCTTTGTGTGAATCAATGGCTGAGGTTGTCTTAGGTCCTAATGAAGACAGGCAGAGTGGTCAGACGCCACCCTGACTGTGACAATGATCCCACTTCAGGCAATCTATCTGGTCACCTGAGTATATCATGTCTAAGTATTTCCAGTCCAGGAGGGATTTCTGCCTGATATTCCTTCTTTAAATCCATCATCATACTTTACAACTTTAGTCATATACCACAAAACTTGACTAGGCTCAAGGACAATGCAGTCAGACAAATCCACTCCAACCCTGCTTAGCTGTTTCCCTTAACCTTGGGTAAAGGCCCTCTTGCTCTAGAACCTTCTTCTTCCTCTCTTCTCCCTAGGCCTGAGGTCTCCAAGCTCTGCTGCCCATAGGAATCTCCTGGCAGCTTAAACAACCAATAAAGTCTCTGTCCCATGCACAGGCTCTGATCTCAATGCCCAGACTTGGGCTTTTAGGTGATTCTAATATGCAGCCAGCATGAGAACCACTGTTCTGGATCCTGGGTTGCAGGTAGATACCTGAATCCTGATGCTGGCTTCACCTGTTTGCCAAGAGAAATAGGTGACAGGGAAGGCAAAGGCCCTTGCTTCATCCTTGCTGGGGGATGAAAAAGCAGGCAAAAGTCCTCATCCTCCAAACCCAAATTTCATCAGTTCCAGACATTTTTCAGGTTGTAACCAGGTGTAAAAATTACTAATTTTTACTTTTGAAAAAATTCAACGTCTTTCTCTGAAGAAACTAGGAAAAGAAGGAATGTTCCTTAACATAGTAAAGGCTATATGACAAACTTAGAGCTAGCATCATACTAAATGGAGAACAACTGAAATCATTCCCATTAAAGTCAGTTATGAGACAGGGCTGTCTGCTTTCCCCACTCCTATTCCATATATTTTGGAATTACTAGTCATAGCAATATGACATGAACAAAAAATAAAAAGAATTCAAATAGGGAAGGAAGAAGTCAAACTATCCCTGTTTGCAGATGACATGATCCTATACCTAAGAGACCCTATAAACACTACCAAAAAACTACTAGAAATCATATTTTTTTTGGTAAAGTAGCAGGATACAAAATTAACATACAGAAGTCAGTAGCCTTCCTATGTACCAACAACAAACAAACTGAGAATAGAATCTGGGGAAAAAACCCAATTTACAATAATACAATAAAGTACCTTGGAATAAATTTAATGAAAGAAATCAAAGACCTTTTTAATGAGAACTATAAACCACTGAAGAGAGAAATCAAAGAAGGCATCAGAAGATTGAAAGACCTTCCATGCTCTTGGATTGGTAGAATCAACATTATGAAAATGGCCATACTACCAAAAGTAATCTACACATTTAGTGAAATCCCTATCAAAATTCCAATGACATTCTGCACAGAAATAGAAATGTCAATCTTGAAATGCATATGGAAACACAAAAGACCTCAAACAGCCAAAACAATTCTGAGCAAAAAGTCCAATGCTGGAAGCATCACAATACCCGACTTCAAACTATACTACAGAACCATAATAATAAAAACAGCATGGTATTGGCACATAAACAGATAAAGACCAATGGATCAGAATAGAAGACACAGACATAAACCCACATACCTACAGCTAACTGATCTTTGACAGAGGAGCCCGATTACATAATGGAGAAAAGACAGCCTCTTCAACAAATGCTGCTGGGAAAACTGGATATTCACATGTAGAAGATTGAAACTAGATCCCTGTCTTTCACCCTGTAACAAAATCAACTCAAAGTGTATCAAGGACCTTGATATAAGGCCTGAAACCCAGAAACAACTCCAAAAAGCCGTAAAAAATACACTGGAACAGATAGGTTTAGGGCACAACTTTCTCAACAGAACTCAAAAGGCTCAGCATGTGAGAGAAAGAATAAACAAATGGGACTGCATCAAACTAAAGAGCTTCTGCACAGCAAAGGAAACAGTCACTAGACTCAAGAGATAGCCCACAGAATGGGAGAAAAATTTTGCCAGCTACCCACCTGATAAGAGACTAATATCCAGAATCTACAGGGAACTCAAAAAACTCAGCCTTCAAAGAATGAACAACTCAATCAAGAAACGTGCACATGAGTTAAACAGAGAATTCTCAAAGGAAGAGGTACAAATGGCCAGTAAATACAGGAAGAAGTATTCAACCTTGCTGGTTATAAAAGAGATGAAAATCAAAACAGCACTTAGATTTTATCTCACTGCAGTTAGAATGCCACAATCAAAGGCAACAACAACAACAAATGCTGTTGAGGATGTGTCAAAACAGGAACCCATACACTGCTGGGAGGAATGCAAGTTACTACAACCCATATGGAAAGCAGTATGGAGATTCCTCAAAAAGCTAGAGCTAGAACTGCCATATGGCCCATTGATACCATTCCTGAGCATCTACCCAAAAGAACCTAAGACAGGATACAGTAGAGACACCTGAACACTGATGTTCTTTGCAACACTATCCACAATAGTCAAGCTCTGGAAACCACCCAGAAACCCTGCAACTGGTGAATGGATCATGAAATTATGATACATATACACAATGGAGTATTACTCAGCTTCAAGGAATAATGACATGGTATTTGAAGGTAAATGGATGCAATTGGAGAACATCATGCTAAGTGAAGTGAGCCAGGATCAGAAACACAAAAGACACATGATTTCCCTCATATGAGGAAGATAGATCCAAAGATAAATATATGTACCAAAACAAGCATGATCATATACAAACACAGATGTAGAACATGTTTGTAAGAGTGGAACTACTCCATGGAACTTGGGGAAAGAGGGAAAGGAAAAGAGAATGACAGGGCATTAGTAATATCGCATACCAGAAGATGTAAAGGTAGAGGATATAAGGATGTGTATTGAAAGATGTTGAAAAACAGGGAGAGGGAGGTAAAGAAGTAAGGGAGAGCAATTGAAGGGATTGAACAGACCAAAGTAAGTCACACCCACAGAGGGCATACATTGAGACACCCCTTTGAATGTCAACATAAATATTAACGGAAATCAGGACTGAAAAATAGGCACTGTGTGTGTGTGTGTGTGTGTGGTGGGGGTATTAGTAGGAGGGTGAAGGAAGGAGATTAAGGTGACAGAATGCAGTTGATGGACTTCAAATACCTATATGAAATAGAATTAAATAACCTCTTGCAATTGCTTTAAGTGGGGTGGGGAGGAGGCAGGGTGGGGGGAGAGATGATGGAGGCAATGTACATAATGTAGAATATAAGTCTAATGGGAATTGTCACTATGAATCTGCCCTGTATAATGAATATAATGAATATATAACCCAAAATTTATGAAAATATCCCAATGACATTCTTCACAGAGATAGAAAAATGAACCGTAAAATTCGTATGGAAACACAAAACACGTAGAATAGCCAAAGTAATTCTGAGCAAAAAGTCCAATGCTGGAGGTATGACAATTCCTGACTTCTATAATATACTACTATATTATATATTATGCTTCTATATATGCTTTTATATTATACTATGACTGTACTATACTACAGAGTAGAATAAAATTTCTTATAATATATCAAATATATCATAGTTGAATTCATCTCCTCTGCCCTTCTCCTTATCTCCTCCTCTCCCCATTCTTGGTACAGTTTCAACAGGTGTCATTTTTGTCATTTATATACATGTGTACACAGTATTTGTACTATATTCACCTTCCCATGCCCTTTTCCTACCTCCTCTCCTATCCCACTAGTACCATCCCACCCCAGGAAGGACCTGTTCTGCCCTCCTATTTTTGAATTTTGTAAAAGAGAAAAATGACATTTTTGTTTCTTTAAGATAGCTACCCAGGGTGTTTCCTTGTGACATGTCCATTTATCTGTATTATAACCCAAATTTGTTCATCTCCTCTATTTTTCTTCTTTCTACCTTAGTCCCCTTCTTATGGTGATTTCAGCAGGTGTAACAATTCCTTGTTCATTCTTGTGGAGAGTACCTCAATCATATTCACCTTTTAACCTTCTTTTACCCTCTTTAAACCTTTTGTATGTGACCTCCCCTTAGTGTGACATGTTTTTCCTAATATTGATGTATTTGTATTGAGTCTATATTCCATGTATGAGAGAAAATATGTGACTTTTGGCCTACTGAACCTGGCTAAATTCACCTAAAATGATTTTCTCCAGTTTCATCCATTTACCTGAAAATGACAAAATTTCATTCTTCTTTGTAACTGAGTAAAATTCCATTGTATATAAATACCACATTTTCTTAATCCATTCATTAGTGGTGGTGCATGTTGGCTGTTTCCAGAACTTAGTTATTAGGAGTAGTGCTGCAATAAGCATGGGTGTGCATGTGTCTTTATTGTAACCTGACTTACATTCATTTGGGTATATCACTAGGAGTGGTATTGCTGGATCATATGGCAGTTCTGTTTTTAATTTTTTGAGGAGCCTCAAAAAATTGTTTTCCATACTGGTTCTACAAATTTACATCCCACTAGCAGTGTATGAGGGTTCCTATTTCCCCACATCCTCACCAACATCTTTTGTTGTTTGTGTTCTTGATGATAGCCATTCTATCAGGAGTGAAGTGGAATCTTAATGTGGTTTTGATTTGTATTTCCTTTATGGCTAGGGATGTTGAGCATTTCTTCATGTTTTTTTTAGCTGTTTGGAGTTCTTCCTTTGAAAAAGCTCTGTTTCATTCATTTATCCATTTCTTCATTGGATCTTGATTTTTTGGGAGTTTAGTTTTTTTGAACTCCCCATATATTCTTGTTATTAACTCCTTCTCAGAGGTATAGCTGGCAAAGATTTTCTCCCATTCTGTGGGCAGCCTCTTCAATCTAGTGACCATTTCTTTTGTTGTACAGAAGCTTTTTAGTTTCATGTAGTCTCATTTGTCATTGCTTTCTCTTAGTTGCTGAGCCACTTGAATTCTATTTAGGAAGTCATTGCCTATGCCTATTAATTCCAATATAGTCCCTGTTCTTTCCTACACTAGCTTCAAAGGTTCAGATTTGATACTTATACAGGATGTAAGACATGGATCTAGTTTCAGTTTTCCACAGGCAGATATCCAGTTTCCCCAGCAATATTTGTCGAAGAGGCTGTCTTTTCTTCATCACATTTTTTTGGTGCCTTTGTCAAAAATCAGGTAGATGTAGCTGCATTGGTTTATGTCTGGGTCTTATATTCTAATCCATTGGTCTTCATGTCTGTTTTTGTGCCAGAAATATGCTGTTGTGTTGCTATGACTCTGTAGCATAGTTTGAAGTTGAGTATTTTGCTATCTTCAGCGTTCCCCTTTTTGCTCAGTATTGCATTGGCTATTCTTGGTCTTTTGTGCTTCCAAATGAACTTAAAAAATTATTTTATTGTTTTTACATTTACTTACATGTGTATACTTTATTTGGGCCACCCCCCTCACCCCACTTCTGGATAGAACCTTTCCTCCCTCTTCTTCTCTGATTTTGTTGAAGAGAAAACATAGAAATAATAAGAAAAACCTAGCATGTTTTTGGTAGTTTGAGATAAAGATAGCTATACAGAGAGAGTCCTAGCATTGCTTCCATGCACGTGTGTATTATAATCCACACTGGTTTATCTCTACCAGACCTTTTCACTACATCCCATAGTAGCCTCTGCCAGTTTAAGATTATTATATTCACTCCTATATAGTGAAGTACCTCAATCACATTCAAGTTTTAGATTTCCTTCCCATTCCCTATTCCTCCTGTGCACATTCTTCCCCTTAGTGTGTGACCCATGTCCAATAATATTACTTTATTTGTTTTAGGTCTATAACCTGCACCTGAGGGAGAACATGAGATTTTTTGTCTTCTGAGCTTGACTAACTTCACTTAAAATGATGTGCTCCAGTTCCATCCATCTACTTGCGAATTGCAAAATTTCATTCTTCTTTGTGGCTGAATAAAATTCCATTGTGAATAAATACTACATTTTCTTAAACCATTCATTGATAGTGAGACATCTTGACTGTTTCCATAGCTAGGATATTGTGAATAGTGCTGCAATAAACATGGGTGTGCAGATGTCTTTGGAATAACCTGAGTTGCATTCCTTTGGGTATATTCCTAGGAGTGGCATTGCTGGATCATATGGCAGATCTATGTTTAGTTTTTTAAGAAGCCTCCATATTGTTTTCCAAAGTGATTGTACAAGCTTACATTCCCACCAGCAGTGTATGAGGGTTCTTTTTTCCCTGCATCCTTATAAACAACATTTGTTGTTATTGGTGTTCTTGATGGGAGCAATTCTAACAGATATGAGGTGGAATCCTAGTGTGGTTTTTTTTTTTTTTCATTTTTCTTTTATTATTCATATGTGCATACAAGGCTTGGTTCATTTCTCCCCCTTGCCCCCACCCCCTCCCTTACCACCCACTCCACCCCCTCCCGCTCCCCCCCTCAATACCCCGCAGAAACTATTTTGCCCTTATCTCTAATTTTGTTGTAGAGAGATTATAAGCAATAATAGGAAGGAACAAGGGTTTTTGCTGGTTGAGATAAGGATAGCTATACAGGGCATTGACTCACATTGATTTCCTGTGTGTGGGTGTTACCTTCTAGGTTAATTCTTTTTGATCTAACCTTTTCTCTAGTTCCTGGTCCCCTTTTCCTATTGGCCTCAGTTGCTTTAAGGTATCTGCTTTAGTTTCTCTGCATTAAGGGCAACAAATGCTAGCTAGTTTTTTAGGTGTATTACCTATCCTCACCCCTCCCTGTGTGCTAAAGCTTTTATCATGTGCTCATAGTCCAATCCCCTTGTTGTGTTTGCCCTTGATCTAATGTCCACATATGAGGGAGAACATACGATTTTTGGTCTTTTGGGCCAGGCTAACCTCACTCAGAATGATGTTCTCCAATTCTATCCATTAACCAGCAAATGATAACATTTTGTTCTTCTTCATGGCTGCATAAAATTCCACTGTGTATAGATACCACATTTTCTTAATCCATTCGTCAGTGCTGGGGCATCTTGGCTGTTTCCATAACTTGGCTGTTGTGAATAGTGCTGCAATAACATGGGTGTGCACGTGCCTCTGGAGTAACCTGAGTCACATTCTTTTGGATATATCTCCAAGAGTGGTACTGCAGGATCATATGGTAGATCAATGTTTAGGTTTTTAAGTAGCTTCCAAATTTTTTTTTCCAGAATGGTTGTACTAGTTTACATTCCCACCAACAGTGTAAGAGGGTTCCTTTTTCCCCGCATCCTCGCCAACACCTGTTGTTGGTGGTGTTGCTAATGATGGCTATTCTAACAGGGGTGAGGTGGAATCTTAGTGTGGTTTTAATTTGCATTTCTTTCATTGTTAGGGATGGCGATCATTTTCTCATGCGTTTTTTGGCCATTTGAATTTCTTCTTTTGAGAAAGTTCTGTTTAGTTCACTTGCCCATTTCTTTATTGGTTCATTAGTTTTGGGAGAATTTAGTTTTTTAAGTTCCCTGTATATTCTGGTTATCAGTCCTTTGTCTGATGTGTACCTGGCAAATATTTTCTCCCACTCTGTGGGTGTTCTCTTCAGTTTAGGGACCATTTCTTTTGATGAACAGAAGCTGTTTAGTTTTATGAAGTCCCATTTATCTATGCTATCTCTTAGTTGTTGTGCTGCTGGGGTTTCGTTGAGAAAGTTCTTACCTATACCTACTAACTCCAGAGTATTTCCTACTCTTTCCTGTATCAACTTTAGAGTTTGTGGCCTGATATTAAGATCCTTGATCCATTTTGAGTTAATGTTGGTATAAGGTGATATACATGGATGTAGTTTCAGTTTTTTGCGGACTGCTAAGCAGTTTTCCCAGCAGTTTTTGTTGAAGTGGCTGCTATTTCTCCATTGTATGTTTTTAGCTCCTTTGTCAAAGACAAGTTGGTTATAGTTGTGTGGCTTCATATCTGGATCCTCTATTCTGTTCCACTGGTCTTCATGTCTGTTTTTGTGGAAGTACCATGCTGCTTTTATTGTTATTGCTTTGTAATATAGTTTGAAGTCAGGTATCGTGATACCTCCAGCATTGTTCTTTTGACTGAGTATTGCCTTGGTTATTCGTGGCCTCTTGGGTTTCCACATAAATTTCCCGGTAGACTTTTCAATCTCTTTAATGAATGTCATTGGAATTTTGATGGGAATTGCATTAAACATGTAGATTACTTTTGGGAGTATTGACATTTTTACTATGTTGATTATTCCAATCCAAGAACATGGGAGATCTCTCCACATTCTATAATCTTCCTCAATGTCTTTCTTCAGAAGTTTATAGTTTTCCTTGTAGAGGTCTTTCACATCTTTTGTTAGGTTTACACCTAGGTATTTGATTTTTTTTGAGGCTATTGTAAATGGAATTTGTTTTCATACATTCTTTTTCAATTTGCTCATTGTTAGTGTATAGAAATGCTAATGATTTTTCTATGTTGATTTTATATCCTGCTACCTTGCTGTAGCTATTGATGATGTCTAGAAGCTTCTGAGTAGAGCTTTTTGGGTCTTTAAGGTTTGCATGTCATCTGCAAATAGGGATATTTTGACAGTTTCTTTACCTATTTGTATCCCTTTTATTCCTTCTTCTTGCCTGATTGCTCTGGCTAAGAATTCCAGTACTATGTTGAATAGGTTTGGAGATAGTGGGCATCCTTGTCTGGTTCCTGATTTTAGAGGGAATGGTTTCAGTTTTTCTCCATTAAGTATAATGCTGGCTGTAGGTTTGTCATATATAGCTTTTATAATGTTGAGGTACTTTCCTTCTATTCCTAGTTTTCTTAGAGCTTTTATCATGAAATGATGTTGGATCTTATCAAAGGCTTTTTCTGCATCTATTGAGATGATCAAGTGGTTTTTGTGTTTGCTTCTGTTAATGTGGTTTACTACATTTATTGATTTTCATATGTTGAACCACCCCTGCATCCCTGGGATGAAGCCTTCTTGGTCATGGTGAATAATCTTTTTGATGTGTTGTTGAATTCGGTTTGCCATTATTTTGTTGAGGATTTTCGCATCAATGTTCATTAAGGAGATTGTCCTATAGTTCTCCTTTTTGTAGGTGTCTTTGCCTGGTTTTGGGATCAGTGTAATACTGGCTTCATAAAATGTGTTTGGCAGTTTTCCTTCCCTTTCTATTTCATGGAACAGTTTAAGGAGGGTTGGTATCAGATCTTCTTTAAAGGTCTGATAGAATTCAGCAGAGAATCCATCAGGTCCTGGACTTTTCTTTGGGGGAGACTCTTGGTTGCTGCTTCACTTTCATTTTCTGTTATAGATCTATTCAGGTGATTAATTTCCTCTTGGTTCAGTTTTGGATGATCATATGTATCTAGAAATCTGTCCATTTCTTTAAGATTTTCAAGTTTATTTGAATATAGGTTCTCAAAGTAGTCTCTGATGATTTCCTAGACCTCCATGGTGTTTGTTGTTATCTCCCCTTTTGCATTCCTGATTCTTCTAAATTGGGTTTTTTCTCTCCTCATTTTAGTCAGGTTTGCCAGGGGTCTATCGATCTTGTTTATTTTTTCAAAGAACCAACTTTTTGTTTCATTAATTCTTTGTATGGGTTTTTTGGTTTCTATTTTTTTGATTTCAGCTCTTATTTTTATTATTTGTCTCCTTCTATTTGTTTTGGGATTTGCTTGTTCTTGTTTTTCTAGGAGTTTGAGATGTATCAGTAGGTCATTGATTTGGGATCTTTCAGTCTTTTTATTATATGCACTCATGTCTATAAACTTTCCTCTCAGGACTGCCTTAACTGTGTCCATAGGTTCTGGTAGGTTGCGTTTTCATTTTCATTGAGTTCTAGGAACTTTTTAATTTCCTGTTTTATTTCATTAATGATCCATTGTTCATTAAGTAATTAGTTATTTAGTTTCCAGCTGTTTGCATGTTTTTTGTCTTTACTTTTGTTGTTGAGTTCTACTTTTACTGTATTGTGATCAGATAGTATGCATGGTATAATTTCTATTTTTTATATTTGCTGAGGCTGGCTTTGTGCCCTAGGGTATGATCTATTTTGGAGAAGGCTCCATGAGCTGCTGAGAAGAATGTATATTGTGTAGAAGTTGGATGAAATGTTCTGTAGACATCAAGTAAGTCCATTTGATCTATTGTATATTTTAGATCTTGGATTTCTTTATTGATTTTTTTGTTTGCATGACCTATCTATTGATGATAATGAGGTGTTAAAGTCTCCCACAACCACTGTGTTGGCATTAATATATGCTTTTAGGTCTTTAGGGTATGTTTGATGAAATTGGGTGCGTTGACATTGGGTGCATACAGGTTGATGATTATTATTTCCTTTTGGTCTATTTCCCCTTTTATTAGTAAGGAATGTCCTTCTTTATCTCATTCTTTTTCTTTTATTATTCATATGTGCATACAAGGCTTGGGTCAATTCTCCCCTCTGCCCCCACCCCCTCCCTTACCACCCACTCCGCCCCCTCCCTCTTCCCCCCCACCCCCTCAATATCAAGCAGAAGCTATTTTGCCCTTATTTCTAATTTTGTGATAAAGAGTGTATAAGCAATAATAGGAAGGAACAAGGATTTTTGCTGGTTGAGATATGGACAGCTATACAGTGAGTTGACTCTCATTAATTTCCTGTGTGTGTGTGTTACCTTCTAGGTTAATTCTTTTTGATCTCACCTTTTCTCTGGTTCCTGGTCCCCTTTTCCTATTGGCCTCAATTGCTTTTAAGGTATCTGCTTTAGTTTCTCTGCGTTAAGGGCAAAAAATGCTAACTAATTTTTTAGGTGTCCTACCTATCCGCACCCCTCCCTTGTGTTCTAAAGCTTTTATCATGTGCTCAAAGTCCAAACCCATTGTTGTGTTTGCCCTTGATCTAATGTCCACATATGAGGGAGAACATACAATTTTTGGTCTTTTGGGCCAGGCTAACCTCACTCAGAATGATGTTCTCCAATTCCATCCATTTACCAGCGAATGATAACATTTCGTTCTTCTTCATGGGTGCATAAAATTCCATTGTGTATAGATACCACATTTTTTAATCCATTCGTCAGTGGTGGGGCATCTTGGCTGTTTCCATAACTTGGCTGTTGTGAATAGTGCCACAGTAAACATGGGTGTCAAGTGCCTCTGGAGTAACCTGTGTCACAGTCTTTTGGGTATATCCCCAAGAGTGGTATTGCTGGATCAAATGGTAGATCAATGTTTAGCTTTTTAACTAGCCTCCAAATTTTTTTTCCAGAATGGTTGTACTAGTTTACATTCCCACCAACAGTGTAAGAGGGTTCTTTTTTCCCCACATCCTCGCCAACACCTGTTGTTTGTGGTGTTGCTAATGATGGCTATTCTAACAGGGGTGAGGTGGAATCTTAGTGTGGTTTTAATTTGCATTTCCTTTATTGCTAGAGATGGTGAGCATTTTTTCATGTGTTTTTTGGCCATTTGAATTTCTTCTTTTGAGAAAGTTCTGTTTAGTTCACTTGCCCATTTCTTTATTGGTTCATTAGTTTTGGGAGAATTTAGTTTTTTAGGTTCCCTATAATATTCCAGTTATCATTCCTTGGTCTGATGTATAGTTGGCAAATATTTTCTCCCACTCTGTGGGTGTTCTTTTCATTTTAGAGACCATTTCTTTTGATGAACAGAAGCTTTTTAGCTTTATGAGGTCCCATTTATCTATGCTATCTCTTAGTTGCTGTGCTGCTGGGGTTTCGTTGAGAAAGTTCTTACCTATACCTACTAACTCCAGAGTATTTCCTACTCTTTCTTGTATCAACTTTAGAGTTTGTGGTCTGATATTAAGATCCTTGATCCATTTTGAGTTAATAATGGTATAGGGTGATATACATGGATGTAATTTCAGTTTTTTGCAGACTGCTAAGCAGTTTTCCCAGCAGTTTTTGTTGAAGAGGCTGCTATTTCTCCGTTGTATATTTTTAGCTCCTTTGTCAAAGACAAGTTGGTTATAGTTGTGTGGCTTCATATCTGGGTCCTCCATTCTCTTCCACTGGTCTTCATGTCTGTTTTTGTGGCAGTACCATGCTGCTTTTATTGTTATGCTTTGTAATATAGTTTGAAGTCAAGTAAGGTGATACCTCCAGCATTGTTCTTTTGACTGAGCATTGCCATGGCTATTCATGGCCTCTTGTGTTTCCATATAAATTTAACAGGAGATTTTTCAATCTCTTTAATGAATGTCATTGGAATTTTGATGGGAATTGCTTTAAACATGTAGATTACTTTTGGGAGTATAGACATTTTTACTATGTTGATTATTCCAATCCATGAGCATGGGAGCTCTCTCCACTTTCTATAGTCTTCCTCAATCTCTTTCTTCAGAAGTGTATAGTTTTCCTTGTAGAGGTCTTTCACATCTTTTGTTAGGTTTACACCTAGGTATTTGATTTTTTTTGAGGCTATTGTAAATGGAATTGTTTTCATACATTCTTTTTCAACTTGCTCATTGTTAGTGTATAGAAATGCTAATGATTTTTCTATGTTGATTTTATATCCTGCTATCTTGCTGTAGCTATTGATGGTGTCTAGGAGCTTCTGAGTAGAGTTTTTTGGGTCTTTAAGTTATAGGATCATGTCATCTGCAAATAGGGATATTTTGACAGTTTCTTTACCTATTTGTATTCCTTTTATTCCTTCTTCTTGCCTAATTGCTCTGGCTAGGAATTCCAGTACTATGTTGAATAGGAGTGGAGAGAGTGGGCATCCTTGTCTCATTCCTGATTTTAGAGAGAATGGTTTCAGTTTTTGTGCATTAAGTATAATGCTGGCTGTAGGTTTGTCATATATAGCTTTTATAATGTTGAGGTACTTTCCTTCTATTCCTAGTTTTCTTAGAGCTTTTATCATGAAATGGTGTTAGATTTATCAAAGGTTTTTTCTGCATCTCTTGAGTTAATCATGTGGTTTTTGTGTTTGCTTCTGTTAATGTGGTTTATTACATTTATTGATTTTCATATGTTGAACCACCCCTGCATCCCTGGGATGAAGCCTACTTGGTCGTGGTGAATAGTCTTTTTGATGTGTTGTTGAACTTGGTTTGCCATTATTTTGTTGAGGATTTTTGCATCAATTTGCATTAAGGAGATTGGCCTATAGTTCTCCTTTTTGAAGGTATCTTTGCCTGGTTTTGTGATAAGTGTAATACCGGCTTCATAAAATGTGTTTGGCAGTTTTCCTTCCCTTTCTATTTCGTGGAACAGTTTAAGGAGGGTTGGTATCAGTTCTTCTTTAAAGGTCTGATAGAATTCAGCAGAGAATCCATGACGTCCTGGACTTTTCTTTTTGAGGAGACTCTTGATTGCTGCTTCAATTTCATTTTGTGTTATAGGTCTATTCAGGTGAATAATTTCCTTTTGGTTCAGTTTTGGATGATCATATGTATCTAGAAATCTGTCCATTTCCTTTAGATTTTCAAATTTATTTAAATATAGGTTCTCAAAGTAGTCTCTGATGATTTCCTGGACTTCCATGGTGTTTGTTGTTATCTCCCCTTTTGCATTCCTGATTCTACTAATTTGGGTTTTTTCTCTCCTCATTTTAGTCAGGTTTGCCAGAGGTCTATCGATCTTGTTTATTTTTTCAAAGAACCAACTTTTTGTTTCATTAATTCTTTGTATTGTTTTTTTGGTTTCTATTTCATTGATTTCAGCTCTTATTTTTATTATTTGTCTCCTTCTATTTGTTTTGGGATTTGCTTGTTCTTGTTTTTCTAGGAGTTTGAGATGTATCATTAGGTCATTGATTTGGGATCTTTCAGTCTTTTTAATATATGCACTCATGGCTATAAACTTTCCTCTCAGGACTGCCTTAGCTGTGTCCCATAGGTTCTGGTATGTTGTGTTTTCATTTTCATTCACTTCCAGGAATTTTTTAATTTCCTCTTCTATTTCATCGATGATCCATTCTTCATTAAGTAATGAGTTATTTAATTTCCAGCTGTTTGCATGTTTTTTGTCTTTACTTTTGTTGTTGAGCTCTACTTATAGTGCATTGTGATCAGATAGTATGCATGGTATAATTTCTATTTTCTTATATTTGTTGAGACTTTTTGTGCCCTAGGATATGATCTATTTTGGAGAAGGTTCCATGGGCTGCTGAGAAGAGTGTATGTTGTGTAGAGTTTGGATGAAATGTTCTGTAGACATCAACTAGGTCCATTTGATCTATTGCATATTTTAGATCTTGGATGTCTTTATTGATTTTTTGTTTGGATGACCTATCTATTGATGATAACGGGGTGTTAAAGTCTCCTACAAGCACTGTGTTGTTGTTTATATATACTTTTAGGTCTTTCAGGGTATGTTTAATGAAATTGGGTGCGTTGACATTGGGTGCATACAGATTGATGATTTTTATTTCCTTTTGGTCTATTTCCCTTTTTATTAGTATGGAATGTCCTTCTTTATCTCATTTGATCAATGTAGGTTTGAAGTCTACTTTGTCAGAGATAAGTATTGCTACTCCTGCTTGTTTTCAGTGGCCATTGACTTGGTAAATATTCCAGCCTTTCATCCTAAGCCTATGTTTATTTCTGTCAGTGAGATGTGTCCCCTGTAAGCAACAAATTGTTGGATCTTCCTTTTTAATCCATTTCATCAAGCGGTGCCTTTGATGGGTGAATTAATTCCATTAACATTAAGCATTAGTACTGATATGTATGTGGTGATTCCTGTCATTTAGTTGTCTTAGTTGTTTGAACGTTTGATTGTGTGTACCTAAGTTGAGTTTACTCTCTACTGTCTTGCTTTTTCTTTTCCTGTGGTTTGGTGCTGCCTGCCTTTTCATGGTTAAGTTGGGTGTCACTTTCTGTGTGCAGGATCCCTTGCAGAATCTTTTGTAGTGGTGGCTTTGTTGTCACATATTGTTTTAGTTTCTGCTTATCACGGAAGACTTTTATTGCTCCATCTATTTTGAATGATAGTTTTGCTGGGTAGAGTATCCTGGGGTTGAAGTTATTTTCATTCAGTGCCTGGAAGATCTCCTCCAAAGCTCTTCTTGCTTTTAATGTTTCTGTTGAGAAGTCTGCTGTGACTTTGATGGGTTTACCTTTGTATGTTACTTGTTTTTTCTCTCTTACAGCCTTTAATATTCTTTCCCTAGTTTTTGAACTTGTTGTTTTAATGATGATATGTCGTGGGGTAGTTCTATTTTGTTCTGGTCTGTTTGGTGTCCTGGAGGCCTCTTGCATCTGTATGGGAATATCTTTCTCTAGATTTGGGAAATTTTCTGTTATAATTATTGTTGAATATATTACGCATTCGCTTTGCTTGCACCTGTTCTCTTTCTTTGATGCCCATGATTCCCAAGTTTGGTCTTTTGATGGAGTCAGTGAGTTCTTGCATGTTCTTTTCACAGGTCTTGAGTTGTTTATTTAATAGTTCTTTGGTTTTTCCTTTAATTACCATTTCATCTTTAAGTTCTGAGATTCTGTCTTCTGTTTGTTCTATTCTGCTGGATTGGCCTTCCATTTTGTTTTGCAGTTCTGTTTCATTCTTTTTTCTGAGGTTTTCCATATCCTGGGTGGTTTCCTCTTTAATGTTGTCTATTTTTGTCCTGAGTTTATTTATCTGTTTATTAATCATGTTCTCTGTTTCACTTTGGTGTTTATACAGTGCTTCTATGGTTTCCTTTATTTCTTCTTTTGCTTTTTTAAATTCTCTATTTTTGTTGCCTTGGAATTTCTTGAGTGTCTCCTGTACATTTTGGTTGACCATATCCAGTATCATCTCTATAACATTCTCATTGAATACTTGTAGTATGTCTTCTTTTAAGTTATTCTTGTGGGCTTCATTGGGTTCTTTGGCATAGTTTATCTTCATTTTTTTGGAGTCTGGATCTGAGTATTTGTTTTCTTCATTTCCCTCTGGTTCCTGTACTAATTTTTTGCTGTGGGGAAACTGGTTTCCCTGTTTTTTCTGTCTTCCCATGATTGTTCTCATTGTTGTTCCTGTCCCTGTACTGTGTGCAATTAAGTATTTTCTAGCTTGTAATAATAACAATGGTAATATTTAGAATGGAAGGGTGAGAGGAGATGGAAAGCAAGAAGTTAAAGAAAAAGGGAAAAACAAATAAATAGACAAGTAGGAAAAAAGAAAATAAGGAATCAAAGAAAAGAGTTTTAGAGGTATAAGCAGGGAGCATTGGTGTACTAATCGACAGTAAGGTGAACAGGCATTAGCGAGACAGAGAGAGTATTTAAAATCAAAAATAAAAAGAATAAAGATAAGAAAAAAAATAAAAAATAAGTAAATGAAAGATATATATATATATATAAATAAAATAAAACAAAATGAAAAGTAGAAAATTAAAAAAATAATCAAAAATCTCCAAGTTCAAATGCAATGACGTTTCAGTCTTAATAATTTTGGTGTCTGTCTCCATCTCCAATCCTGGATGTGGTGCCTCAGATGTTGTTCTGTAGTTGTGTCATCAAATGGTATGCATAAAGTAGAACAAAACTGCACAAAACAAACAAACAAACAAACAAAAGAACTTACAACGTGTCCCAAGTTAAAATGCAATACAGTTTCAGTAGGTTTTTCAGCATGCAGGTGTAGTTTGGTTGTTTTCTCATCAAAGGTAGGGAGAGAGAAAAAAAAAGAGTCTGGAGACAGTTCTGTGAGTGGTATCTGTGGCTGTGGCTTGCCTGTCCGCTGCTGTTGGCCTGCTGTTGCTGGAGGTGTTATTTATGCAGATCTCACCTGGCCCCACAGGCTTTATTTATTCATAGTTCTTCTGTGTGTGAGCCTCTACCACAGCTTTCCCCTTTCCAAGCACACTGGGGGAGGTGACACTGCACCCTCTTTCTCTGACCTGCATGTTTATTTACAGTTCATGTGGGAAGTGGGTCTTCCCCCCTCTCCTGTGGAGTTTTCCTCCCACTGCCACTTTTACAAGTTTTTCTGCTCCTGATTACTGGGCGGTGCTGCTGCTCCTGCCAGATGCCATGTTTGTTTACAGTTCACATGGGAGGTGGGTCTTCCCCCCTCTCCTGTGGAGTTTTCCTCCCTCCACCACTCTCACAAGCTTTCCTGCTCCTGGTTGCTGGGCGCATGCCCCCACTCCCACCGGAGCCTCTCCGGCCAGGCCCGGCTTGTTTATTTACAGTTACAGGAAGGATTCTCTTCCCCCTTCTTTGGTGCTCAGTGCACCCTACCCTCTTTGCAACATGTCTTTATTGTCCTTATTGCTTATTACTCAGTTTCTCTTTTTTCCCAGGGTCGGGGTCAGTCTGTCCAGGGGGCTATGCTGATCTGGCCCAGGGTTGTCTGTGGAAATATCTCGGTACTGCTAAGCTCATCTTGTCCACATCTTCCTAAGCCATTTGGGCACAGGCAACTGGCGGCCTGGATTTCATGTTAAATGGTTTCTCCATTTACACTCTGCGCCGGTTGGATGTGTGGAGGGGTCAATGTTTTGCCTCTTCTCAGTGGATGCACACTTTCTGCTTCCTCCCTCTAGCCACCATCTTGGAACCCACCCCCCTTATTTCTTCTATGTCCCATTGATCACTGCGTAATTTGTTATTCAGTCTCCAATTATTTGTGTATTTTTTCCTTTTGCTTTTGTTGTTGAGTTCTAGTTTTATTGCATTGTGATCAGATAGAATGCAGTGGGTTATTTCTGTTTTCTTGTATTTGCTTATTCTTGCTTTGTGCCCTAAGATATGATCTATTTTGGAGAAAGTTCCATGGGCTGCTGAATAGAACATATATTGTGCTTGTTGTTGGATGAAATATTCTGTAGACATCAGTTACGTCCATTTGGTTTATGATGTCATTTCATTCTAGGATTTCTTTATTGATTTTTTGTTTGGATGACCTGTCTATTAGTGATAGATGGGTATTAAAGTCTCCCAGCACTACTGTTTTAGAGTCTGTATGTGCTTTTAAGTCCCTTCGTGTATGTTTCATGAAATTGGGTGCACTGACATTGGGTGCATATAGGTTGATAATTGTTATTTCCTTTTGATGCATTGCACCTTTTATTAGTATGAGTTGTCCTTCTTTGTCTTATTTCAATAATGAAAGTTTGAAGTCTACTTTGTCTGATACAAGTATTGGTACCCCTGCCTGTTTTTTTTTGGGGGGGCATTAGATTGATAAATATTCTTCCAGCCTTTCACCCTAAACCAGTGTTTATTTCTGTTCATAAGGTGAATCTCTTGTAAACAACAGATTGTCAGATATTCCCTTTTAATCAAGTTTGCCAAATGGTGTCTTTTGATGAGGGAGTCGTCCCCATTGACATTCAGTGTTAATTATAATAGATATGTGGTAATTACTGCCATTTAGTTGTTTTTGTTGTTTAAGCATTTGATTGTGTCCAGCCAAATCAATGTTACTCTCTGATTACTTGTCTTTCCTTCTTCTTCAGTTTAATGCTTCCTGTCCTCTCATGGTTTTGTTTGCTTTCATTGTAGAATTCATTGTAGAATTTTCTGTAGTGGTTACTTGATGGTCATATATTGTTTTAGTTTCTGTTTATCATGGAAGATTTTTATTGCACCATCAATTTTCAATGATAGTTTTGCTGGGTAGAGTGTCCTGGGGCTGAGATTATTTTCATTCAGTGCCCAAAATACCTCACTCCATGCCCTTCTTGCTTTTAAGGCTTATGTTGAGAAATCTGCTGTTATTTTGATGGGTTTACCTTTCTATGTTGTTTTTTCTTTCTTACAGCCTTCAGTATTCTTTCTCTTTTCTTTGTGCTTGTTGTTTTAATGACAATATGTTGTGAAGAGGTTCTATTTTGGTCATGTCTGTTTGGTGTCCTGGAGGTTTCCTATACCTTTATGAGGAAAACTTTCTTGAGATTTGGGGAATTTTCTGTTATTATTTTATTGAATATATTACATATTCCTTTATTTACTTTTTAATTCGTTTATTCATATGTGCATACATTGGGCCATTTCTACTCCCTACCCCCTACCCCCTCCCTCTCTTCCAGGCAGAATCTGTTCTGACCTTATATATAATTTTGTTGAAGAGAAGACATAAGTAATAATAAGAAAGACAAAGCATTTTTTCTAGTTGAGATAAGGATAGTTATACAGACAGACTCCTTGCTTCCAGGCAGAATCTGTTCTCACCTTATATATAATTTTGTTGAAGAGAAGACATAAGTAATAATAAGAAAGACAAAGCATTTTTTCTAGTTGAGATAAGGATAGTTATACAGACAGACTCCTAGCATTGCTTCCATGTACAAATGTGTTATATCCCAAGTTAATTCACGTCTAACTGACCTTTTCACTAGTTCCTGATCCCCTTCTCATATTGACCTCTGAATTAGTTTCTGAATTAGTTCCTCTGTATTGAGGACATCAAATACTCTCATGTTTTGGGTCTCTTACCTATCCCCATATCTACTGTGTGTTGCTCTCTCCTTACCATGTGATCCAAGTCCAACCACATTGCTGTATTTGCCCTAGATCTAAAGTCTGTGTACAAGGGAGAACATATGACTTTTGGTCTTCTGAGTCTGGCTAACCTTGCTGAGAATGATGTTCTCCATTTTCATCCATTTTTCTTCATGGCTGAGTAGAATTCCATTGTGTTTTCTTAATCCATTTGTCAGTAGTGGAGCATCTTGGCTGTTTCCATAACTTGGCTATTGTGAATAGCACTGCAATAAACATGGGTGTGGAATACCTCTGGAGTAACCTAGTCACATTCCTTTGGGTATATTCCCAGGAGTGGGATTGTTGGATCACATGGCAGATCTATGTTTAGATTTTTAAGAAACCTCCATATTTTTTTCCAGAGTGGTTGCACCAGTTTGCATTCCCTCAAAATGCAAAAAAGCATTCCTTTTTCCCCACATCCTTGCCAACACCTGTTGTTAGTGGTGTTTTTAATGATGGCTAGTCTAACAGCAGTGAGGTGGAATCTTAGTGTGGTTTTGATTTGCATTTTCTTTATGGCTAGAGATGGTGAGCATCTTTTCATGTGTTTTTGGCCATTTGAATTTCTTCTTTTGAGAAAGTTCTGTTTAGTTCAGTTGTCTATTTCTTTATTGGTTCATTGATTTTGGGAGAGTTTAGTTTTTTAAGTTCCCTGTATATTCTGGTTATCAGTCCTTTGTCTGATGTATAGCTGGCAAATATTTTTCCCACTCTGTGGGTGTTCTTTTCAGTTAGAGACCATTTCTTTTGTTGTGAAGAGGCTTTTTAGTTTTATGAAGTCCCATTTGTCTATACTTTCTTTTAGTTGCTGAGCTGCTAGGGTTCTATTGAGGAAGCCCTTGTAAATACCTATTACTTCCAGAGTGTTTCCTGCTCTTTCCTGTACCAATTTTAGAATTTGGGGTCTGATATTAAGGTCCTTGATCCATTTTGAGTTGTCACTAGTACAGGATGATAGACATGGATCTAGTTTCAGTTTTTTGCAGATGGATAACCTCTTTTCCCAACAACATTGTTGAAGAGGCTGTCTTTTCTCCATCATATATTTTTAGCACATTTGTCAAAAATAAGGTGGGGTAGTAGTGTGGCTTCATATCCGGATCCTCTATTCTGTTCCACTGCTCTTCATGTCTGTTTTTGTGCCAGTACCATACTGTTTTTATTGCTATTGCTTTGTAATATAGTCTGAAGTTGGGTATTGTGATACCTCCAGCATTGCTGTTTTTGTTGAGTGTTGTCTTGGCTATTCACAGTCTGTTTTGTTTCCAAATGAATTTTAGGGAAGATTTTTCAATTTCTGTGATGAAAGTCATTGGGATTTTGATGGGAATTTCATTAAACATGTAGATTGCTTTTGGTAGTATAACCATTTTTACTATGTTGATTCTACCAATCCATGAGCATGGAACTCTCCACCTTCTGTAGTCTTCCTTTATCTCTTTCTTCAGTCATTTCTAGTTCTCCTTGTAGAGGTCATTCACATCCTTTGTTAAGTTTACTCCTAGGTATTTGGTTTTTTTTGTGAGTATTGTAAATGGAATTGTTTGCATATATTCTTTCTCAATATGTTCATTGTTGATGTATATAAAAGTTAATGATTTTTGTAAGTTGATTTTGTATCCTGCCACCTTGCTGTACCTGTTTATGGTATTAGGAGTTTTTGGCTAGAGTTTTTTGGCTCTTTGAGATACAGGATCATGTCATCTGCAAATAGGAATATTTTGACAGTTTCTTTACCTATTTGTATTCCTTTTATTTCTTCTTCTTGCCTATTGCTATGGCTAGGAATTCCAGGACTATGTTGAATTGGAGTGGGGATAATGGGCACTCTTGTCTCATTCCTGATTTTAGGGGAAATGGTTTCAGGTTTTCACCATTAAGTATGATTTTGGCTGTAGGTTTGTCATATATAGCTTTTATACTGTTGAGGTACTTTCCTTCTATTCCTAGTTTTCTTAGAGCTTTTATCATGAAGTGGTGTTGGATCTTATCAAAGACTTTTTCTGCATCTGTTGAGATGATCAAGTGGTTTTTGTCTTTGCTTCTCTTAACGTGCTGTATTACATTTATAGATTTATGTATGTTGAACCACCACTGCATTGCTGGGATGAAGCCAATTGGTCATTGTGAATGATCTTTTTGGTATGTTGTTGGATTCGGATTGCCATTATTTTATTGAGGATTTTTGCATCGATTTTCATTAAGGAGATTGGCCTATAGTTCTCCTTTTTGGAAGTGTCTTTGACTCGTTTTGGGATGATTGTCATAATGGCTTTATGAAATTAGTTAGAGAGTTTTCCTTCCCTTTACATTTTGTGGAATAGTTTAAGGTAGTTTGGTATTAGTTCTTCTTTAAAGGTCTGATAGAATTCAGCACAGAATCCATCAAATCCTGGACATTCTTTTTTGGGAGACTATTGCTGCTTTGGTTTCATTTTGTGTTATAGATCTATTCAGGTGATTAATGTCCTCTTGTTTCAATTTTGGATGGTTATAAGTATCTAGACATCTGTCCTTTTCTTCAAGATTTTCAAATTTATTAGAATATAGATTCTCAAAGTAGTCTCTGATGATTTCCTGGATTTCCATGGTGTTTGTTGTTATCTCCCCTTTTCATTTCGGTTTAACTGATTTGGTTTTTTTCTTTCCTCATTTTAGTCAGGTTATCCAAGGGTCTGTCAATCTTGTTAATTTTTTAAAGGACCATCTTTTTGTTTCATTGATTCTTTGTATGTTTTTTTTCTATTTCATTGATTTCAGCTTTTATTTTTATTATTTTTCTCCTTCTGTTTGTTTTGGGATTTGCTTGTTCTTGTTTTTCTAGGAGTTTGAGATGTAGCATTAGGTGATTGATTTGAGATCTTTCTGTCCTTTTAATATATGCACTCTTGGCTATCAATTTTCCTCTCAGGACTGCCTTTGGTGTATCCCATAGTTTCTGGTAGGTTGTGTTTTCATTTTTCATTAACTTCCATGAACCTTTTAATTTCCTCTTTTTTTTCATCAATGACCCATTGATCATTGAGCAATGTGGTGTTCAGCTTCCAATTTTTTGCATGTTTTTTACTGTTGTTTTTGTAGTTAAGTTGCATTGTGATCAGATAGAATGCATGGGATTATTTCTATATTTTTATATTTGCTGAAGTTTGCTTTGTTCCCTAAGATATGATCAATTATAGAGAAGGTTCCATGGGCTTCTGAGAAGAATATATATTGTGCAGAAGTTGGATGAAATATTCTGTAGAAATTAGCTGGGCCCATTTGATCTATATTGTGATTTAGATCTAGGATTTCTTTATTGATTTTTTTGTTTGGATGACCTATCGATTGGTGATAGGGGGTATTAAAGTCTCCCACTACAATTTTGTTGGAGTCTATATATGTTTTCAGGTCTTTCAGAGTATGTTTGATGAAATTGGGTGCATTGACGTTGGGTGCATATAGGTTGATAATCAATATTTCCTTTTGGTCTATTTCCCCTTTTATTATTGCATTTTATGGAATGTCCTCCTCTATCTCATTTGATCAATGTAGGTTTGAAGTCTACTTTGTCCAAGATAAGTATGCCACTCCTGCTTGTTTTGGTGGGGGGACTGGCTTGGTAAATATTCTTCCAGCTTTTCACCCTAAGCCTATGCTTATTTCTGTCAGTGTGATGGGTCTCCTGCAAGCAACAGATTGTTGGATCTTCCTTTTTAATCCAGCTTGTGAAATGGTGTATTTTGATGGGAGAATTATGTCCATTAACATTCAGTGTTAGTATTGATAGATATGTGGTGATTCCTGTCATTTAGTTGTTTTTGTTGTTTAAGGGTTTGATTATGTGCAGCTAAATCAATGTTACTCTCTACTCTCTTGCCTTTTCTTCTCCTGTGGTTTGGTACTGCCTGTCCTTTCATGGTTTTGTATGCTTTCATTTTCAGCATGCAGGA
Organism: Castor canadensis; assembly: GCF_047511655.1. Lineage (NCBI taxonomy): Eukaryota > Metazoa > Chordata > Mammalia > Rodentia > Castoridae > Castor > Castor canadensis. Next base: position 140,853,661 of record NC_133387.1, read on the forward strand.
TTCTTTGAAGAATCTGTTGTAGTAGTGGCTTGGTCGTTATATATTGTTTTAGTTTCTGCTTATAATGGAAGGTTTTTATTGCTCCATGTATTTTGAATGATAGTTTTGCTGGGTAGAGCATTCTAGGGTTGAAGTTATTTTCATTCAGTGCCCAGAATACCTCACTCCATGCTCTTCTTGCTTTTAATGTTTTCGTTGAGAAATTTGCTGTGATTTTGATGGGTTTACCTGTTTATGCTATTTGTTTTTTCTCTCTTACAGCCTTCAATACTCTTTCTCTATTCTCTGTGCTTGTTTTAATGATAATATGTTGTGGGGTAGTTCTGTTTTGGTCAAGTCTGTTTGGTGTCCTGGAAGCTTCCTATACCTGAATGGACATAGTTTTCTCCAGATTTGGGAAATTTTCTGTCATTATTTTGTTGAATATATTACGAATTCCTTTTGCTTGCACCTCTTCTACTTCAATGCTAATGATTCTCTGGTTTGGTCTTTTGATGGAGTCAGTGAGTTCTTACATATTCCTTTCACAGGTTTTGAATCATTTGAGTAATAGTTCTTCAGTTTTTCCTTTAATTTCCATTTTATTTTCAAGTTCTGAGATTCTGTCTTCTGCTTGTTCTAGCCTTCTGGAAAGGCCTTCCCTTGTGTTTTGTATTTCTGTTTCATTTTTTTCTGAGGTTTTCCATATCATGGGCCACTTACTCTTTAATGTTGTCAATTTTCATCCTGAATTCACTTATTTCTCTATTTATGGTGTTCTCTTTTTCCCTTTGGTATTTATTTAGGACTCCTATGAGTTCAATTATTTGTTTTTGTGTCTTGTCATATTCTTTATTTTTATTGTTTTAGAATTCCTTGAGTGCCTCCTGAACGTTTTGGTTGACCTTGCCTAGTAACATTTCCATGAAATTCTCAGTGATTTCTTCTTTGAGGATGTTCTTGTGGGCTTCATTGTGTTCCTTGGGATAGTTTGTTTGTTTAGTTGGGGTCTGGAACTGGGTATCCATTTTCTTCATTTCCCTCTGAGTCCTGTACCAATTTATTTTGGGGGGTGGGGGAGAATGGTTTCCATCCCTTTTCCATGTTCCCATCATTTCACTTGGTACTGTTTCTCTCCCTGTTCTGTGTGTAATTTATTATTAGCTAACTTACAATAGTAAAAATAGTGAGATCAAGAAAGAAAGAGTAAGAAGAAAAAGAAAGAAAAGAAGAAAATGGAGAACCAAAGAAATCCACAGGGAGAGATGGTGTACTAACAAACAGTGAGGTAAAGAAGCACTTGGAGAGAAAGAGAAAAAAGAAAAAAAAAAGAAAAAAAATCCCAGGCTCAGGAACAATGAAGTTTCAGTCTTGGTAGTTCTGGTCCTAGTGTTGGTATTTAAGCAGTAGCTCTGTTGTTGTCTTGCCAGGTGGTTGGATCAGGAGACAGCTTTGTGAACCACTATCTGCCCTATTTCAGGAAGTGGTTAATCTGCTGCCTACTGCCTGCTGGCTACTTTTGCAGACTTCGTTTACTAAAAGATCACACTGGAGAGCAGCTTCTTGATCCTCCCTCCTTCTTCGGTGCACTCATAGCACCCCGCCCCCTCTGTTGCATGTACTTTTCAGTTACTTGTTTATTGTTTCAGTATTTTTTTTTTTGCATTGCAGGGGTCAGTCTCTCCACGGGGCTATGCTGGTTTATCCCGGAGGTGGCTGTGGGAGTACTGTGTGCCACTTTATTGCTCACCTGTTGGTCTGTGTCTCCCAAGCAGATTTGGAGCCAGCATCTGGTGGTGTGGGAGCCCTCCTGGTTTTTCAGTGTAACGTGGCATGGAGAAGCTTCTGCAGGCTAGGGGTTTGGGGTATTGGAGTTTTGCTTATTCTTGGTGTTTTTTTTTCTTTCCTGCCAAGTGTGGCTCCAGGATCTCAGCAAGATTTTTGATTTATGGGTCTCATGCTGTCTGTTTCCTTCCTCTGGTTACCATCGTGGATCTACATATTCCTTTGGCTTGTACCTCTTGTCCTTCTTCAATGCCCATGATTCTCAGGTTTGGTCTTTTGATAGAGTCCCTGAGTTTTGCATATTCATTTCACAACTCTTGAGTTGTTTGGCTAAGAATTCTTCTGGTTTTTTTTCTTGTAATTTCTATTTTATCTTCAAACTCTGAGATTCTATCTTCCACTTGATCTAGTCTGCTATAGTGGTCTCCTACTGCATTTTTTGTTTGACTAAACGAACTTTTTATTTCCAGGATTTCTGTTTGGTTCTTTTTTCCTGAGGTTTTCCATATCTCTGTTCAACTCCTCTTATATTTTGTGTTGCCTTATTTAATTCATATATGTCTTTTTAAAATTGTAGCCTTTGTTTCACTTTGGTGTTTGTTGAAATCCTCTCTGAGTTCTTTTATTTTTTTCTGTGTCTTATCACGGTCTTTATTTTTGGTGTCTTGAAATTTCTTAAGTGTATCTTGTACATTCTGGTTAACCATATCTAATATAATCTTATCCATGAGTGTCTCTGTGATTTCTTCCAAGATTTCCTCTTTGAGGGATTTTTTTGTTGGCCTCACTGGGCTCCTTAGTGACATTTATCATTGTTTTGTTGGGGTCAGAGCTGGGTATCTATTTTCTTCATTTCCTTTTGAATCCTTATTGAATTATTTTTTTGAGGAGTATAGTTTCCATCTCTTCTTTTTCTTCCCACTGCTCCACTTGGTGCTGTGCAACTATGTTCTTGATAGGCTAGTTGGTGGTTTTAATTGCCTGTTTTCTTTCCATTGATTTAATTTTTATGTTGTGACTGACTTGGTTGTTAGGTAAGTTGATGTGCTCTTTTTGTTCCTGGCCTGGAGGTGTAATTTAGCAATAACAAATTCACAGTTTCAGTGTCAGACCAGTTGTTTACAAATTACATAGAAAACCCCTTGGTGATAATATCTATAAACAGTGAGAGTTGGGGGGGTAATTTTTATTAGCGTAGATAAAGAAAGTTAGGTAATTGGTAAGATTGGCACTAAAAGGGCAGGGGTGGAAAAGGGGAGGTTGGTGGGGAAAGAGGTATGGGTGCTGCTGGGTTTTGTGGCCCTTTTGTGTGCTTGGGTGTATTTCTGTTGTTGTAGTGTAAGGTGCTTATGTCAGGGATTACTAAGGACTGGGGGTATGTATAGTTGGTATAGTAGTCTAGTCAGTGGGTGGTGAATGTATAGAAGGGAGGGGTAGTGTGGTAACAAGTTGGGGAAGTATAGGAGGGAGAGGTGAAGATGGGGAAAGAGTGGATGAGAAGGGGCAGAAAGAGTAGTTGGGAGGGAGAACAATGGATTGTAGCACAAGAAAAAGAGGGAAAGTGAAGGGGGTAAGAATAGGGATAGAAAAATACTGATGGTAAAATTAATAACACAGAAAAAAACCAGGTACCATAACAACTAAAAGTTCAGTCTGTTTGGTAAAAGTTCTGGAATTATTCCTTTGGCATCCAATCCTGGTATTGGCATGCAAGCAGAAGCTCTGATGTGGTCTCATTAGGTGACTGGCTTGTAAGTAGTGTTTGATTCCTTCCATCCACAGGGCAAATTGCAATTGGTAGCTGAGGTGACTCACTGCCAGCTCATGCAAGGTGGTCAGAGCTGTCTTTGTTTTCACTAGGCAGCAGCTGCATTGCCCTATAGCTACAACTCTGTTTGCCTAGCAAGGTGGAGCAGTTCAGTTTTGAATACTGCCCTCTGTCCCACAAGACCAGGTCCAGGATCCACCACCTGCCCCACTTTGGGAGGTTGGCTTGTTGCTCCACCCCGATCTCAGCCTTTGTGATTCACCCAACCTCTTCTTGTTGCTAGTTCTGCTACTCTGGGAGGTTGGCATATCACCCCACCCCTGCTCTCAGCTTTTGTTGCTTTTTCCATGTTCATTCACTGAGAGTTTGGCACTGAGAGTCAGCTCCTTGACCCACCTCCATTATTCTGGGGAGGGTCAGTGTTCAACCCACCTCCACTGTTGGTGTTAGATTAGAATTTGCTGTTTGTGATTTTCAGTGTTGTTGTTGGGGAAGATTCAGTCTGTCCTGGGGCTGTGCTGGATTATGTTCCCAGGGGATGGGTAGGGAAGTTGCATGTGGTTTGTGCTGCTCACCTGTTCATTCTACAGATTCATGCAAGCATCTTTGGAGCCAGCCAGCAGGGAGAAATAGCATGCTGCTTTCTTTAGTGAAGTGTGGCATAAGGATGCTTTCCATGGGTTAGGGGTCCAGGATGTCACAGAGTTTGATTCAGTTTTATCTTCTATTTTTTGAGAACAAAATAAAAAAATGGCCAGGGGGCTTTTTTCCCAGGGCAGGACACAGATTGCTGGCTGTGCTGTGCTGGATTTTCCTAGCTGTCAGGTGCAATTAAAAGCTGTTTTAACCAAGCCAGTGCACTCAGACCTAAGCATTAGGGCTTAGTCACTTCTCACCAAGAAAACAGACTGGTAATGAGCCGTGACACCTTTCAGGGAAGATTGTGGTCAGTGGACGTCCCCATTAAGCACTCCCCTACCTTGATCCAGCCCGTGAGATGCTGAAGTGCCTTTGGTTAGCTGTCTCCTTGGATTTCCTGGACTGTCTGGTATCCAGAGTGATTCTGTAAAGCAAATGCCTGGACCCATCAGTCATGAGACAACCAAAGTCAGTGTCACCATCTCCCATGGTATAGGCGAAGGAAGGAGGTAATCCTGTTGGGAGGTGAGAAGATGCTTTTGAGGCAGGGAGGAGTCAGGAAAAAAATTAAAAAAAAAAAAAAAAGCTGTTTTAAGTGTCAGTCCTTGAATTTTACGTGCACTTAATGTGGTGGTGGGTTATTATTTTGGGTAGAAGCAATCAGAATTACCCAAATGTAGCTTCAATGTCTCAAGGTGGTTTCTGGAGTCATGAAGCGTAAGATTTCTGATTCCCTACCATAACTGCTATCTTGGATTTCCTCCCCAAATGAACTCTATGATTAATTTTTTAATCTCTATGAAGTGAGTTTGAGTTGCAGCATTAGGTAATTTATTTAAGATATTTTCAGTGTTTTTAATATATGCACTCATGGCTATAAACTTTCCCCAGAGGACTGCCTTTGCTGTGTTCCATGGATTCTGATAGGTCGTGATTTCATTCTTGTTAAATTCCAGGAACTTTTTGATTTCCTCCCTTATTACTTTGATGACCCACTGATCAACACAAATGTGTTGTTCAGTCTCCATGTGTTTGAGTATTTTCTGCAATTTCTTTTGTTGTTGAGTTCTAGTTTTATTATATTGTTTTTAGACAGTATGTGGGGGTTATTTCAGTTTTCTTATATTTGCTAAGACTTGCTTTTGACCTAAAATATGGTCTATTTTGGAAGAAGTTTCATGGGCTGCTGAGAAGAATGTATATTGTGCTGTTGCAGGTTGGAATACTCTGTAGATGTCTGTCAGGTCCATTTGATCTGTGGTGTCATTCAATTCTAGTTTCTTTATTGATTTTTTTGTCTGGAGATATATCTGTTGGAGATAGAGGAGTATTGATGTCTCCCACTACCACTGTGTTGGGGTCTATCTGTGTTTATAAGTCCTGTAGTGTATGTTTAATGAAGTTGGGTGCACCAGCATTGGGTGCATATATAAGTTAACAGTTGTTATTTCTTCTTGATATATTGTTCCTTTTATTAGTATGAAGTGACTTTCTTTGTCTCTTCTGACTTATTTAGGTTTTATGGTCTATTTTACCTGATATAAGTATTGTTATTCCTGCCTGGTATTTTTTTTGGGGGGGCACTAGCCAGCTCTACATCTAATAAGGATTAATAACCAGAATATACAGGGAGCTCAAAAATCGAAACTCCCAAAGAATGAATGAATGACTCAATGAAGAAGTGGGCAAATGAACAGAATAGAACTTTTTCAAAGGAAGAAGCAGAACTGTTCAAAAACACATGAAGAAATGCTCAACATCCTTGGCCTTAAGGGAATACAAAACAACATCATGTTAAGATTGTATCTCACTCCTGTTAGAATGGCTGTCATCAAGAACATAAACAACAAGTGCTGATGAGAATGTAGGAGACAGAGAAACACTTCTACACTGTTGGTGGGAATGTAAGTTCATACAAACACTGTGGAAAACAGTATGGAGGTCCTTCAAAAAACTAAAAGTAGAACTGACATATGATATAGCAATACCACTCCTAGGCATATATCTGAAGGAATGCAAGTCAGGATATAAAGACACCTACAAACCCATGTTTATTACAGCATTATTCACAATAGCCAAGGTATGAAAACAGCCTAGATTCCCTACACCAGATGAATGGATTAAGAGAATGAAATTTTATCCATTCATAAAGAAGAATGAAATTTTGTCATTTGCATGTAAATGGGTGGAACTAGAGAACATCATGTTAAATGAGGTGAGCCAGATTCAGAAAAACAAAGTTCTCATGTTTTTTCTCATAGGTAGAAGGAAGATTAAAATATAAATACACCACTATCATATATACACACACATATGTATATGTATACACACGCAAACATACACAGAACCTGTTTCCAAAAGTAGAACTGTTGGAGGAGACTAAGGGAGGAAAAAAAGAAGAATAAAGAGAGTGAATAATATTGAAATACATCACATGTGTGTAGAAACAAGACACAATGAAATGCACTGAAAATTGTACTGTACAATATAGGTAGGGGGAAAAGAGTGAGGAAGAGTAATAAAGTAGGTTAGATTGATTAAATCTCAATATATTTACAGATAAAATACCAGGACAAAATTCCCACTGAACAATGAATAGACACTTAAACAATGAAGGATAGGAATGTAAAACAGGTCATGTTAAAGGGAGGGTACTAGCAGGAGGGGGAGGGTAAATGAGGGTGAATATGATTGATGTAATTTCTATACATGTATGAATATGGAACATTGAAAGTTAAAGTCATTTCAAGAAGAGAGGTGGGGGAATAAGGAGAATAATGGAAAAATCAGGGGAAAAAAGGTACAAAAATTTGTATAAAAACCCATCTTGAGTTAAAATCACTATAATTATGAAACATGTTCAATAAACCTAATCTGCTGAACTGCGTAATTTAGCAACACAATACTCTATAATATATTTGTTATCCACCCTCACGATCTTGTGGCTAATTTAGAGTTGTGTCTTACTGCCACTACCCAACATTTGGAGAAAGATCAAAATTCAAAGTATGCTTTCCTACTGAATGCATATTGCTTATGGAGTATTGTAAGGTGAAATAATCGTATAGCCAACCATCAAAAGTCAGAGAAACCATCTGTACATGTATAGAAATATCACATTTACTCCACAAATGTACACAATTACTTTTTATCAATTTTAAATGAAGTAAAACATTTCAAAAAATAGGCAAAGGACTTGAGTAGACTTTTCTCCAAAGATGGCCATACAAATGGCAGCAGGCACATGAAGAGAAGCCCAACAACACTAATCAATTAAAGAAACGTAAATCAAAACACAATGATGATTTAAAATGGCTACAATTTTTGTAAAAAAGAAGGAAAGGTAACATGTATTGGTGAGGATGTGGAGAAATTGGAATCCTTGTGCACAATTGATGGGGTGTAAAATGGTGCAGCCATTATGGGAAACAGTACAGAGACTCCTCAAAAATGTGAATATAGAAGTAGCATATAGCCCAACAATCCAGCTTCTGGGTGTACATGACAACAAATTGAAAGCAGAATCTCAAAGAGATGTTGTACACCTATGTTCACAGCAACAGTATCCACAGGATGGAAGCAATTACAGTGTCTATCAGCAAATGAATAGACAAAATGAGCCAGACACTGGTGGCTCACACCTGTAATCCTTTGGAGGCTGAGATCAGGAGGATCATGGTTTGAGGCTAGCCTGGTCAAATAGTTCACAAGACCCCATGTTAAGATAACCAAAGCAAAATGCCTGAAGGCATGGCTCAAATGTAGAGCATCTGCTTTGCAAATATGAAGCCCTGAGTTCAAACCCCAGTCCCACCAAAATGAAAATGTAGTGTGTATCACAATGGAAAATTATTCAGAAAAGAAAGGGTGGTAGAGTGATTCAAGTAAGAGAGTGCCTGCCTAGGAAGCATTAGGCCCTGAGTTTCTGCTAAAAAAATCTTGTCACACTGCTAAACCTTAAGGATGTCAAGTTGTGAAAAAAGTTAAATACTGTATTATTCTGCTTATATGTGATATGTAAAGTAGTCAAATTCATAGAAATAGGCTACCAGGAGGGAAAGGACAATGGGAAGTTGGTTTTTGATGGGTTAAAGAGTTTCAGTTTTGCATGATGAAAACGTTATGGAGTGCTTTTGAGTAATACTGTGTACGTTCTTAACATTGAAATGTAGACTTAAAAATGCTTGTGACAAGTCTGAGTCTTTACTCCCATTTCCTGCATGGGAGTCAGGAAATGTTTCTGTCTTTCCTCTTTATACTCATCCTCTATTCTATTCTATTTATTTATTTATTTATTATTCATATGTGCATACAATGCTTGGGTCATTTCTCCCCCCTGCCCCACCCCCTCCCTTACCACCCAACACCCCCTCATCTCCCCCTCACCCCCTTGATATCTGGCAGAAACTATTTTGCCATTTTCTCTAATTTAGTATAAGCCATAATAGGAAGGAACAAGGGTTTTTGCTAGTTGAGATAAGGATAGCTATACAGGGAGTTGACTCACATTAATTTCCTGCATGTGTGTGTTACCTTCTAGGTTAATTCTTTTTGATCTCACCTTTTCTCTAGTTCCTGGTCCCCTTTTCCTATTGGTCTGAGTTACTTTTAAGGTATCTGCTTTAGTTTCTCTGCATTAAGGGCAACAAATGCTAGCTAATTTTTTAGGTGTCTTACCTATCCTCACCCCTCCCTTGTGTGCTCTCGATTTTATCATGTGCTCAAAGTCCAATCCCATTGTTGTGTTTGCCCTTGATCTAATGTCCACATATGAGGGAGAACATATGATTTTTGGTCTTTTGGGCCAGGCTAACCTCACTCAGAATGATGTTCTCCAATTCCATCCATTTACCAGTGAATGATAACATTTCGTTCTTCTTCATGGCTGCATAAAATTCCATTGTGTATAGATACCACATTTTCTTAATCCATTCGTCAGTGGTGGGACATCTTGGCTGTTTCCATAACTTGGCTATTGTGAATAGTGCCGCAATAAACATGGGTGTCAGGTGCCTCTGGAGTAACCTGTGTCACAGTCTTTTGGGTATATCCCCAAGAGTGGTATTGCTGGATCAAATGGTAGGTCAATGTTTAGCTTTTTAAGTAGCCTCCAAATTTTTTTCAAGAGTGGTTGTACTAGTCTACATTCCCACCAACAGTGTAAGAGGGTTCCTTTTTCCCCCGCATCCTCGCCAACACCTGTTGTTCCTGATGTTGCTAATGATGGCTATTCTAACAGGGGTGAGGTGGAATCTTAGTGTGGTATTAATTTGCATTTCCTTTATTGCTAGAGATGGTGAGCATTTTTTCATGTGTTTTTTGGCCATTTGAATTTCTTCTTTTCAGAAAGTTCTGTTTAGTTCACTTGCCCATTTCTTTATTGGTTCATTAGTTTGGGTGAATTTAGCTTTTAAAGTTCCCAATATATTCCGGTTATCAGTCCTTTGTCTGATGTGTAGCTGGCAAATATTTTCTCCCACTCTGTGGGTGTTCTCTTCAGTTTAGAGACCATTTCTTTTGATGAACAGAAGCTTTTTAGTTTTATGAGATCCCATTTATCTATGCTATGTCTTAGTTGCTGTGCTGCTGGGGTTTCATTGAGAAAGTTCTTACCTATACCTACTAACTCCAGAGTATTTCCTACTCTTTCCTGTATCAACTTTAGAGTTTGTCATCTGATTTTAAGATCCTTGATCCATTTTGAGTTAATGTTGGTATAAGGTGATATACATGGATCTAGTTTCAGTTTTTTGCAGAATGCTAAGCAGTTTTCCCAGCAATTTTTGTTGAAGAGGCTGCTTTTTCTCCATCATATATTTTTAGCTCCTTTGTCAAAGGCAAGTTGGTTATAGTTGTGTGGCTTCATATCTGGGTCCTCTATTCTGTTCCACTGGTCTTCATGTCTGTTTTTGTGGCAGTATCATGCTGTTTTTATTGTTATTGCTTTGTAATATAGTTTGAAGTCAGGTATTGTGATACCTCCTGCATTGTTCTTTTGACTGAGTATTTCCTTGGCTATTCATGGCCTCTTGTGTTTCCATATAAATTTAACAGTAGATTTTTCAATGTCTTTAATGAATGTCATTGGAATTTTGATGGGAATTGCATTAAATATATAGATTACTTTTGGGAATATCGACATTTTTACTATGTTGATTCTACCAATCCACGAGCATGGGAGATCTCTCCACTTTCTATAGTCTTCCTCAGTCTCTTTCTTCAGAAGTTTATAGTTTTCCTTGTAAAGGTCTTTCACTTCTTTTGTTAGGTTTACACCTAGGTATTTGATTTATTTTGAGGCTATTGTAAATGGAATTGTTTTCATACATTCTTTTTCAGTTTGCTCATTGTTAGTGTGTAGAAATGCTAATGATTTTTCTATGTTGATTTTATATCCTGCTATCTTGCTATAGCTATTTATGATGTCTAGAAGCCTCTGAGTAGAGTTTTTTGGGTCTTTAAGGTATAGGATCATATCATCTGCAAATAGGGATATTTTGACTGTTTCTTTACCTATTTGTATTCCTTTTATTCCTTCTTCTTGCCTAATTGCTCTGGCTAGGAATTCCAGTACTATGTTGAATAGGAGTGGAGATAGTGGGCATCCTTGTCTGGTTCCTGATTTTAGAGGGAATGGTTTCAGTTTTTCTCCATTAAGTATAATGCTGGCTATAGGTTTGTTATATATAGCTTTTATAATGTTGAGGAACTTTCCTTCTATTCCTAGTTTTCTTAGAGCTTTTATCATGAAATGATGTTGGATCTTATCAAAGGCTTTTTCTGCATCTATTGAGATGATCAAGTGGTTTTTGTGTTTGCTTCTGTTAATGTGGTTTATTACATTTATTGATTTTCATATGTTGAACCACCCCTGCATCCCTGTGATGAAGCCGACTTGGTCGTGGTGAATAATCTTTTTGATGTGTTGTTGAATTCGGTTTGCCATTATTTTTATGAGGATTTTTGCATCAATGTTCATTAAGGAGATTGGCCTATAGTTCTCCTTTTTGTAGGTGTCTTTGCCTGGTTTTGGGATAAGTGTAATACTGGCTTCATAAAATGTGTTTGGCAGTTTTCCTTCCCTTTCTATTTTGTGGAACAGTTTAAAGAGGGTTGGTATCAGATCTTCTTTAAAGGTCTGATAGAACTCAGTAGAGAATCCATCAGGTCCTGGACTTTTCTTTTGGGGGAGACTCTGGGTTGCTGCTTCACTTTCATTTTGTGTTATAGGTCTATTCAGGTGATTAATTTCCTCTTGGTTCAGTTTTGGATGATCATATGTATCTAGAAATCTGTCCATTTCTTTAAGATTTTCAAGTTTATTTGAATATAGGTTCTCAAAGTAGTCTCTGATGATTTCCTAGACCTCCATGGTGTTTGTTGTTATCTCCCCTTTTGCATTCCTGATTCTTCTAAATTGGGTTTTTTCTCTCCTCATTTTAGTCAGGTTTGCCAGGGGTCTATCGATCTTGTTTATTTTTTCAAAGAACCAACTTTTTGTTTCATTAATTCTTTGTATGTTTTATTTTTGGTTTCTATTTTTTTGATTTCAGCTCTTATTTTTATTATTTGTCTCCTTCTATTTGTTTTGGGATTTGCTTGTTCTTGTTTTTCTAGGAGTTTGAGATGTATCAGTAGGTCATTGATTTGGGATCTTTCAGTCTTTTTAATATATGCACTCATGGCTATAAACTTTCCTCTCAGGACTGCCTTAACTGTGTCCCATAGGTTCCGGTAGGTTGTGTTTTCATTTTCATTGACTTCCAGGAATTTTTTAATTTCCTCTTTTATTTCATTGATGATCCATTCTTCATTAAGTAATGAGCTATTTAGTTTCCAGCTGTTTGCATGTTTTTTGTCTTTACTTTTGTTGTTGAGTTCTACTTTTACTGCATTGTGATCAGATAGTTAGTATGTCTGGTATAATTTCTATTTTCTTATATTTGCTGAGACTTGCTTTGTGCCCTAGGATATGATCTATTTTGGAGAAGGAAGAACCAACTTTTTGTTTCATAATTCTTAGTATGTTTTTTTTTTGGTTTCTATTTTGTTGATTTCAGCTCTTATTTTTATTATTTCTTTCCTTCTATTTGTTTTAGGATTTGCTTATTCTTGTTTTTCTAGGCATTTCAGAAGAATTATTAGGTCGCTGATTTGAGATCTTTCAGTCTTTTTAATATATGTATTCATGGCTATAAACTTTCCTCTCAGGAGTGCCTTTGCTGTGTCTTTTAGATTCCCGTAGATTGTGTTTTCATTTTCATTGACTTCCAGGAACTTTTTAATTTCCTCTTTTATTTCATCAATTATGCATTGTTCATTAAGTATAAGTATGTTTTGTTTCCAGCTGTTTTCATGTTTTTTGTCTTTTCTTTTGTTGTTGAATTCTAGTTTTATTGCATTGTGATCAGATAGTATGCATGGTATAATTTCTATTTTCTTATATTTGCTGATGCTTGCTTTGTGCCCTAGGATATGATCTATTTTGGAGGAAGTTCCATGGGCTGCTGAGAAGAATGTATATTGTGTAGATTTTGGATGAAATGTATATTTTAGATCTTGGATTTCTTTATTGATTTTTTGTTTGGATGACCTATCTATTGATGATAATGGGGCGTTGAAGTCTCCCACAACCACTGTGTTGGCGTTTATATATGCTTTTAGGTCTTTCAGGGTATGTTTGATGAAATTGGGTGTGTTGATATTGAGTGCATAGAGATTGATGATTATTATTTCCTTTTGGTCTATTTCCCCTTTTATTAGTATGGAATGTCCTTCTTTATCTCATTTGATCAATGTAGGTTTGAAGTCTACTTTGTCAGAGATAAGTATTGCTACTCCTGCCTGTTTTCGGGGGCCATTGGCTTGGTAAATCTTCCAGCCTTTCATCCTAAGCCTATGCTTATTTCTGTCTATGAGATGAGTCTCCTGTAAGCAAGAAATTGTTGGATCTTCTTTTTTATCCATTTTGTCAAGCAGTGCCTTTTGATGGGTGAATTAAGTCTGTTAACATTAAGCGTTAGTACTGATAGGTATGTGGTGATTCCTGTCATTTAGTTGTCTTAGTTGTTTGAAGGTTTGATTGTGTATACCTAAGTTGAGGTTACTCTCTACTGTCTTGCTTTTTCTTTTCCTGTGGTTTGTTGCTGCCTGTCTTTTCATGGTTAAGTTGGGTTTCACTTTCTGTGTGCAGAATCCCTTGCAGAATCTTTTGTAGTGGTGGCTTTGTGGTCACATGTTCTTTTAGTTTCTGCTTATCACGGAAGTCTTTTATTGCTCCATCTATTTTGAATGATAGTTTTGCTGGGTAGAGTATCCTGGGGTTGAAGTTATTTTCATTCAGTGCCCGGAAGATCTCACCCCATGATCTTCTTGCTTTTAATGTTTCTGTTGAGAAGTCTGCTGTGATTTTGATGGGTTTACCTTTGGAGAGCAAATATTCTTAAAATGGCCATAACACCAACAGTAATCTGCAGATGTAGTGCAATCCCCATCAACGTATCAATGTTATTCTTCACAGAACTAGGAAATAAGTCCTAAAATTCATATGGAAGCACAAAAGACCCCAAATAGACAAAGGAATCTTGAGGAAAAAGAACAACATCACAATAACTGTTTTCTGAACACATGACAGAGCAGTAGTAACTAAAACAGGTTTATAATGGCACAAAACTAGACATGTAGACTAAAAGGATAGAATAGAGAGCCCAGAAATAAGTCCATGCAGGTACAGTATCTGATTCTTGATAAAGGTCCTGAAAGCATATGTTAGAGAAAAGACAGCTAGACCTGGATATCCACATGAAGATGACTGAAACTAGACCCCCATTTCTCACAATGTACAAGAATCAATTCAAAATGGATCCAAGACCTGAAACTCTGAAATTCTTCTAGGGAAACACTTCAGGATAAGGGCACAAGTAATGATTTCTTCGATAGGACTCCAATGGTTTGGGAAATATTACCGAGAATTGACAGATGGTACTTTTTTGAAAATAGAACAGTGAAACCTGATGAAGTCATTTTAGAGCACAGTAAAAAACAAGTGTCCATGACATTGTTCTGCCATTATTTCTCTATCTGTTTAAAGACTACCTTTCCTGCCTTTCAAAAGAAGGACATTGCAGACATTATGGATGCCCACCCATTTGACATTTGTTACACACCTATGGTTTCTTCCTGCAAGTACCCGAGACTCTCTACATGAAGGTTTTCCCTGGCCACAGAGATGACCTCTGTTCCTCAGGGTGGGCAAGAAGTGCCAAGGAGTTCACACCCCAAGGCAATTCTTCATTGCTGGTGGCTGGTCAATTCTCCAATTTCCTCTAGGGTTGAGTAGGGAAACCTGATACAGTCTTCTCAGTTGTACACAGTGGTAATCTACTCATGAATATATCTTAGCTTGGCTTCATCCTTCTCCTCACTCATTCTTCACTTCCTTACTTGTGTTGCCTGGGGTTTCCCAACAATGTTTGCCAAAGCCATGTGTTACACAGCCCCCTAAGTCTTCAAAGAGCTGATCAAAAGCTCCTGTAAGAGAGTAGAAACAACATAACAGGAACCCAGAAACATCTCAAAAACTACCCAATGCAATTTTACTTTCTGGTTTTATGTATCTTGTGCTTCCTCACAATGTTCCTAAAAATGAAATAGGATAGTTTCTCCCTGAAAATGGAAAACTGTGGAAAGTGTTTTGTGTGGAGTTTCAATTAACAGTTCTGTGAGTGTTAACAAGTACAAAAAATTTCTGCATTCAGTCTTGCTGTAATGTTTTGACAGTATTTCTCATAGAAATAAGAGAAATTGCCAAAACTGCAAGCTTTCCCAGCAAAGAAAAAATGTATCTATTTGAGTTCTTGCTACATTCTCTCACTTGGCTGGGTTTCACTGCCTCCAGATGGTCCTCCACCCCCACACTTCTAGAAAGTGGAGTGTCACTCTCACCCACAGGACTTATTTCTTTCTAGTCACTTCTTGTCTAAACTTGAGAGAACAATAACCTGGCTAATAGATGGGTGGCTTGAGTTGAAATTTCACTCCCCTGCCTTTTATCCCAGGTAGAAACAGGCCAAGTATTCTTTTTTCTTGGGGATATGAACTGCTGGTGACTTTCCACTGGGGAGTTGGCATCTCCAACAGTCTTACTGTGCAAGTGAGGCTTGATATTTATAATAAACTAGATCGTGTTTAGCTTGGCTGGAGAATATTCCAATATGAACAGAAATATATTAATAATTACACTGTCTACTCTCTGACCCTCACAGTCTTATTGTTGCTATCTGCTTGAACCCATCAGCCCTGATCCTCATTAAGCTCTTCACCCTGATTGTATCAGTCACCTTAAGGATCATCAGATTCCAAAAACACTCCTCATTGGCCACATTCTAATCTTATTCTTTTCCCTTTGTACCTCTCCCCAACTCCCAAATCTGGGTCACTGCCCTATGTGGACCACAGCCATTGGCAGAGACCCCTCTACCTCTACATCTCCCTTTATTACCTTAGGGTAACAACAACCAGTGTCCCAAGAGATCACCACTTCCCTGAGACCCTCACAATAGAGCCACTTTATTCTTTTGCATCCATCAAAGCACTGGGATATGTTGGAGAAAGTGCACTTTCTCTTGCTCTTTAGCACAATCTCAAGTCATGACTTGAATCTGAAATCATCTGAGGATATCACCTACTAGTCTTCAGTCTTATGTCACCCAGTGTCTCCCCAAGGAACCCCACCCTGTTTCTCACTTATTTTAGTGCTTGGTTCACTTTTATTGTAACACTGCTTCTCTTTTAAATTTTATTAATTTCAACACACATAAATGTTTCTTCTAGTATCCCATCCAAAATACTGTTCAATTTCCTCTTCCCTATAATCTTGTCCTCTGTCCTACAACAGCCACTGACTCCCGTGGGCATATGCTGGACCTTGTCATTATACATCACTGAAATACTCAGACTCAGCTAACATGTTGATACACTGACAGAATTATCCCTATGTAATCTGCCTTCTCACCTGCTTAGAAGGATGTACATAGTCCTGTTTACAGTGAATACCTGTAATTTTACACTGTATTTCATTAGCTTATTCAAGGACTTCACCAGAAAACTCCCCCTCATTAATTTTTCCATGTCTACTGAGTTTTTCTGAACAGAACATGCCATTTTTCCCATCTTAGAAAAAGAAAATCTCAAGTAAGAAAGAGTAACAGAGGGGGTGAACATGATGAAATATATGCATGTACAGAAAAGTCTTGATGAAATCCTTCACTACATGAAATTTAATATAAACCATGAGAAAGAGAAAAATCTCTATAATAATTTAGGTTCCCACCAGTTACCAATTTCTTTATACCCTTTTGCAATAAAAGCCTGAAAAAGTACTCTAAAATTTCTGTTTCTAATTCCTCTCCCACTCACTAATAAACCATTCAAGTAAGTCAGCTCTTCCTGGTCCATGTCACTTTACCAAAACTGCTCTTGGGTAGATCACTGGAACATGGAACATGGATCACTTCTACTGGAAAATTCTTAGACTGTACCTTGCTTTACTTATCAACATTTAATACAGTTCATCACTCATTTTTCTGTTTTGTTTTCTTTTCCTTTTTAAATTGTGATGAAACATGTGTAACATAAAACTTACAATTTTTAACTTACCATTCAGTGACACTAAGTCATTCACATTGTAGAGTAATGTCATCGCCATTCATCTCTAGAAGATTTTCATCTCCCCAGACTGAACTCTGTACCCTTAAACACACTCCTATTTCCCTTTTTCAGTAGTTTCCCCCATACACCAGGTCCTGGTAACCACCGTTCTACTGTCGATCAGCCTGACTACTTTAGGTACCCCATCAATGGAATCATACAATAGTTCGCCTTGTATCACTCATTTTTCCTTGAAACCTGCATGTGATTTTCAGGGTCTTGAATCTCCTACCTCACCGTTCTCTCCTTCTCAATATTCTTTTACTGGTGTTTCCTTTTCTCCATAACTTGCTAGTATTGGAGGGCTCTGGGGCTGAAGTCTCTATGCCATCCGTAGTGACTCCTTTGATGACAAGCAAAGTTTTACACTGTTTTTGAATTCTATTTTCTTATCAATGGTGAGAAATATCTGTAATCAAAACACTTGTCCTGAATTCCAGTCATATATATTCAACTTCTTACATCACATTTCACATATCTGATCTATGTTCATTTTTTATTGTTATACACTGTTAGCTGAACAATGGCTTAAAATAATAGGTATTTGTTATTTCAGTTTCTGTAGGATGGAAGACTGGGTTGATAGGACTGGGTTCTCTGCTTGTTATCAGACAAGGTAAAAATCAAGGTACCTACCGAAGTGGGCTCTAAGTCCCTTCCAACTTAGTGAGGTTACTGCAGGAATTCAGTTCGTTGCAACCTTTGCTGGCTGTTAACCAGGGTCTGCTCTCAATTTCTAGGGGACACTCATATTCCTTGCTACGTGGCACCCTTAATCTTCATGCCAGAAACAGCATGTCAAAATCTTCTCATGCCTTAATATCTTTCTGATTCTCACTGGAATTCTTGCTTTCTGCTTTACCAGCCAAAGAAAATGCTATGACAGTGATCATGTGATAACAACAGGAGATAGTCCAAGAAAATCCCCCTATTTTAATATTAGTTGATTTGCAACTTTAGTTATATTGGTGAAATCCCTTTGACATTTAGCATATTATAGGAGAGATATCTCATCATATTCACAGTCTCAGGATTAGGTCAGGAAACCTGGGGGTTCTTGTAGAACTCTGCCTAACAAAGTATCTAATTGACTTCTCAAACTCAGCAGGTCCAAACTAAACTCTTACTATCTGCCACAAAGCTAGCTTTATCTTCAACTTTTCCCATGTCAGTTGCTCAGGCCAGACATCCTACAGTCATTCTGGACTCCTAACTTCAGCACATGCCTCATGAAATCTCTCCACAAATCCTATTATCTCCATATTCAAAATACAGCCAGAATATGACCACTTCTTATCACCTCCACTGCTAATGCCTTTCAAACTATCACCATCTCTTCCTGGATTATACAGTAGCACTTCACTGGAATCCTCACTTCTCTCTTTCTTTCCCATCATCTCTGTACAATACAGCAACTGTAGGATCCTTTTGAAGCCTTGTCAAATCATATTCCCCACCCCTAGCTTGGTTTGCAACAAGCAACTGTAGGATCCTTTTGAAACCTTTCTCAAATCACATTCCTTGCATCCCCAGCTTGGTTAGATTAAAAGTCAAAATCTTAGGCTGTTGAGTAGCCCAAGTGGTAGATCGCTTGCATAGCAAGCATGATGTGCTGAGTTCAAACTTCAGTACTACTCCCCCCCAAAAAGAGTCAAAATTTTTATTCTTCTTCCAAGGTTCTCCATGATCTGTATCTCCTCCCTTTGCCTCTTTACTTCATCCCTTATGGCTCTCCCCTCAATCGTTCCATTCCAGTCACTCATGTCCCCTTGCTCTACCTCAAACATGCTAAACATGTTCTACTTCTCAGTTCTCTTCACTGTCTCTTCTCCCTGCCAGGAATGCTTTTCTTTCAGATATAAAAAGGGCTAATTCAGTCACCCCAAGTCTTTTCCATAATGTCAGCTGCTCCATGAAGTCCACCCTGACCATCCTATGTAACACTGTGCACTTCCTCCTACATTTTCAATCATCCTTTCTCTATTCTAGTGCCTCTCTATTCCATATTACTTACCACCTTCCATAATAAAATTTACCTTTTCATTATGATTATGACAAAAATCATATGATAATCCCAACAGATGCAGAAAAAGCCTTCAAAAATTCATTTTTCTCTCATGATGAAAGCTCTGATGAAACTAGGAATAGAAGGAATGTGCCTCAACATAATACAGATTATATACAACAAGCCTATAGCCAACATCATACTAAATGGTGAAAATTGAAATAATTTCTTCTAAACTCAAAAATAAGACAAGCTGTCCACTCCACTCTCATTCAGCATAGTCTTGGAATTCCTAGCTAGAGCAATAAGACAGACAGAAGAAATAAAAGGAATTCAAATAGGAAAGAAAGTAGTCATACTATCCCTATTTACCAATGGCATGGACTTATACCTAAAAGACCAGAGAAACTCAAAAAACCTGCACATAATAAACACTGGGGGAGGATTCCAAGATGGCGGCTAGAGGTAGGAAGCAGAAAGCGACCCTCCTATAGTGAAATGTTGGAGAGACGCTGGAGACACACTTTGCAGGCATAATCACTGAAAAAAGGCATAACTTTGACCCCTCCACATCTCCAGCCGGTGCAGAGAATCTCCACTTCACGTTAAACGGAGAAACCAGGAGGGCCCCCGGGCTGCCAGTGGCTGGCGCCCATATGGCTTGGGAAGACGCGGACCAGGTGAGCTTTGTGGTACCGTGGTACCCCCTCAGACAAGCCTGGGCCAGAGCAGCATAGCCCCCCAGACAGACTGACCTCCACCCGGGAAAAAAAGAGAAACTGAGTAATAAGCAATAAGAACAGTTAAGACACGCTGGAAAGAGGGTGGGGTGCACTGAGCGCTGAAGATTGGGGGAAGGGAACCCTTCCCGGGACTGTAAATAAGCAAGACTGGCGGCCAGAGAGGCTCTGGCGGGAGCGGGGCATGTGCCCAGCAACCAGGAGTGGGAAAGCTTGTGAGAGTGGAGGAGGGAGGAAAACTCCACAGGAGAGGAGGGAAGACCCACTTCCCACGTGAACTGTAAATAAACATGGCGGCCGGCAGGAGCAGCAGCACCGCCGAGTAAGCAGGAGCAGGAAAGCTTCTGAAAGTGGCAGTGGGAGGAAAACTTCAGAGGAGAGGGGGGAAGACCCACCTCCCACATGAACTGTAAATAAACACGCAGGCCTGACAACGCGGGGGCAGTGTCACCTTTCCCAGTGCTTGGAAAGGGGAAAGCCTGTAGCAGAGGCTCCCGCACAGGAGAACTCTGAGCAAACAAAGCCTGTGGGACCAGGTGAGTGCTAGCTCACCCCAGAGATCTGCAAAAATAACGGTGCCAGCTACAGGCTGAGAGCAGCAGGCAGGCAAGCCACAGTTGCAGATACCACTCTCAGAACTGTCTCCAGACACTTTTTTTTTCTTTTTCTCCCTACCTTTGATGAGAGAACAACTGAATTACACCTGAAAGCAGAAAAACTTACTGAAACTGTACTACATTTGAACTTGGGACACTTGGTGGGGCTTTTGTGTGTGTGTGTGTGTGTGTGTGTGTGTGTGTGTGTGTGTGTGTGTGTGTAGTTTTGTTCTACTTTATGCATCCCCTTTGATGAGACAACTACAGAACAACATCTGAGGCACCAACTCCAGGACTGCAGATTGAGATGGACATCCAAATTATTAAGACTGAAACTGCATTGCATATAAACTTGGAAGTTTTTTGGTTTTTTGTTTTTTTCTTAATTTTCTATTTTCCATTTTATTTTAATTCATTTTTATATATAGATATTACTTTCATTTAATTATTTTTTTATCTTTGATTTTCAATCCTCTCTCTGTCTCTCTATTGTCTGTTCAGCTTACTGTCGATTAGTACACTAACACTCCCTGTTTATACCTTTGAAACTCTCTTGTCTGATACCTTGTTCTGCTTTCTCCCTCTTGTCTGTATATTTGTTTTCCCCTTTTCTTTAACTTCTTGCTTTCCATCTCAGCTCACCCTTCCATTCTAAATATTACCATTGTTATTATTACAAGCTAGAAAATACTTAATTGCACACAGGACAGGGACAGTAACAACACCAAGGACACTGACGGGAAGACAGAAAAAACAGGGAAACCAGTTTCCCCACAGCAAAAAATTAGTACAGGAACCAGAGGGGAATGAAGAGAACAGAAACTTAGATTCAGACTCCAACAAAATGAAGATAAACTATGCCAAAGGACCCAATGAAGCCCACAAGAATAATTTAAAAGAAGACATACTACAAGTACTCAATGAGAATTTTATAGAGATGATACTGGATAGGGTCAACCAAAATGTACAGGAGACACTCAAGAAATTCCAAGACAATAAAAATAGAAAATTTGAAAAAGCAAAAGAAGAAATAAAGGAAACCATAGAAGAACTGTATAAACACCAAAGTGAAACAGAGAACACAATGAATAAACGGATAAATGAACTCAGGACAAAAATAGACAACATTAAAGAAGAAAACTGCCAGGATATGGAAAACCTCAGAAAAAAGAACAAAACAGAACTGCAAAACAAAACGGAAGGCCAATCCAGCAGAACAGAACAAACAGAAGACAGAATCTCAGAACTTGAAGATGAAATGGTAATTAAAGGAAAAACTGAAGAACTATTAATTAAACAACTCAAGACCTGTGAAAAGAAAATGCAAGAACTCACTGACTCCATCAAAAGACCAAACTTGAGAATTATGGGCATCGAAGAAGGAGAAGAGGTGCAAGCGAAGGGAATGCGTAATATATTCAACAATAATAATAACGGAAAATTTCCCAAATCTAGAGAAAGATATTCCCATACAAATGCAAGAGGCCTCCAGGACACCAAACAGACCAGATCAAAATAGAACTACTCCACGACATATCATCATTAAAACAACAAGTTCAGAAACTAAGGAAAGAATATTGAAGGCTGTAAGAGAGAAAAAACAAGTAACATACAAAGGTAAACCCATCAAAATCACAGCAGACTTCTCAACAGAAACATTAAAAGCAAGAAGAGCGTGGGGTGAGATCTTCTGGGCACCGAATGAAAATAACTTCAACCCCAGGATACTCTACCCAGCAAAGCTATCATTCAAAATAGATGGAGCAATAAAAGTCTTCCATGATAAGCAGAAACTAAAACAATGTGACCACAAAGCCACCATTACAAAAGATTCTGCAAGGGATCCTGCACACAGAAAGTGACACCCAACTTAACCATGAAAAGGCAGGCAGCACCAAACCACAGGATAAGAAAAAGCAAGACAGTAGAGAGTAACATCAAGTTAGGTACACACAATCAAACCTTCAAACAACTAAGACAACTAAATGGCAGGAATCACCACATACCTATCAGTACTAACGCTTAATGTTAATGGACTTAATTCACCCATCAAAAGACACCGTTTGACAAAATGGATTAAAAAAGAAGATCCAACAATTTGTTGCTTACAGGAGACTCATCTCACCGACAGAAATAAGCATATGCTTAGGATGAAAGGCTGGAAGAAGATTTACGAAGCCAATGGCCCCCGAAAACAGGCAGGAGTAGCAATACTTATCTCTGACAAAGTAGACTTCAAACCTACATTGATCAAACGAGATAAAGAAGGACATTCCATACTAATAAAAGGGGAAATAGACCAAAAGGAAATAATAATCATCAATCTGTACGCACCCAATGTCAATGCACCCAATTTCATCAAACCCTGAAAGACCTAAAAGCATATATAAATGCCAACACAGTGGTTGTGGGAGACTTTAATACTCTATTATCATCAATAGATAGGTCATCCAAACAAAAACTCAATAAAGAAATCCAAGATCTAAAATATGCAATAGATCAAATGGACCTTGTAGATGTCTACAGAACATTTCATCCAACCTCTACACAATATACATTCTTCTCAGCAGCCCATGGAACCTTCTCCAAAATAGATCCTATCCTAGGGCACAAAGCAAGTCTCAGCAAATATAAGAAAATAGAAATTATACCATGCATACTATTTGATCACAATGCACTAAAAGTAGAGCTCAACAACAAAAGTAAAGACAAAACACATGCAAACAGCTGGAAACTAAATAACTGATTACTTAACGAAGAGTGGATCATCGATGCAATAAAAGAGGAAATTAAAAAGTTCCTGGAAGTGAATGAAAATGAAAACACAACCTACCGGAACCTATGGGACACAGCAAAGGCAGTCCTGAGAGGAAAGTTTATAGCCATGAGTGCATATATTAAAAAGATTGAAAGATCCCAAATCAATGACCTACTGATACATCTCAAACTCCTAGAAAAACAAGAACAAGCAAATCCCAAAACAAATAGAAGGAGAGAAATAATAAAAATAAGAGCTGAAATCAACGAAATAGAAACCAAAAAAACCATACAAAGAATTAATGAAACAAAAAGTTGGTTCTTTGAAAAAATAAACAAGATCGATAGACCCCTGGCAAACCTGACTAAAATGAGGAGAGAAAAAACCCAAATTAGTAGAATTAGGAATGCAAAAGGGGAGATAACAACACATGGAAGTCCAGGAAATCATCAGAGACTACTTTGAGAACCTATATTCAAATAAACTTGAAAATCTAAAGGAAATGGACAGATTTCTAGATACATATGATCATCCAAAACTGAACCAAGAGGAAATTAATCACCTGAATAGACCTATAACACAAAATGAAATTGAAGCAGCAATCAAGAGTCTCTCCAAAAAGAAAAGTCCAGGACCTGATGGATTCTCTGCTGAATTCTATCAGACCTTTAAAGAAGAACTGACACCAACCCTCCTTAAACTGTTCCACAAAATAGAAAGGGAAGGAAAACTGCCAAACACATTTTATGAAGCCAGTATTACACTTATCCCAAAACCAGGCAAAGACACCTCCAAAAAGGAGAACTATAGGCCAATCTCCTTAATGAACATTGATGCAAAAATCCTCAACAAAATAACGGCAAACCGAATTCAGCAACACATCAAAAAGATTATTCACCACGACCAAGTCGGCTTCATCACAGGGATGCAGTGGTGGTTCAACATACGAAAATCAATAAATGTAATAAACCACATTAACAGAAGCAAAGACAAAAACCACTTGATCATCTCAATAGATGCAGAAAAAGCCTTTGATAAGATCCAACATCATTTCATGATAAAAGCTCTAAGAAAACTAGGAATAGAAGGAAAGTTCCTCAACATTATAAAAGCTATATATGACAAACCTACAGCCAGCATTATACTTAACGGAGAAAAACTGAAACCATTCCCTCTAAAATCAGGAACCAGACAAGGATGCCCACTATCTCCACTCCTATTCAACATAGTACTGGAATTCCTAGCCAGAGCAATTAGGCAAGAAGAAGGAATAAAAGGAATACAAATAGGTAAAGAAACTGTCAAAATATCCCTATTTGCAGACAACATGATCCTATATCTTAAAGACCCAAAAAACTCTACTCAGAAGCTTCTAGACATCATCAATAGCTATAGCAAAGTAGCAGGATATAAAATCAACATAGAAAAATCATTAGCATTTCTATACACTAACAATGAGCAAACTGAAAAAGAACGTATGGAAACAACTCCATTTACAATAGCCTCAAAAAAAATCAAATACCTAGGTGTAAACCTAACGAAAGATGTGAAAGACCTCTACAAGGAAAACTATACACTTCTGAAGAAAGAGATTGAGGAAGACTATAGAAAGTGGAGAGATCTCCCATGCTCGTGGATTGGTAGAATCAACATAGTAAAAATGTCAATACTCCCAAAAGTAATCTACATGTTTAATGCAATTCCCATCAAAATTCCAGTGACATTCATTAAAGAGATTGAAAAATCTCCTGTTAAATTTATACGGAAACACAAGAGGCCAAGGCAATCCTCAGTCAAAAGAACAATGCAGGAGGTATCACAATACCTGACTTCAAACTATATTACAAAGCAATAACAATAAAAACAGCATGGTACTGCCACAAAAACAGACATGAAGACCAGTGGAACAGAATAGAGGATCCAGATATGAAGCCACACAACTATAAGCAACTTATCTTTGACAAAGGAGCTAAAAATATACGATGGAGAAATAGCATCCTCTTCAACAAAAACTGCTGGGAAAACTGGTTAGCAGTCTGCAAAAAACTGAAACTAGATCCATGTATATCACCCTATACCAAGATTAACTCAAAATGGATCAAGGATTTTAATATCAGACCCCAAACTCTTAAGTTGATACAAGAAAGAGTAGGAAATACTCTGGAGTTAGTAGGTATAGGTAAGAACTTTCTCAATGAAACCCCAGCAGCACAGCAACTAAGAGATAGCATAGATAAATGGGACCTCATAAAGCTAAAAAGCTTCTGTTCATCAAAAGAAATGGTCTCTAAACTGAAGAGAACACCCACAGAGTGGGAGAAAATATTTGCCAGCTACACATCAGACAAAGGACTGATAACCGGAATATATTGGGAACTTTAAAAGCTAAATTCAACCAAACTAATGAACCAATAAAGAAATGGGCATGTGAACTAAACAGAACTTTCTGAAAAGAAGAAATTCAAATGGCCAAAAAACACATGAAAAAATGCTCACCATCTCTAGCAATAAAGGAAATGCAAAAAAAACCACGCTAAGATTCCGCCTCACCCCTGTTAGAATAGCCATCATCAGCAACACCACCAACAACAGGTGTTGGCGAGGATGCGGGAAAAAAGGAACCCTCTTACACTGTTGGTGGGAATGTAAACTAGTACAACCACTCTGGAAAAAAATTTGGAAGGTACTTAAAAAGCTGGACATCTATCTACCATTTGATCCAGCAATACCACTCTTGGTGATATACCCAAAAGACTGTTACTCCAGAGGCACCTGCACACCCATGTTTATTGCGGCACTATTCACAATAGCCAAGTTATGGAAACAGCCAAGATGTCCCACCACTGACGAATGGATTAAGAAAATGTGGTATCTATACACAATGGAATTTTATGCAGCCATGAAGAAGAACGAAATGTTATCATTCGCTGG
Source organism: Castor canadensis (assembly GCF_047511655.1). Lineage (NCBI taxonomy): Eukaryota > Metazoa > Chordata > Mammalia > Rodentia > Castoridae > Castor > Castor canadensis. Next base: position 140,879,570 of record NC_133387.1, read on the forward strand.
TAAATGGATGGAATTGGAGAACATCATTCTGAGTGAGGTTAGCCTGGCCCAAAAGACCAAAAATCGTATGTTCTCCCTCATATGTGGACATTAGATCAAGGGCAAACACAACAAGGGGATTGGACTATGAGCACATGATAAAAGTGAGAGCACACAAGGGAGGGGTGAGGATAGGTAAGACACCTAAAAGACTAGCTAGCATTTGTTGCCCTTAACGCAGAGAAACTAAAGCAGATACCTTAAAGCAACCGAGGCCAATAGGAAAAGGGGACCAGGAACTAGAGAAAAGGTTAGATCAAAAAGAATTAACCTAGAAGGTAACACCCACGCACAGGAAATCAAAGTGAGTCAATGCCCAGTATAGCTATCCTTATCTCAACCAGCAAAACCCCTTGTTCCTTCCTATTATTGCTTATACTCTCTCTACAACAAAATTAGAAATAAGGGCAAAATAGTTTCTGCTGGGTATTGAGGGGGGGGAGCGGGAGAGGGTGGAGTGGGTGGTAAGGGAGGGGGTGGGGGCAGGGGGGAGAAATGAACCAAGCCTTGTATGCACATATGAATAATAAAAGAAAAATGAAAAAAAAAAAGAAAATGTGGTATCTATACACAGTGGAATTTTATGCAGCCATGAAGAAGAACGAAATGTTATCATTCGCTGGTAAATGGATGGAATTGGAGAACATCATTCTGAGTGAGGTTAGCCTGGCCCAAAAGACCAAAAATCGTATGTTCTCCCTCATATGTGGACATTAGATCAAGGGCAAACACAACAAGGGGATTGGACTATGAGCACATGATAAAAGTGAGAGCACACAAGGGAGGTGTGAGGATAGGTAAGACACCTAAAAAACTAGCTAGCATTTGTTGCCCTTAATGCAGAGAAACTAAAGCAGATACCTTAAAGCAACTGAGGCCAATAGGAAAAGGGGACCAGGAACTAGAGAAAAGGTTAGATCAAAAAGAATTAACCTAGAAGGTAACACCCACGCACAGGAAATCAAAGTGAGTCAATGCCCAGTATAGCTATCCTTATCTCAACCAGCAAAACCCCTTGTTCCTTCCTATTATTGCTTATACTCTCTCTACAACAAAATTAGAAATAAGGGCAAAATAGTTTCTGCTGGGTATTGAGGGGGGGGAGCGGGAGAGGGTGGAGTGGGTGGTAAGGGAGGGGGTGGGGGCAGGGGGGAGAAATGAACCAAGTCTTGTATGCACATATGAATAATAAAAGAAAAATAAAAAAAAAAAAAGAAAATGTGGTATCTATACACAGTGGAATTTTATGCAGCCATGAAGAAGAACGCAATGTTATCATTCACTGGTAAATGGATGGAATTGGAGAACATCATTCTGAGTGAGGTTAGCCTGGCCCAAAAGACCAAAAATCGTATGTTCTCCCTCATATGTGGACATTAGATCAAGGGCAAACACAACAATGGGTTTGGACTATGAGCACATGATAAAAGCGAGAGCACACAAGGAAGGGGTGAGGATAGGTAAGACACCTAAAAAACTAGCTAGCATTTGTTGCCCTTAATGCAGAGAAACTAAAGCAGATACCTTAAAGCAACTGAGGCCAATAGGAAAAGGGGAACAGGTACTAGAGAAAAGGTTAGATCAAAAAGAATTAACCGAGAAGGTAACACCCACGCACAGGAAATCAATGTGAGTCAATGCCCTGTGTAGCTATCCTTATCTCAACCAGCAAAAACCCTTGTTCCTTCCTATTATTGCTTATACTCTCTCTATAACAAAATTAGAAATAAGGGCAAAATAGTTTCTGCTGGGTATTGAGGGGGGGAGAAGGAGGGGGCGGAGTGGGTGGTAAGGGAGGGATTGGGGGCAGGGGGGAGAAATGAACCAAGCCTTGTATGCACATATGAATAATAAAAGAAAAAAAATAAACCCTGTGCTGATGGAGTGCCTCAAGTGGTAAGAGCACCTGCCTGGCAATTGTGAGGCCCTGAGTTCAAACCCCAGTGCTGCCAAAAAACAAAATAAAACATACTAAATAGCTTCAGCAAAGAAGCAGGATACAAAAATCAGTTTATAAAAATCAGTAACCTTTCTATATACCAATAATGAGCAGACTGGTAAAGAATATAGGAAAACAAGTCCATTTACAATAACCTCAAAAAATAAGATTCCTAGGAATAAACTTAACAAAGGAAGTGAAAGACCTCTACAATGAAAGTTATAAATGATTCAAGAAAGAAATCAAGGAAAACTTCAGAAGATGGAAAGATTTCCCATGATCATGGAATGGCAGATTCAGTATTGTGAATGTGGTTATATTACTAAAATTAATGTACAGGTTCAATGCAATACCCATTAAAATTACAATCATATTCCTCAGAGATTGAAAAATCAACTCCAAAGTTCATATGGAAGCACAAAAGACCTCAATAAGCCAAGGCAATATTGAGCAAAAAGAGGAACACTGGAGGTATCACAATACCCAACTTCAAACTATACTACAGAGCTGTGGCAATAAAACAGCATGGTACTGGCACAAAACCAATGATGAAGATCATGGAACAAAATAGAAATCCAGATATGAATCCATAAAGCTATGACCATCTAATTTTTGACAAATGTGCCCAAAATACACAATGGAGGAAAGACAGCCTCTTCAATAAATGTTGCTGGGAAAACTGGATTTGTGTGTGCAGAAAACTGAAAATAGATTCATGCCTTTCACACTGTACAAGTATAAGAACTTTAATATAAAGCCTGAAACTTTGAAGGCAGTGCAGAAAAGAGTCAGGAATACACTGGAACATATAGACATAGGCAGTAACTTCAGTGAGTCAGAAACTCAGAGAAAGGATTGACAAATGGGACCACATGAAACTAAAAAAGCTTCTGCACAACAATGGTTGCCAGAACAAAGAGGCTGCCCATTGAATGGGAGAAAATCTCTTTCAGCTCTAGATCTGGCAAGAGATTAACAACCAGAATACACAAGAAGCTCAAAAATCTAAACCCCAAAAAGCAATGACCAAAATGGGCAAATGAATTGAACAGAGATTTTTCAAAGGTAGAATTAGAAATGGGCAAAAAACACATGAAGAAATGCTCACCATCCCTGACTATAAAGGAAATGCAGATCAAAACCATGTTAATATTCTGCCTCACTCCTGTTACAATGGCTATCATCAAGAACAAAAACAACAACAAATGATGGTGAGGATGTGGGGATAAAGGAACTCTCATACACCATATGTGAGAATGTAAATTAGTACAAACATAATAGAAAACAGTATGGAGGTTCCTCAGAAAACTAAAAATAGAACTTCCATATGATCCAGCAGCACCACTCCTAGGCATATTCCCAAAGGAATTAAGTTAGGTTATAATAAATACACCTGCACACCCATATTTATTGCAGCATTATTCACAATAGCTATGCTATGGAAACAGTCAAGATACCTTATAATAGATGAATGGGTAAAGAAAATGTGGTGTGTATATACAATGGAATTTTATTCAGCCAAAAAGAATGAAATTTGTCATTTTCAGGTAAATGAATGGAACTGCAGCACATCATTTTAAATGAAGTTGGCCAGGTTCAAAAGCTAATGGGCACATTTTCTCTCTTGTGGACTATAGACCCAATGCAGATACAAGCATTGTTATACATACACACATACAAATATATACAGAACATTATCCAAAAGTGGGACTGATAGAAGGGACCAAGGGAGGAGGAAAAGAAGGAAAGAAAGGATTGTGAAAAATAATGAAACACATTGAATCTGTGTAGGAACAAGATACAACCAAACAGACTGAAAACTGCTAAATGACATGGGATGGGGAAAGGCTGAGGAAATGCAGTGGAGGGGGTTGCATTGACTTAATGACAATGCATGTACAGGTATAATACCAAGGCAAAAATCCCAGTGAACAATGAACAGACACCTGAACAATAAAGGACATGGGTAAAAAGCAGATCATACTAAGGGGAGGGTTAGAGTAAAAGATAGAAGCAAAGAAGGTGAATATGGTTGATGTTCTTTCAATAAAACAAAGAATATAGACTATTGAAACCTCTTCAAATCACCATAAGAAGGGGACAAAGGCAGAAAGGAGAAAAATGGTGTGGATGAACCAATTTAGGATATAATACATATATACATGGAAATGTCACAATGAAACACCTTTATAGCTATCTTAATCCCCCATAAGTCACATTTTTCAAAAATGAATGGTAGGAAGGTAGACAGGTCCTGTCTGATGATAGGTACTAGTGGAAGGGGGTGGATGTAAGGAAAGGGTGAATATCATGGAAATATTATGTACTCATATATGAAAATGGAAAAATGAGACATGTTGAAACTATTCTAAGAAGAGAGAGAGTGGAGATAAAGGAGAATTATGGAAGGGGCAAATTTAGCTAAGGTATATTTTAAGCACTTTTATAAATGTCACAATGTACCATCAATATAACAATAATGATATTAAAAATAAAACTAAATTTAAAAAATAGATTCAGGAAAGAAAAACAAACAGAGAGCTAAAAGGTTCCATGGAGCTCTCACCATGACACCATGTTTAGGAAGGAAAAAAAAAATAAAAAGAGAAAGAAAACAAAAACCTGAGCAGATGGGGTAAGAAACACAAGTACCTTTGGCAAACTTCAGAAAACCAGTCTTACTTTTTCTCCTAGTACAAGGGTATTGGTGGTGTCTTCTTGACCTTCCTGTCTTCCCACTAGGCATGCATTTTGTTTTATGCTACAAACACTTGCCATATACCACGCAATATTCCAAGTGATTTACAAATATTACCTTTAGCAGTCACAAAATTGCTCAAGCATCATTTGAAACACATAATTTTTCTCAGAAACCTGCAATGCTTCCATTTCTGTGTAAAATTAAAACTCTGTGTCGAGTCCAAAACATGAGAACATACCAGAATTTCGTTGCAAAGTAGGGAATTCAATTTAAGTGGAAGGCTCAATGTCTTCATCAGTTGAGTTGATATCCCTTTCCTCCAGCTTGCCTTCTCTTCTCTATGCAAGTAAGTGAATTTTTTTCTTCTTTTACCAAATTTCCTTCTTTTTATCTCAATGCTTTTATATACACTAATATTTCCTCAAAGTCTTTGGGCTCATTAAAATTCAATGATCCTTCTTATAATAGAATCATAACACAGTTGAGAAACTAGGACTGTTTGAGGTCATCTAGTCCACCTCTCTTAAAGGTAAAGAAACTAGGACCTTGGGAATTAAAATAATTTACCCATAAATTAATGAAAGAATTATAACTCGATACTGATTTCTAATGCTGTGACAACTTACCAAAGAAAAAACTGAAATTTAAGCATAGATAGATAGATAGATACATACATACATAGATTTTTAATTTGGTCAAAATGGATTCGTTCTCAAGTAAAACTCACTTTTGTCTAATACCATTTGTAATTTCCATTTTACTTTTTAAGGAGGTGACTGTGGGTTGTAGGAGAAAGGGGAGTACATAACTAGAGACTCAGGAAGGACAAGGAATGTGGATCTGAGAGGCAAAAGAAAGAAGGACAAAAGCAAAGATGCATATAGGATTTGCTGGGTGAGTGTAGACCAGAGAGAGAGGATAGGGATCCCAGGACCAGGAGACAGGGTCAGGTCTACCATGAGCACAATCCCCAAGGCTGTTCTAAGACAGGTTGAGGGGAACCACAGAAGGAAAGAGCTACCAAGTGAATTCACTATGGGAATACCATAGACGTTCCACGAGAAGTAGAAATATAGACTACAGAGATTCTAGAATGAGATCCAAGCAGAACAAGGAATAATCAAAGGATAATTTTAATTTATTTGGAAATGAATTATATTTGTAAGTATGTACCATGTTACCTATAGTGGAAACCAGTGGGCATCCATATATTTGTATTCTTACAAACATAGACTGAGTATTAAACTAATAAGAGGGTGTCTTCTGGAAAACAGCCTCTTTATGACTGTCTTCCATAGGATCAGGTTTCTGATACCTCTAGAAAATGTTTAAATCCTTGCCAGTTGGCTTTAGAGGAGAATCCTAATTCATAGCCTTGTAGCATCTTATGCTTTAGGAGTCTTGATGTTCATCTTGTGTAACTGTTTATTGAGCAGAGCACCTTCCCAGTAGCTATGACTGAGTTGAACCAACTTGCTCTGCTAGGTCATGTTTCTCTTCTGTGTAGCAGGATCATTCAATGTCTGTCTCAGGCTGGTGCTGTGGCCATAGGCAAAGGCCACATTTTACAATGCGTGTATGTGGCCCCTATTATTCTGGTGCATCCACAAGTGGTTTTCCATATTGACTCAAAGATTCATTCTGTCATTCATTTATCAGCAATGTATTGAGGACATGCTGTGTGCCAGACACTGAGATGGATAAAATATGGATGACGAGATGACATACTGTACAATTTACTTTGCCTGCTAAATACAGCCAAATCAATATGACTAGCTTGACCTGCCCTTGTTGGTGGTTGGAGACACAGGCCACAGTCACTGCTTTTGGACTCATTCCCCCTTCAGAGTGGCTGACATGAGCTACAATGCTAGCCAGAACTCACCAGTACCCTCAATACCTGGTCACCCCCATCCAACTATAATACCTAATTTATTGACCAATTAGACCTTATAGGAATTTCATACTATATTTGATTTTACAAAGGACCAAATCCCAGTTTTAGTGTCACACATAGGAAAAATCATTGACCTTGGGAAGAACTGAGGAAATTCAAATGTCTAGCTAAGGGAGTGTGGGCAAGTTTCTGTTTGGGAATCAGTTTTATCACTGCAAAATGGTGCATAAGCTGTACTTTGCATGATTGCTGTGAGGCTTAAATGAAATAACTTGGCCTATGGCCTTAAGGATTCTTTCCTCTTCATACCTGACTCAGGACTACATGCAAGATGTGCCAGCCATTCCTGCATTATCAAGGGCAGGAATTTCTTCAAAGAGAGATTCATTTCTCACCTGTTTCTGGTCGATTCTAGAGCTGCATGAGTAATGAAAGAGGCAGATACATTTTGAGAAGGTGTTAAGTGTGGGAGACAGGTTGTTGTTTCCCTGAAAAAGTGCTAATTTCAGCAGTGAAGCGAGGTACTGTTGATCCCTTAGCAGTTCAGCTGGCTTGAGTATGGATAATCCAAGGGAAAAATGATTATTTGCAAAAAGCACTGGTTTGCCCAAAAGTTCAGTCATGGAATATAGTGAAGTGTGCTCTACAAACTCTTTCATTACCAGGCACTGGTGGCTCACATCTGTAATCCCAGCTACTCAGGTGGCAGAGATCAGGAGGATTGTGGTCCGATAGTCGTGGGCAAATAGTTCATGAGACCCTATCTCAAAAAAACCCATCACAAAAAAGAGGCTGGTGGAGTGGTTCAAGGTGTACCCCCGAGTTCAAGTTCCAGTAACCCCTCCCCCCTACACAAACCTCATTATTACTTATTGTTGCAGCAATAAGTTAAGGCTACATGCAGACCTGTTAGTGTTTGGTGCCTTCCAGTGTGCCAGTCAATGCACAATGGATTCCAAGATCATCCTGTCAGTGACCAATTTGATGTTTAGCCTGAATGTGAGAGTGTCATATACATTAAATATTTTTATGATGACTTATGCAAAGGAAGAAAATAGTGTTGCATTTATGAAGCAAAATTGTTACTTAAGGAAAGCATTGGAGATGACTGCAGAGCTCTTCTGGTGTAATCCCTATTTACTGGTGGCTCTACTGAGGTTCAGATTAGTTAAAGGGCATTCAAATAAAATTCAGAATATGCACAACTGTGTAGAGAAGTTTGGGGTGATGTTAGCTTCCGGATGTGGATGCCCTGGGGGAGTCATAGATCTGGCACTTTCTGTGTGGATATGGATGGAACACTCAGCTTCATTGTGTTTCAGTGAAACAGGACATATGGATAGAGGGTGCAAATAAAATCTTGGATATTTGGATGCAAAATGGATTGATGTTAGACACATTAAATCATGGGCCCAACCAGGCTCAAGGAGAAGTGTGGTTTACTGGCATTGTGTTTTAAGAATATTGAACTCAAATGCCTTTTGGTGTGGCATTCCTTTTTTTCTTCAACAAGCCCTATGTGCATCAGCCTAATCATCTGATATCTGTTGCCTGCCTGCCTTTTTGCAGACATTGTGAATTGAGAACACCTCTGTATATCCATGACCAGTTTCACATGTGAGTGAAGCAGGTGGTGTTATTTTAGGGGGTTCTGGAAGACACCACCTTCTCTCCCTCTTCTTCTCCTCCCACAATTTCAGCTTGTGCATTTCACTAGAGAAGCAAAAACCTATATTGGAAGAGAGAATTAACACTTTGATTCTTAGCTATGCTTTATAACTTAGGTAGCTAAGTCCAACAGGTTAAAAAATATGAGAACAGTTTTTGGTAAAATAACCTGAGAAACTGGCTATGTATGTCGGAGCATGTGTAGGAGAGGGAAACTCTACCCAGTAGGTAAGGAGGAAAGAAAACAGATATGTGAGCGGGTTCTTTCTGTCTCTAAAATAGGGATAATACCTGCCTCCTATTGTTGGGAAATTAAATGGAATGATTGTGTAACTAAAAGTATTACAAACTCTATGCAACTTATTACCAAGTTTAATTTAGAAAATCTTTCTGTAAATATAGGTCAGAGAGTAGTCCAAAGCCCTACTGATACTTGAGATGGATAAGGGTCCAGTTCTTTCAGTGGGCAATGCCTCTGAATTGCATGGAACATTAACACTTCAAATGGTGCTACTAAGAAATAATTTTAAAATGACAATTTCCAACTGGCATCTCTTTATATGAAAGGAGTTTCTGAACATGATCATTTTCCACTTGGGAGGGATAAAATGGGGCTCCCAATGAAGGCATGGGGGGATGTGTCTGGTCCCCTGAGAGCACAGTTGGATACAATTGTCCTCACCACTTGACAATGGTAAAGTCTTAATAGGCATGCATTTCACTGGTGATTCACATATTCCAGTTCTTTGAGAACTGACTAAAACAGAATCCACAGTGTGTCCAAGAGTGACAATTAAGCAAAATTCAAAACAGATAGCAAGATTTTGAATATATTTCCATCGCCTATTGAAAAGCCAATGATGTACCAGATTTCTTAGGCCAAACCTATAGAAACATATGTCCATTTTTTAGACAGGCTGAGCTGAGTGAAAAGTTCAACAATTACTGAGATGTTTTAGGTCTAAGAGAGTTTTCTTGGCTCATTCAAACCAGCACGGCTCCTCTTCCTGCCCTCTCCATGTCTCCACCTGTCAACTCCCAGTTTTTCCTCAATATATTTTTGTGTCCATATTTTCTATATACAACTATTTCACATTATGAACATAAGCCTTGGATGATTACCTACATATGAAACATACATAGATGTTCCAAGTGTTGGATGGGTAAAGGACACAGATCCCAAGCTCCTTTTCTTCCACCATGCAGCTCCAGCCAGAGGCAATGCAAGCAATATGTTCATAATCAAGAGAATTAGTTTAGATGCATTAAATCTCGAATCTTGGCTTTGCTTTCAGGGGTCTAAATTATTTGGATGATTGTCTAGATTGGCTGCAGACATATTCAGGTACCAGGCATTTTCCATGTATCCTTAGACACTAGAGATAACCCAAGTAGCAAATAATTTCATACACAGCCATTTCCTTCTTTACTAATGCTCATCTTTGATTTTGTAGAACACATGCCTCTTCTTGGTTTCTGGATTTTTTTTTGCAGTACTGGGGCTTAATTTCAAGGCCTCGGGTTTACTAGGTGGGCACTCTACCAATGGAGCCACTCTACCAGTCCATTTTTGTTAAGCGTTTCTTTGTTTTTGAGATAAGGGCTTGTGAACTATTTGCTTAGGCTGGCTTCCAACTGTGATCCTCCTGATCTCTGCCCCCTGAATAGCTAAGATTACAGATGTAAGCCACTGATGCCCAGCTCTGGATCATTTGAATGTATCCAGAGCTGATTTTGACAATATATATGGAGAGTCAGATTGGGAAGGAAGAAGAAGGGGATGGAATACAAAAGAAAACAACTCTTGCTTGCAAGGAGTTTACACACATTTTATACTCAGTTGTGGTCTGCTAAAATGAAAAGAATGTTTAAATGGGATGTGACAGCTATTGACTCAGTGGAAGCATTTATATACTTATAAGTCTAAATTTTCAGTTTTTAATTGGCATTCAGTGAATATACTCATAGTGACTTTAACACAAGTAAAGTGGTATTTGGAAAATGAACCTATTTATTTGATTCCTCCTAGAGAATTCATTCCAAGGGGTATATTTTATCCATGGCTATATAATGATTGAATGAGCTAGATCATTTCTAAATCTCTAATGTAACTATTATGTCTGAGGTAGGATGGGAAAGAATGATTTGAGGGGGGTCTACCTTGACCATGTTCTCTGAAGGCCTTTGGCTTATGGGGTCATGGAAAGAAAAGAGGGAAATAGTGCCAAGGAAGAAGGATAATGGGGTGAGAGGAACACTCCTTAGAATGTAAAACCTACTGGGTTGGAGCTTTACTATGGATTTAGAGGACTTCCCCCCATCCCAAACCATTGCAGCTAGGTAAAGGTCATGTCACTAAAGTCGTATCTCAGTCAACCGCACAAATGGAGCTATGCAATAATATGAACATGCAAAAAGGATTTTATTTGAAGTTCACTGTGCTAGTTTTCCCCTTCACCAGATATAGCATTCTACTTATATTTTACTCAAGCCACTCTAAGTACATTCCTACATATTAGCTAAAATCTATATCTACTGTAGCAGAGGTATGGGTGTGAGGCATGGAGTAGGAGACTGGGAAGGGTCCCTTTTGATTTAACTTCCCCTGCAGACAGATCACATGAAGATATATTAGAGGCAACTGGGCATAATTCATAAGAAAACTCAACTGCTGGATTTATAATATTTCTTTTAAAAGTATGAAGGTGGCAGACCCAACCTCACCAAAAGCACAAATGAAAGCTCTTTTATCCAAACGAGCAGGTGTGTTTGTCCCCAGGTACTGAGACTTTGGGCTGTGCTTTATAATCAACTTGAGTGGTTCTTCTCCAGACACTGAAGTGCTCTGAGGCAGGGCAGTGGAGAACATGGTGGTGGGGAAACCAGACATAGGTTTTGCTGATGGCCAGTTCTTTCCAAAGCACATTTCATGGAATCGGTACTTCAGGGCTGTGGTGTCTTTGACAACCACTTCCCCTCCCCCTCAACACACATACACCCTTGTCTCTTGCATCCTAGTTCTCTGACTTGGGCAAGGGTGGAGGTCTGGTGGTTGACAAACAATAGGAGTTATGCTTATTTAATGCCTCAGGCCACCATGTGTCCACTACCTCAGGTTGACACTACTTGACAGAGATGGGTGGTTTCCATGTGAGCTACTGATAAGATATGCTCCAGAGTAGGTACTGATGAATCTTTTCTATTGGTTGAGGCACTTGACTGAATTTCTTGGGATAAAAACCATTTCCAGCAGGTCACTCGTCTCATCTGGGTGCACAGACAAATCATTTACTTTCTGTATGTCTTCAACACACTGCCCTCGCAATGTCTCCACATGGTATCGTCTCAGAAGCGTAACCAAGACAACTTTCATCATCACCATAGCAATGTACTTTCCTGCACAACCACGAGGCCCAAAGCCAAATGGCTGAAAGTACCTGTAAGGAACCTATGGAAATAATCACACAGTTAGCCATAGTGTAACAGGTAGAGTGATATAATGCAGTCTGTTTGATTCATTCTAAAAAGGAGGTCCATCAGAAATTGACCACACTTCGTGCTTCACTGAGACCATGACTGTTGACTAAAGAAGTCTTTTTCTCACTCAGTGTGATTCACCTCTTGTGACACAGACCAACCTCAGACAGTACCCAGTTTTGCCTTTCAGATAAATGTACTGGGGTAAAGCAATGCAAAATCACCTTATTAGAGGCAATTAGGATATTCAACTAGCTCTGTAGAATAGCCACAGATGAAACACCAGGGCAGATTTTTTGTGTGTGTGATGTCATATAACATGATAAAAAGGGACAAAAGCAAGTAAAAGATGCAGATTCCTGGCCTATCAGTGTCAAGCATCTAACTTTTTGGATTTTAGACAGGGTTTTGCTATGCAGTCCAGCCTGACCTTTGAAGTCACAATCCTCCTGCCTTTCAGCCTCCTGAGTACCAAGATAATAGTCATGCACCACCATACCCAGAAACATTAAATATTTTTAATCATGCAGAAAAGTAGTATCACATCTGTCTGCCTGGTCCACATCTGGATTTATGTGGCCTCTGAATATGACAGATGTTTGATAAATTGTCATTGACCATTTGACTGATTACCTGGCATTCTCCAGATTACCTGTGTAGAAAGAGGATAAATTAAGAGTACTGAGTTAGCACCGTGCTTTGACACTATAAGAAAGTGGAAAATGAAGCCATCAGGGAACTACATGGATAATTCAAGCTTGAAATCAGTGTTGCCCAAAATGTGACACAATGGAGGGAAGAATCTCCAGTATACATCAACATTAGGAAAAGAAAAAGCTCAATCTCTTTTAGCAAGTGAATTCTATTTAGAAGAAGACCTACTGCTAATGGGGTCATTTGATGAACCAAAGGCCAACTATAAAAACGAAATCTTTTGATCTCATTTGATTTCTGCGTAAGACTGAAATGGATTTCCTTTGGAGGCTGATGTTGCCCTGAATCTAGATGATGACAAAGTGATGAGTTTAAACAGCTAGGTAGATTCGCTGGGTTAAACAAAATTTGGCCAAACGAGAGGCCTGGTGTGGCGGCCATTTAGATAGTCTTCAGAGGTGGAAACTTGGCATCTCTGGTTTTGAGGATGAATATGGTATCTGTGTTCCAAGCTATGGGACACATGGGCTCCTGCTCAGGTGGAAGAGAGGAAGGAGTCAAAAGAATGAAATGCATGGTGCAAACACACACAAACAGAGCAGATTTGATAGTTGACATTGTTGAGAGGAGCACATTCTATTTTAAGGAAGGACTCTTACATTCTTCTCAAAATTTTCCAGAGTAAATTCATTGGGCTTGGGGAAATACTCAAGTCTGTGCATTCTTCCAATATTCAGAATAATGTTAGTTCCCTTTTTCACTGGGTAGCCATCAATCACATCGTCTTCCAAGGCTCTGCGCATGACCAAATCCACAGCAGGGTGGTACCGCAGGCTCTCGTAGATGAAGTTTTCCACCACTTTCAATTTTTGTATATCATTCATTTGTATGTCTCTCTCACCTGTGGGAACAGATAAGAAATATAGGAAGGTATGTTAGTTTAGTGTGTGGTGGGCATTAATGCTTCTATTTTTCTCTCCAGAATAATTTGCTCTTGGTCGAAAATATTATGTCTATAATTCTAATGCATATCACTCACCAAGTATATCGTGTTTGATTCATAGAGTGTTTATAAAGTTCAGAAATGAAGCCAATTATTGTAAAACCTTGGGAATTTTGCGGCACAGTTGAGGTTTCTTGGAAAAATCAGAAAACTTGGTAACACTGGCTTTGCATTCCCATATGGCAACAGTGAGCTGAAGGTGATGAGCCCATTGCCCCTTTAGAGGGGGCTGAGCCTCAACAGTTCCATGTAGACCTCGCTCAGCTTTTCTCACACATTCATCTTATCTGCATGGCCTCATAAGTCTTTCGTGTTTCTCCCAACTCTAACTTCTAGGGAACATTTTGTCTCTTGATTTGTAAGCAAACTAACACTACAACCATCCCACAGCAGGGTGCACAGGCTGCTGCATAGTCAAACTGAGACAGTGGATTTCATCTATTTCAACATTTGCTCTCCATTATCTGTGCTGTTGCCTGTCCACATGTCACTGATAATCCCTCCCTCTCTCATCAAGAGCAACTTGTCACAACGGAGTAGCAAGAACTCCCTTATCCTCACCCCAACAAAACAGGTACCCCATATCGGCCCTGGATGGACTAGGAATTGATGTGGAGCCCCAATGCCTCAGCCTGCCATTAGTCAAAGAGACTGGAATATGTGCCAAATGTGGCAAATCTTCAGAGCATCCTCAAATGGGCCACCACTTTGGAAGATGAAAAACCAGCCCAGAAATCTGAGTCAGCCATTTCCCCTCACTATGCCATCTAGAAAGGGATGAGAATGCTAACCAAAAATAGGAGCTCTGTCCTTCATGTTCTGCTCTTTGTCCCCAAAGATCTAATGAGGTATGTATAACTGAAGTGAGGAGGGAGAAGAGAAGATCATGGGGAAGGTGACCAAAGGCATTCACTGGGAAGCAATGACCTCGTCTGTGTACAGAGCACAGGAAGGAGCACAGGCACATGTGCAAAAGGCTCAGCTGCTTCCCCATCTTTTCAGAGATCTGTTGAAGAACCAGGATAACATCAACAACCACAAACACTTTTCACCTCTTGAGAAAATTCTATCAAACTTGTTTTAAAATCTTATGATTACAAAATCAATTTCTCCCCTGTCCGGAACTCCATCCTTCCATGGTGCCCTCTCTTTTCACTCCCTTGATATTTCTCTCACTAGCCTATATGTCCTGCAGGTACATGGAAGGTACTGGCTGGTTCTCTGCCACTGCACTTGGTATCGAACATGGTAATCTGATAGGAGGCGTTTGATAAAACCTTGTGGAATTTGGGGCCCCTATGTTACTCTGGCTCCTTGCTCTCTGCCTTTCCAGGCAGTTTCCCACCTATGAGATGCATCTGAGATCCCTACCTTCACATATTTAACCCTTTGATGAAATGTCTCCCAAGAGACAAGTATTTCAAGTAGCACTCAAATGATTTTGAAAAGCTGAACCCTTCCACAACCAAATAACTTGTTTCACAAGGACTGTGTAAAGTCAAGAGAAAAAAATCTGCATTATGTGATGTAGAATTGTGTTCCTAAGCGTGAAAGAAATTCCAAATATGGACTTTTATGTTCTTCCAGAAAGCAATTCGTTTCCTGTGACAGGGACAGTGTTCCTGTGGAAGAGGTGGGGAAGGATGATGCTGACAAGGAAGCAGAGCAGTGAAAAGGGAGCTGGGGAAGAACTGAGTGAGGACGTGGTGGCTTCTTCAGAGGAGGAGGAAAGGACGGGTGAGAAAAGGCCAGCATCACTGGATTGGAGTGAAGAAGGGAACTCATCATTCCCTTGTGTGCTCTGTTGCCCTCTCCTTCTTCTCTTGCCACCAGCTGGAAGTTCATTTGTGATTGGGCTTCAGGTGACCCAGACACACTGCCTAAATGACAGCCATTTTCCTGGATATGTAACGGAGGAGGTAGCAGAACACTGCACGTGTACCCATGCTCTCGTAAGACTGACACAGTAGCCATATGCGTGTGTTCATGTACACGTAGAAAAGGATCTTGAAGAATACACAGCAAACAATTAACAGTAGTTGCCTCTCCAGTGGGGCTGGAGAGGAGGGTGTAGAGCGAGGATTGGGAATCATCTTCCCCTTTATACATCTCTCTGTTAGTTGAATTTTCCAATGAGCAAGTATTATTTTTATAACTTAAGCAACTCAGAAAGAACTATCTTTTCAATCTATGTGGCATAGTCAAAGTGCCTGAACTACCTGCTTCATTTTTCTCCAAGTGGAGTATAAAAGATTCTGTGTTTGACATCAGATTCTTATTACATGAGAAGCTGGCATTCAGAAGGAATTATTTATTTAAGTTCTATTGTTTATTTGATCAATTCTTACCAACAACAGTCTGGATTTCCTTCATTATTTCTTCCTCAACATTAGGGTGCTTTGCAATGAGAGAGAGCATGAAGTACACTGTGACAGACATGGTGTCAGGGGCCGCTATCAGCATTTCCAATATACATTGGTTCACGTTCTCTTTTGTTAGTTCTCCACGTTTCTGAACAATTTGAAACAGGAAAAGTGAATCAAAGTTCCAAAAAACATGAAGACAGTTGATATTCAAGGATGGGCAACCTCAACAAAATGGATCACAAGTCTATAATTTATTTTGAACATTTTACATGACAATCTTCAGCTCAAAGGTGAACAGTTTCATCAACATCTATGCACAGTTGGCTCTCCATGTCCTCAGGGTTCCCATCCATGGAGTCAATTAACTGGATATATATATATATATATCCACACACATATGTATACATATATTTATATATTAAATATAATTGTATACATAATGAACATACACAGACTGTTTTCCTTGTGAGTATTCCCTACACAGTACAGTATAACAACTATTTCTGCAGTATCTATATTGTGTTAGATGTTATGAAGAATCTCAGGGTGATTTAAAGTACCCAGAAGGATATACGTAGGTTATGTGCAAACGCTGTCATTTTACATAAGGAATTTCAGCACCCTGAATTTTGGTATCTGGGTGGGGTTCGGGAACCAAACACAGATGGATATGGAGGGATGACTTTATATAGTGTCTTTGGTCACACGCTTCCTTTTTCACATTTTGTACTACAATACAGAACACGTTCAATCTAAAGGTCAATCGTACTAGAATGTCTAACGTGAGGCTCTCTGAATGACCTATAATATGACTGCTAGGCAAAATACTGAAAGGAAGAAGTATGCAACAGTTATGATAAAGGGTCCTTTCCCACCTACACACAAACAGTCATAATGTATGTTGAGTGTGGAATTATGGTTAGTCTAGGTCAGTACCTCAGCAAAAATCAAGTCAGTGGCAAAGTCCATACAGTCTTCCAGTTTCTCTGCCATGGAAACCTGGTGTCTTTTTTCTTCTACCAAAACATCTATGGCATCTTTCAAATCCTTGCTGTAAAAACAGTCAAAATGTAATCTACTTGTACTCATTAGCAAAACATTCATTTGCTGTTTGTTTAAACAAAATGACCTGCTTTAATTGAAGCCATTGGTTCTCAAAAGTACATGAATTTATATTTTACTTCTTCACAAATATCCTTAAATTTCACCTAATTATATTTCATGTTGAGGTACAAGACTTAGCTACAATTCCCAGACACTGATATCAAAATCAAAGCTGTGACTTTATAGTAAAGGATTAAAAACTTATACCAAAGCCTAAATCCATGTTTACAACTCCTGTTTTGGAAGGCACAGCGTTTCAATTAACAACCCTGTGGTTGCCTACTGGGCATGCACTCTTCAGTGTGCCACAAGGGCCTCCATTTCATATTTTCTTATACACACAGCCCAGTTTTATTTGCCTGGCCCTGAAGACTATTGAGTTTGAGATTCCTGTTCTAGACAGTAAATTCAAGTGACTAAATAGCATTCTCCATACTTATTCCCATATCTTGTGATTTCAACCAGTCTGTAAACACCAGGTAAAGATTTTTGAATAGATGGTGACAAGCTGCATAAGTATGTGCATACATTTGACACTGTGGTTAAGGAAAAGCCTCTTGGACAAATGGTGACATTCCAGCCCAGGTGGTTCTCTTCAGTGTAACCTAGAACCTGTGGAACCTATTAACTTTATGTCACTGAGGCTTGCATCTCTTTTTGTACTGAGAAGATCAGTCTAGACAATAATTAAGGTCACACTGAGCTCTACATTCTATTATTCTTGTATGGTCATTAAGTTAAAATATCACACATTTTGTTATATTCATTGTATTCATTCTGAAAAGATTCTTTTGGGAGAACTATCAGTTCTTTGAGTTGATGTTAAATTCGCTGAGAAGCAACACAGCTATAAAATGATTCTGTTTCCATTTTTCTAGACATGCAAAGAGAGTTCTAACAGGTATGAATGTTCGGATTAACCAACCCTTCTGTTCAATTCAAAATTATTGAATGTCCTTGTTAGAGATTGGCTCTCAAGCCACATATAGCCCCTAACTGAGAAGCTGCCCAGTCAAAGGGTTCTTTTATTCTTTGGTCTTGCCAGAAACAGTCAATCTGCTGTAAATGTTTTCATAAGCAACTTAATCAACAGATCTCCGGGACTCTGGAGAGAAGAAAACTTATCAAAGAGACCAAGAAAGGCAAAAAGTCTCAAACAAGATTGTGATTGCACTCACAAATCTTCCAAGTATGTGCTACTTACACAGACTTTTCATACTTTTTGTACAGCCAAGAAATCTTAAAGAAGATGTTGGGTTTTAGAAGGAGAGCTTGCCATGCATCAAAATAACCTCGGATTTTATTCACAATGGCACTTTCTGGAAAACAAAAATGATAGGTGAAGTTTTTACCTTCAGGGAGCTTACACTGCACTGGGAATTATGGACACAAAACAACTGAATATCAGGTAATATCTTAGGCAATAGTGTCTTAATGTAAAATCAAAGCAGGGCAAGGGGACAGAAGGGAGAAGCAATGGGAGTAGGCACAGCCACTGTGGAGCGGGTGGGCAGGAGAGGCCTCTGTGGAGAGCACATTGAGGTCCATTTGGGCCTAAATGAAGTGAAGCCATGAGCAACACATGGATCTGAAGGCAGAACAATACTTGTAAGGGGCCTACCCAAACCAACGGGACTGGAGCACATGCTGACTGATTTCCACATTTGGACCACTGGACAACTTATAAGCCCCCTCATTCTCCTCCCCAGCTCCCATCGCCTCCCTACTCTAACAGGTCTTTAGAAGACTTGTAGAAACATCTGTTTATAGATGTTCTTGCTTCCTCACCTGTATGGTTAGGAAGGATCATATCCATGGAATTGTCACTCTCTCTCTCTATGTGTGGATCCAGAAGTGATGACACTGAGCTTGTGTAACTCATATGGGGTTGTTTATTTCCCTTTACACTGGGTACTTGTCAGACTCAACTTGCTTACGACACCCAGTGCAACAAAGAAGAAAGACATTGCCCTGAGATCAGGCAAAACCAGGCTCCGGTTGGTATTAGTCAGGTGTATTAATTTCTATGAATTGCAGTTTCTTTATCTGCAGAATGATGGCACTACCACTCCCCAGGCTAGTCAGTAATGATGAAATACAAAATCTTTGTATAGCACCTGGCATGGTGGCTGGATTTGGCAGTTGAAATAAATGCTTATTCCCGTCTCATTTGTGCAAAAGGCCAGGGATTTCTTATCTCTAGTATTCAATTAAAATAAAGGAGATTCATTTATTACTGATTTTGCTTAAGGCTCAGACATTGAAGAAACTAATATGAACTGTATGCTCTGGATCAAATATTTTAAAAGTATGAAAGCTATGTGATGAGTTCTATGGTCCTGGGAGTCTTATGAGTCCTGTGTGCTCACTATGAAGTGAGAATATAAAGAAGAGCGGTTAACTGGGTTTATAAGCCAATAGGCTGTCCTCTTAATGGCTCTGTCACTCAATACCAAGTAGGGATAAAACGTGACTGTTAGCTTTCCAACAGGCTAGGCTTTTTGCTCTCCCAGGTATGGAAATCAAGGCCCTAACAGCCATCACTGCTGGTCCCCTTTGTCCAGGAGAGAGCTGGGGGCTCAGGGAAAAAGGAATATGTGAGACTTTAGGCTGTGTCTCAAACAGAATCTTGAAAGAGGCAACTCTTTGACTAACTCTTCCGATCAGATATAAGGCAAAACATTATCAGTACTCAATTTGCTGAGTAGTGTTCATGTGGCTAAATCACCCACTGGTGATGACACATTGCTCAGATAGGATCTCCAGACTGGGAGGAGAATGTACAGGGAATATTCTCTGCTCAGAGTCCTCTTCTTAGGCCCACATTTCTTCAATAGCTTTGTTCTTGTTCAAGGGCTCCCTGAACCTAGAACAGTGCCCAGCATAAAATAGACAATCAGTGATATTTATTGAATGAATGTATGAAATCAATGAGTGTTCTCATAAATTAACTCAGGAAAATCATAATAAGCTGGATATATTTAAGATCAACAGCAAGAAGGAATCAATCCAAATTATCATTTTGCTTATTGGTGGTGGTAGAGGTGTGTGCATACATTTTGTTATTCATTTCTGTAACATAAGAGGGTGAGACACCCTGTCAGGTTGTTTTAAATATTAAATGGCAAATATGTGTGTAAAGCAACTTTCATACTGTTTGGCACATAGTAGACATTAAATTAATGGCAATTGTCTCCATAATTTCTGTTTTCATCACCAGCAATCCCATTACCACCACTGTACCACTTTTATCATACAGATAGAAGCAAGTTTTCAAATTCAGTAACTTTGAGGGAAGAGTGTGTGTGCATCTACATATATGTGTATATGTGTGTTATGTGTATACATATCTACATCCATATTCATGTCCAGATCTATGTCTATATTTATGTATTAGACATATATTTATATACATACATATATATTTATAAATATAAATATGTATAATATACATATATTCATATATGATATATAATCTATATAAATATATTAATATATAGTATATAAATATATACATATATATATATAAAATGCCAAAAGGATGGTTAGAAATGCTTAAACATGTCGCTTCCATTGGTGGCAGGATATCATAAACATCAAATGCATGATGATAACTTTTGATTGGGGTAGAATCCTATTTCCTAAAGCAAGAGGAGAGATACAAAAGAAATAGAAAGCGCCCCCTATTTGAAAGTGAACAGGGCAGAAACACTAGAGAGCAAACTCAGCAATGCATAAGCAAGAGCAATGTGCGAAGCAGCCTGTGTTTGCTTTACTCTGCCGTCCCTCTCCTCCCCTCGTTCCACACAGGGCCGAATGTGAGGCACAGGAAGAGTTTCCGCACCATCCAAGGGGATTCCCAAGAAGACCACGTTGGAGGTGTCCAGCATGATGCGTCGCATGAGGGTCAGCACGTCCACATAGCCCAGGGCACTGGTGACCTCGTCCAGCTTGTCCAGATGCCTGAGGATGGATTCCGCACAAACCGCCACCATGCGAACAAGGCCAGGGCCCGTCAAAGCTGAAGGGACACATCAGAGAATCGGCCAACACACTCCAGGATACTCAGGTTATTTTGGCTTTTAGGTCTGGAACTTAACTGTCCATGGTTTGTCTTCAGTCATAGGGTGGAAATTTTCATATTCCTCTTTACACTTTTCTGTTGTCTACAAGCATGCACTTACTTTATGCTTGAAAATGAATGAACATTATTTTAAACTATTGAAATGTAAACTTTCCTTCATGCTCTGGCAAATCATTTGTGACACTGCAAGTGAAACATTTAGTATTTGTGGTCATAGTTACAAATCAGCGAGTTTTCATGTGTACTATCTGCATTTTCCTTTAAAGATGGTTTGGATTTGGCCAGGGTTGAATTTATTTTGTGTTTCAGCAGGTGGCAGGATATTGCTAGAGATAGTGAAATTGGTCCTTAATCATACCACCTGAGATGCTTCCTATTTAACTGAAGTTTATAGATGTAATATGCTAGTTTTGCAAGTCACCCAAAGTGCCCTTCTCTTCATTTCAATCTCTTTTCAAATTGCTTCCAGATTTATGTGCTTATTCATTGTGGTAATGGGGCTTGACCTCAGAGCCTCATGCATGCTAAGCAAGCTCTAGCCTTGCCCCCACTCCTACTTCTAGATTTATTTTACTCAACCTGTGACATGCTAAGAAATTCCTTGTTAGCTTTCAGTGTTCTCCATAGAACTGGGAACTCTTTAAGGACAGACAACAACTTATTGTACTTCAGGTCAGTAGTACGTGGGACCTCTGTATACGTATTTATATCTAGGATTAAATGAATGAATGTAAACAGGTAGAGGGAACTGGCTCTGACCTCCCCTTGCTCTGCACTTGACCATCAGGGCAGAGACTAGTGGGTCCTTATGGTCCATTTTAAGAGTTTAACTCTTAAAGTCCCCCTTTCCCTCTTTGGTAATAAGTTTATTTAAGCTTCCTTTAAGAATTATCCCTCTTTTTATATCTTGTACTATTGACAATTGCTTTTAGAGTCCTTGAAATGAGATGGAAATCCTGGGGAACGTGGTAGACATAACTTCAGTGGACCACCATAACTCAAGAAGAAAACTAATCAATGAAGAATCCCACGCCTGAAGGCAGACATCACAAAAAAGAAAGGAGTCCTGAACACTGCTTTAGACCATGAAAAGCTTCATATGCATAAAAAACAAGGTAGGGGTAAGAAGGACCCGGCAGACACCAAAGGCCAGGATGTCATTCTCTGGTACTAATCATTTCCACGATTGGGGCAAGTCATTCCTTACTGATTCAAATGTTTGTGTGGACAGGTTGGGTTCTTCCAAGTTAATGTGTGACTTGCCTCTGTGACCAAATGCTTGAAGCCACATTTCTCACTTACACACAAAATATGATATAACTCATTGCTTATGATACAGATATGATTTAATTTTTTAATGTGCTGAAAAGTACTCAGTCTATTTAGGTCAAAAGCAAATTGAGCACATAATCAGATTCCATCAACATAGACAACTGTCTTGGCAGTTACAGGAAATAAGTATTATTTACGCACCTCAAACCATCTCCCAGAATGAGCCATTTCCTAAGTGGTGTTTAACTGTTTTTTCTATAGATACCTAGAAATTTAATACTTTCACTTATACTGCTGATTAGATAACAAAATCTGTCTCAAACTTTCTACTATAGCAGTAGAATCAACAATGAATCTAATTCAATAGAAGGTTCCTCAAGAAAGGCTTCAGATTCTAATTGGTTATCAACATTTTTAGGCACCACAGAGAGCTTCTCAATAAGGAATTAGTTTCCTGTTTTGGGCATTATTTGGGTCCAGTTCTGTAGCATTTTCATTAGAAAATATGACCTTGAATACCAAATAATACTCTAAACATTCACAAAGATACCTTGACTAATTTCTAAGTGCTGTAACTTCTACTCTTAACATTCCATGGACCTGTGTCCTCCCCTCCATCCACCGTGTCACTGCAGTGACTCCTGTTTTTATTGTTCATAGTTGTAGTTCCTTCCACTTAGCCATTGATTCTGCTACAAGAGGGTTTTTCAAAGACATAAATATGTTCAAATGATTTTGTTCAAAATCTTTAGTTATTCTGTGTAGCTCTTGAGATAAGATCAACTATTTTGCTTAGGAGAAGGGTTTTTGGTGATCTTACTCTGCTCTTCCCTTCCTGTGTCCGTGTTGGACACAAGGGACAACTGACAGATCCCTGAACATGTTGATCTTTCCTGCTCTGCTTTTGAATATATTAATCTTTACTCCCATAGAGTCTCTTTGTCACACTTTCTTCATTATGTTGACTTTATTTTTTACATCTTTCAAAGTCCATAATAAGAATCCACTCCTCTGAAAAATCTCTCCTGACCCCTTGGTGACTTATCATGGCGGATGTGTCTGTGCTCTACAGCTCTGTGCATGCCTCTCCCATTACCATCGTCACCTAGGCAGTATTTGGTGAGGTGCTGATCTGCCACTTCCCACCTTGCTCGGTCACTGCATCACCTGATTCTCAGGGGCAGGGACCATGCCTATTTGACATTGTATGCTTGACACCTAGTTCAATGATGAAGACAGTAGCTTGTTCACAAATTGTTTAGAGATTACAACTCTTAAATGTCAGAGTAGAAGATATAGAAAGAATAGGTCTTCCATCTTTTTATTTGTTTGTTTGTTTGTTGGTGCTGGATATTGAAGCCTGGGCCTTGTATGAGCTAGGTAAGTCCTCTACCACTAAACTACATCCTTAGCCGAAGTTAGAGGATATTGGTATGTGAAAGTTAACTACCCCTACATACCAAATTACCTGTTGACATGTTCCTAACAAACCTAGGTCAAATGACATAGTAAAATGCAATTTATATTTCTATGGGATCTTAGATCATTTTTTCATTTGTTCTTCACTGTAACTCCGTAATGTTGATCAACTTCTGTTGATAAGAGAGCTGAAGTGTCAAGATGCTAAGTGACCTGTCCATGGTCCTACAGCTACTTCGTGGCAGCACTGGATTTGAACCTGCATCCTGTAACTTTAAGCCCTGTACTTTGTTCATTAATCCATTCTACAGTTTTAGAGAGCACAAGGAGATTGACCTGCCCCAACATGAGTGGTAGGCATAAAAATTGCTCTTCTATGTTCAGACGTCCTAATCCCCAGAACTCATCACTATGTTGCATGGCAAAAAGAAGTTGGCAGGTATGGTTCAAGTGAAGGATCTGGAGAGGATGAGGTTATTGTGGTTGTCATGGTGGATCCAAACTTTCAAGGAAAGTGAAAAAAATTTCTAGCTGTAGTCAAAGTCAGGGAAAGACATGATGACAGAAGGTGTGTCAGAGGATGTGAAGTGAAGGCCTGGACTCCTGCCACCAGCCAAGGATGATGGTGGCCCTAGAATCCGGAAAGGCAAGGACAAATGTTCTCCCCTAGAGCCTCCAGAGGCAGCCTTGTCAACACCTGCATGGTGGCACATTGAGACCTGAGTCAGACTTTTGACCTCCAGAACTGTAAGATAACAAATGTGCCATTTTAATTGTTTAGTTTGTGACAATGTTACAGCAGCCATAGGGAAGGAATACAGTGGAGTCTACAACTTAGTGCTGCTGGGTCTTTGTTGTAGGAAGCTCTGTTGGCAGGGTGGGCTAAATGCTGGGTGGACACAGGCAGAGGTCTGGCTTCTCACCATCTTAGCACACACAGGAGGGCATCTAGGTTGGCTGCTTGGCTGGTGCAGTGACTCTTGTGGTAGAGTGCCTGCCTGGGTTGGCTACAGAGGTTGCACAGGGTTAGACCAAAAGCTCACCTAGCTCCAGACGCCATCACTGCCCAGACACAATTATCTTTCTTCATGTGCATTTCTCAATAGCTTTGCTTTGACATGACCTAGCACAGGAGGGCCCACTGGATATGGACATCCAGAATTGGGTTTCTGCTCAACCATTACCTGCTGTGCCATTTGGGTGAAAATCATAACCTCTCTAGGACTGATTCTTCAACTCTAAAACTCAGAGCCTGGAAGAGGGAATGTATATGATCCCTCTCTATCCTAAAATTCTCTGATTTTATTCACAAGTTGTTTTCTCCTAAAATATCTGGTGATTCAGCAAGTGCATTGTTTGGTCATGTTTAAATTAAAAATATCCTTGACACATGAAATTCACACTTGAGATGACCCTGAGTAGACAGGTGCATCTCCTTCTCATGTTCAAGAAATTGCTTCATGAATCAACAGTAAGAAAAAGATGTGTGGAAGCTACAAATATAGGCTCTAGATTTGTGTCCTGGAGCTACCATCTACTAATTCTGGAACTTGGGGCATGTTTCTTGACCTTTTCACATCTTAGTTTTCTCACCTGTAAAATGCAGGTGATAAGCATATTCACCACATGAAATTGCTGTGGGATTAAAATATCAAGTGCTAAGAACCATGTCTGATGTACAGGAAAGGTATAAAAATGCTAGTCCTTATCTTTATTTCAAAACTATGAAGCTATAAATCAGCACATTTAAAATATGGTTTCCATAGACCACAGAGAAGAATGTAGCCAGGTTCCTTATTACCTTTCATAAAGAAAAGCCGAACTTCTTTCCAGAGGTCTGGATTATTGTTAAATATGATGCCTTTCTCATGCATACCAATACACTGCAAGCCAAGTTTGCTGCCAAATCGGGAGATGTATTTATTGTGCTTCATTACATGGAACATACTTGAGGACCTGAAAAGAAAGCACACCTTCGTGTTAATCCACCATTGAGAAAGTCACAGTGATGCATTTTGAGTGTGAGATGGCTCTCAGCAAATGATGTTGATCAAAATGCATGGTTTCTATTATTCAGGTTGAATAAGCACATCTGTTAGTAGTAGAATATCTTTACAACTGAATTATTTCTACCTACTTAATCATTGTTTGAGGATCACAAAGGTAGAAAACACCCATCATTCCTATTTCTCTTTCTTCACTAAACCCAAGTCACCAACATATTATCTACCATTGGAGTCAGAGGTCCAAGAATGCCATAAAACAGATTCTTCCACACCAGCAGTCATGAGAACCCAGCATCCCAGGTGCCATCTAGCCCTTTCCAGACAGTGCCACTGTGTGCAAGAGTAAGTCACAGAATTGGAATCTGCTGGACTATTGAAGTCTTGCTTTGTTAGTTTGGAACCAGTATTTTCTTTCTAGTACCACCCATTCCCCAGGCCTTATGTGGGATGTCATTAACTCATTTCTGTGCACACTTTTGTCTCTGGGCTTGACCAGGGCCTTCATGGGCTGGCGTGGAAGGTCCATTGTGGTGGTAAGAGAAATTGTTTCTGGTCTCAGCATTCATGATGACTTCTCAAGGTCTCCAGGGTCACAGAGTTTTTCCATGATATAATGTGAGAGCCATTAGATAGTGCAATTTGTACCATGCTCAATAGGGCAAATTCAAGATATATAAAATGGTATTGGCATTTATTATCTTTATTTCAGTTGTTGATCTTACTTTTTGATTGTTTTGCCTATTTTATTATAAAGTTTTTATTAGGATATATTCATTATAAGGGAAGGGAATTTGTAGTGACAATTATGATTAGACTTATAGTGTACATTATTTAAATTGCCCACACTGTCTTTCCCCCTCAGCCCTTTCCTCTTCCACTTGAAGCAATTGCAAGAGTTTTTTTTAGTTCTGTTTCATATGGGTATTGAAGTCTATCAACCATATACCATCAACTTGATCTACTTCTTTCACCCTCCTCCTCCCACTAGTAACACCCACCACCCCCGCAAACCCTGTGCCTATTTTGCAATCATGGTTTTTGTTATTAGTATTTAAGTTGATGTTCAAAAGGCTGTCTCATTGTATGCCTACTGTGGGTGTGCTTTACTTTGGTCTGTTCCATCCCTCGAATACTCTCCCTTACCCCTTTATCTCCCACCCCCCCATTTTCAACAGTTTTTAATATACATGCTTATATCCTCTACCTTCACATCTTATGGTATATGATATCATATGAAACTGATGGTTTATCATTCTCTTTTCCTTTCCTTCTTACCCCGAATTCCATAGAGTAGTCTCACTGTTACAAACCTGTTCTACATCTCAGTTTGTATATGATCACCTTTGTTTTTGTGTAAGTGTTTATCTTTGGCTCTGTCTTTCACATATGTGACTTTTGATTTTCTGATCCTAGCTAACTTCACTTATCATGATGTCCTCCAATTGCATCCACTTACCTTCAAACCACGTGTCATTATTCCTCATGACTGTGTCAACATTCCTCATGTTGTGTATGACGGTTCCTGTGGAGAAACAGGAACCGTCATACACAACAACAGTGTATGACGGTTCCTGTTTCTCCACATCCTCACCAGCATTTGTTGTTGTTATTGCCCTTCGTTTATGGCAATCCTAATGGGGTGAGATGAAATCTAAGTGTTATTTTGATTTGCATCTCTTTTATACCCAAGGAAGTTGAACAGTTCTTCATATATTTACTGGCCATTTGTACCTCTTCCTTTGTGAATTTCCTATGTAAATCATGTGCCCATTTTTGCATTGGGGTGTTGATCATTTTGGGTTTGAGCTGTTTTGAGTTCCCTATAGAGTCTATATATTAGTCCCTTTTCAGATGAGTAGCTGGCAAAGATTTTTTCCCATTCTGTGGGCTGTCTCTTGAGTCTAGTGACTATTACCTTTTCTGTGCATAAGCTCTTTAGTTTGATGCAGTCCCATTTGTTCATTGTTTCTCCTAGATGCTGAACCTTTTCTTGAGTTCTATTTAGGAAGTCATTACCTATACCTGTCTAATCCAGTGTATTTTCTACTGCTTTCTGGAGTTGTTTCAATGTTTCAGGCCTTATATTATGGTCTTTGATCCACTTTGAGTTGATTTTGGTACAGGGTGAAAGACAGGGTTCTAGTTTCAGTCTTCTACATGTGGATATCCAGTTTTCCCAGCAGCATTTGTTGAAGAGGCTGTCTTTTCTTCATCATGTGTTTTGGGCTCCTTTGTTGAGATCATTTGGCTGTAGCTATATGGGTTTATATCTGGGTCTTTTGTTCTTATCCATTGGTCTTCCTGTCTGTCTTGGTGTTAGCACCATGCTGTTTTTATTGTTGTGGCTCTGTAGTATAGTTTGAAGTCAGGTATTGTGATGCCTCCAGCATTGGAGGTTTGTTCAGAATTGCTTTGGCTTTTTGAGGTCTTTTGTGTTTCCATATGTATTTTAAGATTGACTTTTCTATTTCTGTGCAGAATGTCCTTGAAATATGATAGGGATTGTGTTGAGCATGTAGATTGCTGTTGGTAGAAAATGGCTGTTGGCCATTTTCACAATGTTGATTCTATCAAAGTAAAAGCATGGAAATTCTTTCCATCTTTGGCACCTTCTTTGATTTCTCTCTGCAGTGGTTTATAGTTCTCATTAAAAAGGTCTTTGGTTTCTTTTGTTAAATTTATTCCAAGGTAGTTTATTATTTTTGAGGTTATTGTAAATTGGAGTGTTTCCCTGATTTCCTTCTTTGTCTGTGTGTTGGTGGTATATAGAAAAGGTACTGATTTCCGTATGTTAATTTTGTATCCTGCTACTTTGCTAAAAGAATTTGTGAATTCTAGTAGTGTTTTCGTAGACTTTTTAGGGTCTCTTGGGTTTGGGATTCTGTCTTCTGCAAATAGGGATAGTTTGATCTACCTTTCCTATTTGGATCCCTTTTATTTATTCTTCTGGCTAGAAATTCCAAAACTATATTGAATGAGAGTGGAGAGAGTGTCTTCTTCATGACGTTAGTGGAAATGGTTTCAGTTTTTCTCCACTTAGTATAATGTTGGCTACAGAGTTGTCATATATAGCATTTATTATGTTAAGGAACATTAGTTCTGTTCTCCTTTTCTTTAGATCTTTTATCATGAAAGGGTGTTGGATATTGTCAAAGGCCTTTTCTCTGTCTATTGAGAGGATCATGTGCTTTTTGTCATTGCTTTTGTTTATGGATTTACATGTGTTCAACCATCCTTACATCCCTAGAAAGAAACTGACATCGTCATGGTGTGTGATCTTTTTTTTGTTGTTGTTGAAGTCTGTTTGCCAGTATTTTGTTGAGATTCTTTCAACCAATGTTCCTTAAAGATTTGATCTATAATTGGCTTTTCTGGTTATATCTTTATTGGTTTCAGAATGAGTGTAATGCTGGTTTCATAGAATTGAGTTTGGTAGTGTTCCTTCCCTTTCTATTTCCTGGAAACTTTGAGGAGTATCAATGTTAGCTCTTCTTTAAAGGTTTGATAAAATTCAACTCTGAATCCATTAGGTTCTTGGCTCTTCTTTTTTGGGAAACTCTTTATTAGTGTTTCAATTTCATTGCATTCATAGGACTATTTAGGTCCTATTTAGCTGGTTAATATCTTCTTGGTTCAATTATGGTTGGTTTTTTGCATCTAGGAATTTATCCATTTCATCTAGATTTTCCTGTTCACTTGAATATAAGTTTTAAAAGTACTGTCTAATGACTCTCTGAATCTCATTGGTATTTGTGGTTTTGTCCCCTTTTTGATCTCTTATTTTATTAATTTGGGTCTTCTCTCTCCTCTGTTTTGTAATATGGGCTAAGGGTTTGTCGATCTTGTTAATCTTCTCAAAGAACCAAGTTTTTTGTTTCATTGATTCTTTGTATAGTTTGTTTGGTTTTGATCTGATTGATCTGGACCCTGATATTTATGATTTCTCTTTGTATGCTGGTTTGGTTTCTTCTTGTTGTTCTAGGAGCTTAAGGTGCATCATTAGATTGTTTATCTGAGAGGTCTTTTTTTTTTAATGTAGGCACTTAAAGTTATACATATTTCCCTTAACATGGCCTTTGCTGTGTCCTGCAAATTCTGGTAAGTTGCATTTTCATTATCATTGGATTCTAGGAAGTTTTTGATTTCTTCCCTTATTATTTCAGTCACCATCGGTTTTTCAGCAGTGTGTTGTTCAGTCTCCATGTGTTTGAATGTTTTCTGAGATTTCTTTTGTTGTTGAGGTCAGTTTTATTTCATTGTGATCTGATATGATGCAGGAGGTTATTTGATTTTCCTTAATTTGTTGAGACTTTCTTTGTGTCCTAAAATATGAACTATTTTGGAGAAATTTACATGAGCTGCAGAAAAGAATGGGTATTGCGAGATGTTGGGCGAAATACTCTGTAGATATCAACCATTCCTATTTGTTCTAATGTGTGGAGTAGCTCTGAAGTTTCTTTGTTGATTTTTTGTGTGGATGACCTATCTATTGGTGACAGTGGGACACTCAGGTTTACCACTATCACTGTGTTATCATCTTCCTATGCTGTTAGGTCTATTAGAGTTTTGTTTTGTTTTGTTTTTTAATATAGAGGGTACTCCTGTGTTTGGTGCATATGTGTTTAGGATTGATATTTCCTTTTGATTAATTTTTCCCTTCATGACTATGAAGTGACCTTCATTGTCTCTTCTGATTGATTTTAATCTGTAATCTATTTTGTCAGATATGAGCATACCTACTTTTACCTGTTTATTGGGTCCATTTATTGCAAAACTTTTTTCACCCTTTGACTCTAAGCCAGTGTTTATTTTTTTCGGTTACATAAGTCTCTTGTAAGGAACATTTGGTTGGGTCTTGTTTTTTAACCAATTTGCTACTCTATGTCTTTTGATTGGGGCCTTGAGGCTATTTACATTCCGTGTTAATATTGAGAGGTGCCTGTTGTTTCCAATCATTTTGTTCCCTTGTTGTTTAGTTTTACCTATTCCTTGTTTACTGGTCTGCTTGCTCAAATGGGTTTATTATTTTTTGAGTCTTTCTGTCTCACTTTAGTTTATTCTTCAATTAGGAAGAACAGTTTTTCTGGGTAGTCTAGTCTAGAGTGACAGTTGCTTTCTTTCATGGCCTGAATTATGTCTTTCTATGACCTTCTTGTGTCTAGAGTTTGGGTTGAGAAATCTGTTATTCTAATAGGTTTTCCTTTAGATGTGACTTGTCTTGTCTCTTTTGAAGTTTTCAGAATTTCTTGTTTATCTGGTGAGTGTTTTGATCATAATGTGTCTGTTTCTTTTTTGGTGCTGATACTTTGTTCTGTAAACTTCCTGAATCTGGGTAACGCTTGAGTTTAGGGAAGTTTTCAGCTATTTTTCCATTCAATAGTTGTCAGTGCTTTAGTTTGAATCTCCTCTCCTTCTTGTACACCCATGATTTATAGGTTTCTTCTTTTAATGGTGTCCCATATATCTTTAAAGATCCATTTGTATTTTCTTAGCAAGTTTCATGATCTTTTAATCTTTTATCTAATTCCTATACTTTGTCTTCTGTTCCTGATATTCTATTTTCAACTTGCTCCTCGCTGTTCACCAAGCTTTCAATTGTAATAATCATTTGGAATATTGAGTGGTTTCCATATCTCTATTGATTTCCTCTTTCATATCCTGGATTGTCTTCTTAATTTCATCCATCTGTTTGTTTGTATTTTCTTTTAG
Source organism: Castor canadensis (assembly GCF_047511655.1). NCBI lineage: Eukaryota > Metazoa > Chordata > Mammalia > Rodentia > Castoridae > Castor > Castor canadensis. The sequence goes on from NC_133387.1 coordinate 140,910,908, forward strand.
CTCATTTAATTGTTTACTCATGTCCTCTATGAGGTCAAATACTAATTTTTGTGTCTCTTCTTTGAGGTCCATAGTCATTTCTACTATTGTTTATTGGAATTCATTTTTTGATAACTCTTCCTCTGCACAAGTGTTTGGATCCTTAGTGTTGGAATTGGCTTTTGATGGAGAGTGGTTGTTGTCCTGTTTTGTTCTGCCTTGAGATGTACACATCTGGAGTTGTTTGGGTTAGGGTTTTAATCCCTTATGCCACTGTAATTGGGGTTTTCTGCTTTTTTCTCTACTGATTGTACAGCAGTGTTCCTAAGAGCGAGGTATACTGGATATGTTCCCACTTGCAGGGTTCTTATTGTGGTACTGATTGCCTCTTTTCTTCCTTCAGCAAAGGGGCTAGAGTTCCCACACTTTGATGGAGCTAGCCTGCAATTGCAGTGGGAGCCTTTGGGTCTCTGTGCAGTGTTGTGGCAGACTTCCTAATAGCAGCAGAGTAATGGATTGCCACTCAGTGTTGGAGCTGGGATCCCAACTCTTGGACTGGAGAGACGTGACTCTCTTTTGGGAAGTGCAGTGTGAACCACTGGGCTTCTTTGTACCATGAGAAAACAGGCTTGAGGTGGCACTGCAGTGTAGCAGTGTATACCTTTCCTCTCCTCAGTGGGGAATCTGGTGTTCTCATTCTTTGATGGGGGAGGAAGGGATTCTGTTGCTCTCAGGGACAGTGGGGAATGCTGGGCCTCCTTGCTTTATGAATTGTCTTATGCCCTCAAGGCAGCACAGTCTACTTGCATTATGGCCACAGCAGCTGTGGCATGCATGAAGGACCCAAGTCTGCAGGCAGGGGGAGCCCTGAGTCTTGCTTGCTCCTGCTGGGCTACCCAGAGCCCTAGCAACTGCTTCAAATGTTGGGAAACCAGGCCTTTGGCCAGCAGAAGGTCCGGGGCCTGCTTTCCACCCAGGTGTGGGTTTCAGGGAGTGCAGTTTAATAGCACTGCAAGTAGGGGGAACCAATCTTTCAGGTAGTTGGAGACCTGGGGCCTGATTTCCCGCATGGGCTTAAGGGAGTGCAGTTCAGTGGCACTGCTGCTGGGGGAACTAGGCCTGCTGGCTTGTGTCCTCTGTTACAGGTGGAGCAGTGGGAGACATGGGTCCTGCTTACACAGTGATGTCAGTTCCCTGGCTATTCAGCGTGAAGTTAGCTGGTTGCATAATGGGGGGAACATGCCGCTCTGAGTTCCTGTGTGTGCCAGGAAGCAGGACTTACCACTGAGGTAGTGCTGAGTAATGGAGCCTGGAGCCATGCCTGATATTACTTTTTAAATTTTAATAAACTCTGTGTTTGTTCACGTTTTGGTGCATTCACTGCCACTTTGTTTCTCTCTCCCCACTCTCCACTGAAATTTTGTTTCTCAACTGCAAATTCTCCTAATATGGAGGCTTTCTGAACACATAACCCTAAATGTTGGAGTAGCTGGTTACTGTACTGCCTACAACAATTCTCAAGCTGGGTTGGAGAGCCTGTCTTAACACTTGCTCCTTGCTTCAATGTTGATACTTGGCTTAAGAGGATGGCTTTGACTTATTGAGGTTGTTCAGTGGATACTTGATAAAATACAGTCCTATAAGACACTGGGCCAAAGCTCTTGGTGCTAGATGAACAGATTTGACTGGGAGCTCCATGGTAGACATTGTGATGTGTTCCAGAGTCCTATTTAAACTTTGAAAGAAGGTCCCTGAAGGAGGAGCAGTGGTAAGAAATGAAAAGATTATTATATAATTAACTTATTTACTTGACATTTCAGAAAACTCTACATAAAACATAAAAATACTATCAAATCAAATATCCTCTTGACTTGTACTCTAGATATTCATCAAATAACTCCATGTTTGCACGGGTTTTCTTCTTTCTATTAACAAAAACTAAACCAAAACTCCTGATGTTTAGACTTGTATTCAGAAAATTAATCTGACAGTTCAAATATGGTCCTGAAATTCTTACTAGTTAAAATATTTGAAAACCCTACCTTTTCTTACCTTCTTATACCTCATTCAACAATGAAAGAAGAAAGTAATTTTTATATTTTGGTCAAAAATTGTATCTGAAAATTTTAAATACTTCTCGGATGAGCAGAACACTATGTTTCTGCTGTGTCTTTTATAGCTATTGTACACTGTATTAGTTTCCTGATCTGCTTTTTTGCAGCAGCTGCTAATCAATTTTTAAAATAGAAGAAACTCCTCACTTAAAATGATCTCCTTAAATGTTAGTTAACATTAAACATCCATGTGTCCTCTAGGGGGAGCCGACATGCTAGGTATTTTTAGGCTGAGACTCAGACATGGCAAATGAATAAAAATATGAGGCAGAAAAGTGTGACTGGCCACCAAAGAGTAATTACAGACAAGGCCATTTGTCAAAGGCACACTGGATTTATCTAAGCAGAGTAAATGGGCAAAGCAAAGAAGAGAAGATTGGGGAGGAACTATAGGACCCAGCTCACACTGCTCCTGGCCATCAGACAGACCAAGTGAGCCCTACAGCCAAGCTGGACTGGGAAACATCCTGCTGTGGAGGAAGTAGGATTTCTTGGCACTGAGGAAGCAGCAACTGAGTCCCCAGGGTCAGAAGGGACAGTGGGTAGTACAAAGTGTCTGGTCACTGGAGTCATTCTTTCTTGAACATGACTAAAGTCAAGACATCTCCAAAGAGGGTAAGCAATCCTATTGTCTGTTCAAAATGAAACATAACCAAGAAGTAAGCTCTTAAGAGGTAAAGAGGAAGTGCGTAAGTTTGGAGTTTATGCGACCCACACAACTGTGGTCAGATTTGACATCCAAGAGAATGAGAATGTGGTGGAGGCACTTAATGAAAGAGTTGACACCAAATATTTAAAAACACTTGTCAGTGTGTAGACCTGTCCCTTCTCAGTCTCCTTTGCTAGTTTCTAACCTGTTGACATTGGAAGCGCTCAAGGCTCAGTTCCCTACTACTCATCATAACATCCATATGTCCACTAGGCAAGTTCAATGTCTTCTCCCATTCCTCTTTCTACTATTAAAAAACATATCTACCTGACAGTACCAGTTTTCTCAAGCTTGTTCTAGTTTTTGTACTGAAAACCCCATCTTAGAAAATCACCCTAGTCTCAAACAGACAACTGCTCATCCTTCTGAGAAATACATTGTATAACATTTCTGTAAATAACCGCCTACATAGCTGATTGTTGTTACATAAAATGATATCACCTAGTGAGATCATAGCCATCTAAGTCTCAGTACACACTATGATGTGTGCACAGTGACAGAATCACCTAGCAATGCATTTCTTAGAATCTATCCCCATTGGTAAGTGGTGTATGTGTGTACTATATATTCTACTTCTTTATTGTCAGTATCCTAACAATATCTTGCTCCATGAAGGTTGGACATTTTGGCTGATTTTATTTAGAAAATAACATACTGCTGTATTCTGAGAGTCTGGAAATATACCTGGCATACATAGTAAGTTATCAATAAATGTGTGGCGAGCCAATTATGATGACTAGAATTTAGCATCATGCAGTGCTATGTATAAAAAGTATTCAAATATGTTCAAAGAATAACTGCATAAGTGCCTTATAAATTTATGTAATTAAGGCAGAGATATAAGTATAACACAAATAAGTATATTAATTGTTAACAGATATGCAAATGTAACTCTATTAATTATGTGAATTGCTAATTACCTTTGTTTATAATTTTTTTGTGGTACTGGTGTTAGAACTCAGGGCTTCATGCTTGCAAAGCAGGTAATCTGCTTGAGCCATGCCTCCAGCACTTTTTGCTTTAGTTATTTTGGAGAGAGGGTCTTAGTTCTTTCTTAGGACAGCCTGAACTGTGTTTCATCTGTTTTACACTTACTGCTAGGATGGCAGGCATATGCAAACATGCCCTCCTATTGGTTGAGATGAGATGTTGATAACTGTTGTTATGGACTGACCTGCAACCTCAATCCTCCCTATCTCAGCCTCCCAAGTAACTAGGATTATAGGAGTGAGCCATGGGCTTCTGGCTTGCTAATTCCCTTTTAAGGAAATTCTTCTTCTCCTCCTCCTCTTCTTCCTCTTTCTCTTCCTCCTCCTCCTGTTCCTTCTCTTCCTCTTCCTCCTCCTCCTTCTTCTTCCTATTTTTCCTCTTCCTCTTCTACTTCCTCCTTCCTCCTCCTTCTCCTTCTTCTTACAAACATGTATGTGTACACATATAGTGGACACACAGTGCTAAGCACAGTAGAGTTGAATCCTCATGTAGAGGTTAGCTGCCTTGGGGAGTGTGCATTCCTTATCTTCAGACGACCAGAGGGACAGTGGTACCTCCAGGTTGTCCAGGTGGCTGCCAGTTGCACTCGTGCCTGACTTCCTCTCCTCAACTTCTGCAGCCCCTACCACTTTAGGACTAAATATGTTGGAAAAGTTGGACTTTAATCTCTACACAGTTATAATGACAACAGATTTTAAAATTTTTCCAAAGAAAAAGAAATCTGTCAAACTATTCAAGTCAAAATGAAAATCTCTGTGAGATCCAGTGAAGCCTTTTCAAGAGGTATGGGTAGTGCTGGAAGGGCTTGAAGAGCCAGCGAAGAAGGGACATGGGGGCAATCATGTACTGCTTCTGAGGGAAGCTCAGCCTTTAACAACTAAATGGAGCAGCTCTGAGACAACTGAGAACACAAAAACTCCACCAAGTGAAAGGCTGAGAGGACAGGACAAGAAAAGAATTGGACGAGCTGGGGGATGGTGGGCAGGTTGTGTCCACGCCTTTGTGTGAATCAATGCCTGAGGTTGTCATAGGTCCTAATGAAGACAGGCAGAGTGGTCAGATGCCACCCTGACTGTCACAATGATCCCACTTCAGGAATTTTCTTTGAGTATTCAGGGAATCTATCTAGAGACCTGAGTATCTCATGTATATGTACCTCTGGTCCAGGGGGAATTTCTGCCTGGTATTCTACTCTTAAATCCATCATTCTGCTTTACAACTTTTGTGATACACACCAAACAACCAGGCTCAAGAGCAATGCGGTTAGACAAAAGCACACCAACCCTGCTTTGCTGTTTCCCTTCACCCCAGGTAAAAGCCCTCTTGCTCTAGAACCTTCTTCTTCCTCTCTTATCTGCAGGCTGAAGGTCTCCAAGTTCTGTAGCCCACAGGCGTCTCCTGGCAGCTTAAACAACCACTGAGATCTGTGCCTTATGCACAGAATCTGATCTCAAAGCCCAGACACTAGGGCTTTTGGTGACTCTAATATGCAACCATGGTGAAAACCTCTGCTCTCAGTGCTAGGCTGCAAGTAGATACTCTGCATCCAGATTCTTGCTTCACTTGTTTGCCAAGGGAAACAGATGACAAGGGAAGGTAGACTCTGAATTGATTAGAGTTGGAAGGCCCTTGCTGTGCTGGCAGACAAAAAGGTAGGAGCAAAAGTCCTCGTCCTGCAAACCCAAATGTCATCACTTCCAGGACATTTCTGAACTTTTAGCAAGGTGTAAAAATGACTAATTTTTATTTTTTTTTTTGTTTTTGAAACTAATCCAACACCCTTTCATGATAAAAGCTCCAGAGAAAGTAGAACATAAGTATTGTTCCTCAACATAATAAAGGCTATATACATGACAAACCTAGAGCCAGCATCGTACTAAATGGAGAACAAATGAATCCATTCCCATTCAAGTCAAGAATAAGGACACAGCTGTCTTCTTTCTCCAATTCAATTCAATATAGTTTTGGAATTCCTACCAAGAGTAATAAGACAAGCGAAAGAAATAAAATGGATTCAAATACAGAAGGAAAAAGTCCAACTATCCCTATTTGCAGATGACATGATCCCATACTTAAGAGACCCTAAAATCTCTACTGAAAAACTAATAGAAATCATAATTTCTTTCTGTAAAGTAGCAGGATACAAAACTAACACAGAAATCAGTAGCCTTCCTATATATCAACAATGAATAGCCTGAGAATGAAATCAGGGAAATAATCCCATTAGCAATAGCCTGAAAAACAATAAAGTACCTTGGAACAAATTTAACGAAAGAAACCAAAGAATTCTTTAATGAGAACTTTAAACCACTGGAGAGAGAAATCAAAGAAGGCATCAGAAGATGGAAAGTCCTTCCATGCTTTTAGGTTTAGAATCAACATTGTAAAATGTCCATACTACCAACAGCAATTTACATGCCTGACAAATTCCCTATCAAAATTCCAGTGACATTCTGCAGAGAAATAGAAATGTCAATCTTGAAATATATATAGAAACACAAAAGACCTCAAAAAGCCAAAGCAATTCTGAACAAAAAGTCCAATTCTGGAAGCATCACAATAAGTAACTTCAAATTATACTACAGAGCCACAACAACAAAAACTAGATGGTATTGACACAAAGACAGACAGGAAGACCAATAGTTCAGAATAAAAGACCCAGACATAAACTCACATAGCTATAGCCAACTGAACTTCAACAAAGGAGCCCAAACACACGATGGAGAAAAGACAGCCTCTTCAACAAATGCTGCTGGGAAAACTGGATATCCACATGTAGAAGACTGAAACTAGATCCCTGTCCTTTACCTTGTACCAAAATCAACTCAAAGTAGGTCAAAGACCATAATAAAAGTTCTGAAACTGTGAAACAACTCCAGGAAGCAGTAGAAAACACACTGGATTAGATATGTATAGATAATGACTCCCTAAACAGAACTCAAAAGGCTCAGCATCTAAGAGAAAGAATAAACAAAGTGGACTGCATCAAACTAAAGAGCTCTTGCACAGCAAAGGAACCAGTCACCAGACACAGAGACAGCCCATAGAATGGGAAAAAAATCTTTGCCAGGTACTCATCTGATAAACGACTAACATATAGAATCTATAGGGAACACAAAAAACTCAATTCCCAAAAAATCAACACTTCAATGTAGAAATGGGTACATGACCTATACAGGGAATTCTCAAAGGAAGAGGTACAGATGGCCAAAGAACTGTTCAACTTCCCTGGCTATAAAAGAGATGCAAATCAAAACAACACTTAGATTTCATCTTACCACGTTATAATGGCCATAATCATAAGGGCAATAATAACAACAAATGCTGGCAGGGATGTGGCAAAACAGGAACCCTTATACACTGCTGGTGGGAATGCAAATTAATGCAACCTTTGAAAACATGGAGATTCCTCAAAAAGCTAAAAACAGAACTTCCATATGATCCAGTGATACCACTTCTGGGCATCTACTCAGAGGAACGTAAGACAGGACACAATAGAGACACTTGGACACCAACGGTCATCACAGCACTATTCACGATAGCCAAGTTTTGGAAACAACCCAGGTGCTGGATCAAGAAAATGGATGACTGGATCAAGAAAATGTGGTATATATACAAAATAAGTATTACTCAGCTATAAAGAATAATGACGTGGTTTGAAGTTAAATGGATGCTATTGGAGGATTCCATGTTAAGTGAAGAAAGTCACGTTCAGAAATACAAAGGCCACATGTCTTTTCTCATACGTGGAATATCCAAAGATACACATATGCACAAAAATAAGTGTGCTCATATACAAACTCAGACATAAGAACAATTTTGTAATATTGCAACTACTCTATGGAACTCAGGGAAAGAGGAAAAAGAAAAAGAGAATGGTAGAGCATCAGTAATATCATATGCCATAAAATGTGACAGTACAGGATACAAGGATGTGTACTGAAAGATGTTGAAATATGGGGGGTAGGAGGTGCAGGGGTAAGGGAGAATAATAGAAGGGGTTAAATGGACTGAAGTAAAGTACACCCACAGTGGGCATACATTAAGACACCCCTTTGAACGTCAACTTAAATATTAAAAATGAAAAACAGGACTGTAAAATAAGTACAGTGTGTGTGCATGGAGGGTACTAGCAGGAGGGGGAGGGTAAATGGAGGAGATTAAGGTTAGGGTATATGGTTGATGGACTTCATACACCTATATGAAACAGAACTAAGAATTCTCTTTCAATTGTTTTTAGTGGGATGGGGAGTGTGTATTGGGGAGAGACGATGAGGGCAGTGTAAATAACATACAATATAGTTCTAATTGGAAATGTCACTTTGAGACTCCCTGTATAATGAATATATCATAATAAAAATGTATTAAAAATGACTAAATCTTAAAGTGAGAATATAGCATACTCACTTAAATTTGGCTAACCAGAGCTCAATTAGACTAGGAGAAATAAACCAAAGGGTAATTGTGACACAGTCATTAGAGAAAACTTGAAAGTACCTTGGAGTCAGCTGGAGACCCTGTCAAAGCAGAATATGGGCTTCAACCCCCAGCCTTTCTTATTTAGTAGCTGTTGGCAGGGCCAAGTCCTTTCCTAACACGTTCCTGGGTTGTTGATGTGGCTGGTTAAGGGAGCACATTTTGACAACCAATTCATTGTTAAGCGAGCCCCATGATGAAATGACATTTCCCATTGTTGAGAGCTATAATACCAAACTGAAGGAACCAAAAACATCCCAGCCAAAATTGAGGTATTACTTCCAAAATAACATTATGGGATAGTTTATAACACTTAAAAATAGAATGTATTTTTTCCACTGCTCTCTTCTTTCAGTGTTTGCTTCAAGGATTGGGCTTTGAGGTACCATGGTATTTGATTAAATGACAGATGTAACCTTGGCCTCCCCCGAAATTCATGCAGTGTCCAGCAATGCTTTGCTTATTTTTTGAGCAATAATCAATGTACCTGGATGAAGAATTCTATCAAATCAATAAATACCTTGGGGATCCTTAGATTGTGAGGAGAGTCATGTCAGGGATTGTAAATACCAAAACATTTCAGTGAGGCAGTGTTGGCAGATAGCTTTGCTAAAAGCCTAGTAAAGGTGGCTGAAAGTCTACAGAACATTAGGAAAGCAAGAAAACAAAGTTCATTCTTCACAGTCTATGCATTTTGTTTAACCCTGGAGTGAATTCAGTTTACTAAAGCAACCCAGAAACTATAACAAGATGGCAGTGATGGGGTGGGGGTGGGAAGCAAAAACATAATTTTTGAAGGCAGTTGATCCTGGTTTAAGAGCACTGAGCGAGGACCCTGGCATGCCAACTTAGATAGGAGGGCAGCGCCTGAATGGCTTTTTTTTCTGCTGTCTGCTGTTTTAGTGGTGCTCAAAAGCCAGGCATTACAATGATACTAGTGAACTCCTAGTCAGATACTTTTGTCTTCTGGTTTTGTTTGTGTTTTGTTTTAGAATGGGTGTTTTAATGCTTGATTACAGAGATAAGACCAAAATCTCAGGAGAACAGAAAAGATCACACTTTTCCCCAATTGTGTTTTTATCCAAAACAAATCACGTGGATTCTAAGATTCCACATTCACCACTCAGTTGAAGATTTACCAACTTTCCAGAGTTCTTTATCTATGTGCCTCTGGCTTTAATGCAAGGAAAACACAATTTTTCTGTCTGTCTGCAGTGTTAGATTTTTACCTGGGAATTGCTGACCTTCATTTCAACAAGAAAAACATAACCTTACAAAGACGTCAAACTAAGTTTTCTTTATAAAATAAGAACCCCCAGTTTAGATTTCAAAAGCATGACTCTGATGATGACTTTGATGGTGACAGCATTGGGAGTATACCCAGGGACCTCACACTCCCTAGGTGAGCCTTCTGCCTCTGAGCCACGCCCCAGGCCCTCGGACTTTGACTGGCCCCACTCACTTGCTGATGATGAGGGTTTCCTCTCCACTTATCCAGACTCTCATGAACTCTCCGTACATCTTGTTATAGTAGTTGCAGGCACTGCCGATCCCCATCCACAGGAATCTGCTGTGGGAAATGATGGGTCCAATTCCCAGACAGTAGGCAGGACCTAGCACAAGTCATCAGGACATGGTCAGTACTGTAACGATACCAAGAACACTTGTTTTTTAGTTAAGTGTTCCTCACATCTTCTGATGTCTGTCTGCGCACCATTAACACAATGGTTTGAAAGAGAGCAAGTTGACAATGAGACTCTTGACACACACCCCTCTAGAGGGAAAGGAACATTGGTATCCATATCACACACGTTCACACAAGTCGGTCTCACTCATCTCAGTCTCAATGACCTAGGGGCTCTGTCCTCACCTTCTAAGTCAAACCGTGTCATGAGTTTCAAACATAAGTCAGTTGATCTGTCTGGTAGCAAGTGTGGAAGTCACAAGAGGTGACATTTGTTGCCCTTAACGCGGAGAAACTAAAGCAGATACCTTAAAAGCAACTGAGGCCAATAGTAAAAGGGGTCCAGAAACTAGAGAAAAGGTTAGATCAAAAAGAATTAACCTAGAAGGTAACACACATGCACAGGAAATTAATGTGAGTCAACTCCCTGTATAGCTATCCTTATCTCAACCAGCAAAAATCCTTGCTCCTTCCTATTATTGCTTATACTCTCTCTTCAACAAAATTAGAAAAATTAGAAAAATTAGAAATAAGGGGAAAATAGTTTCTGTAGGGTATTGGGGGGGTGGGGGGAGAGGGAAGGGGCAGAGTGGGTAGTAAGGGAGGGGGTGGGGGCAGGGGGGAGAAATGACCCAAGCCTTGTATGCACATATGAATAATAAAATAATAATAAAAAAAGAGGACAAGATGACAGAATTGCTGGATTGGTTTGAACATCCACTTGCCTGGGTTGCATTCTAGAGTAATTCTTCCATCTGAGAGGAGCAGGGTCTGCAGAGATAGTCTAAGAGCATTCACTTCCTTTTTTCCTCTTTCAAAGATGACTCAGTTTAAGAAAAGAACCTTATGCAAAATCTCATGAGACAAAATAAAGCTAGGAATTGAGGCACTGGGCAACTCGTCTACTCAGTGTCTAGACTACAATTTGAGTCCCATGATCTTGTTTTAGGTGACAGCAATGGTTACTCACAATTGCTTGTGTAAATGATGGCTGAACTGCAAAGAACATGAATGCAGAGAACTGGGGAACCTGATGTTGCTTACATCAGAGAACAAACTTAGTAGCTTGATTTTTCTTGTTCTCGTTTTTCTTGTTCTTTGAGACTAGGTCTAGCTCTGTACCCCATGGAACTCATGGTGCTCCTGCTTCAGCCTCTTAATTACAGATGGGTGCCACCATGCACAGCCTGGTAACTTGATTGTACTGGTGGTAGGGAAAAAAAGGTAGATTTAAAAATCTGAATACTTTCAGGAATTGTATTATAAAGTAATAGTTTTTCTAAATTTTTAAAAATTTCCATTCTGTCAGTGAAAGCATTATGAAGCAAAACACAAGCCTAACTGCTTCACCCCAAAGAAAGAACTGGGTGAGAATGTGGATGATCTTAGCTTTCACAAGATCCATCTGGACTGGGTGTTTACCCACCCCAGTTCAGCAACAAGTGTTTAGCCTTTTGCTCTGCAATAGCTGGTTTACCATCAGTATTTTTTTGCTTTACAGAGAACTTGGTTAGTGTCTGTAGAACTGAAATATTGCCAAAACACTTTTCCAGGTATTGATAGCTTAGCACATTATAGAGGCTCAGTAATGTTTCCTGAATGAATTTTTAAGTTAATTAGGAATATGCATATAATAGAAAGAATGAAGTTTTAAGTGCTGTTGTTATTCTGGGTATTTTAGGTTGTATTCACACTTTGATTGAAAAATCTGTAATATCATGTAACATACATTTAGTCCACATGTGGCCAAAAATGACTTACCTGAAAATAGACTTATTGAACAAATATTTACTTAATATGAAAGCCCCTGAGAAGCAAAGACATACAATAAAAAGCTAAAGCTGCACTTTTCATCTTTTACCTAAAAGTTTGGTACCATATAGAAAATCTTAGCATTTGCAAACCAACATTGAAAGTTAAAATATGATAGTCAGCCTGTTGTGGGGCACGCCCCTCTACACCCAGCTCACTGGAAAGCTGAGGTGGAAGGATCACTTGTGCTCTGGGCTATAGAGTGAGGCCTCACAGAGAAAAAATGTTATAAAACATACAAATAGTCAAAATGAAAACATCAAGAAAATAAGATATAACAGTGGAGAATAACATCCACTGAAAAGGGAGATGGCAACAAATCCTATACTTGGGTTGAGAACCTGAATATTCTACCACAGCAGACATTTTGGATACTTAGTGATCACTTGCACAACAGCTGAAATCATCTAACAAACTTTTCATGAGACCTTACTATGTATATTACTGGTCCTAGTTAGGGCCTGGAGATGTCATGATAAGTAGGAGGAAATTATTGGAGTAAAGTCTTAGGGAAATATTCTAGTTGCATCCACATTAGGCTGCTGTCTGTGCTTCTCACACTTGGGAATACTTATCTAGGCATGCAGTAATTGGAAGAGCCTTCTCACACCCGGAGAGGTGCAGTAAATACTTCGCTGCATTTTTGGGCAGATACAGTCTCCTTGAAGCCAACAGCTGAAACCTCTCACACACTGTCCTATCAGTAAACTATTGCATCCCACACCTAGGTATCCATCCAAGAAGCCTGTGCACACAGATGTTCCTAGTTTGTACCACTAGATGATTCTGACCAGATCTCACCTTCCCAAAGGGAAAATTCGAGGCTAGGACCTCCATGGCTTCTGGTCCCCATGGGCTCCCCTCTTCCTTCCAGTCATTTCCCTTCTCTGGGCTTTCACCTGGCTTCCCATAGTTGTTATAACACAGTATCTGACAAGATGATCACCACTTGGGTCTATTCCCCTTCTATCCACGTGGGTTCTCACCCTTGTGGCTCTCAACCCTGGCTTCTCATGAAAAGTCACCTGGGGGATGTTTTCACAATATCAAACTGGGAGCCTCACCTCAGACAGTGCTGAGAACCCCTGTCCTGTCTAATGTGATCTAACTGCCAGTGTATGACAATGTGATGACCCTGACCCAGAAGTTGTGAACAAAGTGAGGTGTCACCTTACCTCCTGGTCCAGGGTTTCAGGGCTTCCATCTCATGCTGGTTCTCTGAAAGCAGACCTCCTCACTTGAGGCTCCAATTGAATACCACTAATGCTTGAAGCATAGGTATGGGGTGTCTTTTTAGAAATGCATGTTTCTGGGCAGTCTGAACAAAATCTCAGGGAAGTGCCCAGGGATCTGGTAACAAGCTCCCAACTCCTGGGTTGTTCTTACACTAAACGTTTGAGAACATGGGGCTTAATGGGTGGAAGGGTACTGCTGAACTTTTCACTCCTTGAAAGATGCTCTAATAATACAGGTGGATTGGACTTTACTTCCTGTGTGTATAAAAGGAAGAAAAGAAGAGAGCATTTGCCCCTCCCCCACACTCCAAGTTACCTCTCTCCATCACCATTCAGTAATCCTGACTGTAGCCACTAGGTGGAGGAGAAATCCACTGGGAACAGGAGCATTGGGAAAGGGAGTTCAAGTCAAACTCCATGGAAGAATATTGCCTCAACTCTGAGCCTACCTCTGAAGATAACAAAATTAACTAAGTGTTCCATTAATTGGACATTAACATGACCTAAAGTGCCATGCTGAATCAGACAGGGAGAGATAGGGAGGCAATTATCTGGAAAACTTTAAAAAGAATTCAGACATGCTGTATTTTGTACCCACCCCATGATCTCATTCTTCTTTGCTTTGTGATGAGGCTCACCACACTTAGAAATGTTTAAAAACAATGGTCTTGAAGAAAAACTCTATAAGATATCTCATGAAATTGGAAATGAGTGCCCATCAAAGAAATTTATACTGAAAACTAAATAAATAGAGTAAAAATTTTGATTATCTGTAAGTCTGTTAACGTCAGCAGTAGTGATGGACTGGTAGGATTTTTCATTATAATCATCTGTACAATTTTTTTTCTCATTTGTTGATTGACTCTCAGAGGCCTTGCTGGAGATTTTGTGAGGGTGTGGTGTCCCAGAGGGTGTAGTGGCCCTCATTCTCCCACTGCAGGTCTTATTCAACCCTTATGGTGACACCATCATCACCGTGTTGCCAATGAGAAAACGAAGAGTGAGATGAGGAGGAGGAATGAATACAAGAACAGGAGAGGTATGGGTGAGGAATAGGGGAGGGAGGAGAAAAAGAGGAGAGGGGGCATCCAGACACATCTCCACCTTCAGAGCAAAGTTGGGATGAATTTGAATCCCTTTAAAAAAATTAACAAGTAACCGTGGAATTTTGCCTAGCTCCACCCCATCTCAAGATTGCTTTAAAGGGTGCTTGTGCCAAATCTCCTTCCCAAAACAGCATGCAGAATGGAAAGGGATATCTAAGATTTTTTAAATTGCTTTCATTTGAATTTGCAGATAATTAATTGTGTTAATAACTTTCACCTTAGTTCTCATTTGCTATCATGGCTGTGGCCTTCAGAGATCTTCCCAGATTTGCTCCTTGTCCTTTGGCAAAATTTTCCTTAACTTCCTGGATCAAAAGCTGAAGGAAACAATCTCCTTAGACACAGAAATCAACAAGTGACTTACCTGGTATTGAAGATGTGTTCTCATAATTCCAAATCAAGAGAAGGATTCCCGTGAGCAGCAGGAGTGGCATGGCGCCAACAGGTACAACTTCCAGCACCATGCTGGTGACATTATAGTCCATGGGGTTTAGTTTTTCCAAAACCATCTTTCAGTCTTGGCCTCAAAGGCAGCAATTTCAAGCCCTCTGGAAATCAAAAGGGCAGAAAAGTTAGGGAATCCCTGAATGGGTTTGCCTTTGTCTCCTGTTGCTTCAGAGGATGCTGTACTGGAGAGACCGACTCTTTGTTTTATAATGTGATTGGACACATAGACAAGGGAAATCTGTAGATAGGAGTCAAAACAGCAAGCTCAAGAGAAATCTGTTGGTGTGAAGTTGGCATTTCTGAACTTGGTAGAGTGTCAGGTTCTCTTCAATGCTTAGTCTGACAGAACTATGTCATCTTGCCCTTGAGTGGGTACAGTGATGTACATTCCCAATTGAGAGCCAACTCATCTACTAAAGTATAAGAAAATGATGAATATAGATATAAAATTTGTTAGTAAAATACTGGCAAATCAAATTCAACAACACATCAAGAAGATCAGACACCATGATCAAGTTGGTTTAATTCCAGAAATGCCAGGGTGTTTCAACATACACAAATCAATAAATGTAATATGGCAAACAGAAGCAAGGTCAAATATCACATTATCATCCCAATAGATGCTGAAAAAATCTTGAACAAATTCCAACTTCTTATCATGATACAACCACTAAAGAAACGAGGAATAAGAAGAGTGTTCCTCAACATAATAAATGCTATATATGAAAACCTAGAGTCAACATTATACTAAGTATAGAACAACTCAAACCATGTTTACTAAAGTCAGGAAAAAGAGAAGGATGTTGACTCTCCCTGCTATTCAATATAGTTTTAGAATTCCTAGCCAAAGCAACCAGACAGGAGGAAGAAATAAAAGGGATTCAAATAAGGAAGGAAGAAGTGAAACTACCCATATTTACAGATGATATGATACGGTCTTAAACTTAAAGACACTAAAAGCTCCATCAAAAGACTCTTAGAAATCATAAACACTTCTGGCAAAGGGAAGGATACAAAATTAATTTATGAAATCAATAGCTTTACTATATAGAAAAATAGAACAGACAGAAGAAACAATTCCATTTACAATAGCCTCCTATCACCCAAAATTAAAATACCTTTGAATAAATTTAAGGAAAGAAACTAAAAACATTTTCAATGAAAAATATAAGCCACTGAAGAGAGAAATCGAAGGAAGACATCCAAAAATGAAAAGATCTCCCAGGCTTGTGGATTGGAAGAGTCAACATTTTGAAAATGGCATTGTACTAAAGGCAATCTATATGTTCATACAATCCCTGTCAAAATCCTAATGAAGAGGGGGGGGCAAGATGGCAGATTGCTGGCATCTATATAGCCCAGGGTCAGCTAACAACACTAAAAAAAGAAGATCAGAAGATCCCAAAAGTCACCCACAAGGTCCCATAACCACAAGAAACAAAGTCCTCTCTGAATCCACAAATAGGGAAGCAACTAACACCAGGAGGAATGGGAAGAACAACTCACAGCTCATCACTAACCATCTTCCACCCTGGAAGTCACTGTGGGGCTCCAGGCTCCATCACTTGTTGCTCCCTCGGCAGTAAGTCCACTTCCCAGTACACATAGGAACTCAGTACTCTATGCTCCCTACTACCACATGACCTGCTACCTTCACCCTGAAACTCCAGGGAAACCAGTGCCTCTGTGCAAGCAGGACCCTTAGCTCCAGCTGCTCCATGGGTAATAGAAGGCACAAGCTAGCAAGCTCAGTTTCCCTAGAAGCAATACCACAGAACTGAGCTCCCTGAAACCTGTGTGGGAGATTGGCCCAGGAATTCCCGGTGCTCCCAGGCTTGGTTCTTTGAAGCTGAGACAGCAGCAGAGTCACTGAACTGTGCTCCCTGAAGCCCATGTGGGAGATTGACCTGGGAACCCCTTCTGCTTGCAGACTTGGCTTTTGCAAGCCAAGCCTGCAGCAGAGCCACTAAACAGATCCCAAAAGCAAAAATCAGGCCCCAGGGCTCCTGATACTGGAAGGCTTGGAACCACCCCCCACCCTCTTCCCCACCACTTGCAGTGCTACTGCACTAAGCTCTTGGAGCCCATGCCTGGAAAGCAGGGCACAGAATACCTGCTGTCTGAAGGTTTAGTTCTCTCATGCCTCCAACCATTGCCCTGGCTCCAGGTAGCCCAGTGCCAGCAAGCAATCCTCAAAGCTCACACTGCCTGCAGACTTGGGTCCCCCGTGTCTGCACCAGCTGCTGTAGCTCCTGGAAGCCCACGCCCCAATTCAAGTAGACACTGGGGACTCTGCTTCCTAGTGGGCAGCAGACAATTCATGCTTGCTGGCTCTGCTGCCCCACGGGAACCCTCAACTTGCTACTCAGTGCCACCACACACCCAAGTGAACCTCAGACTCCAGGCACAACCAGTCTTCCCTTCCCACAAAGCACAGAGGACAAACACTAACCATTGTCCCTGAGAGCAAGACAGCCCTTGCTCCCCTGCCAAAGAACAAGAATACCAGATCCCCCATAGCGGGGAGCAAAGTTATAACCTGTCACTCTGAAGATGGCACCAGAAGCCCTGTTCCCCCAGGAACACAGAAGCCCAGTGCTTCATGCTGCACCTCCCTGCAGAAGAGTCACGTCTCTCCTGTGCAAGAGCTGGAATCCCAGCTCCTCACTGAATGGCCATCTGCTACTCTGCTGGTGCTGGAAGGCCAGCCCCTCACAGTGCATAGGGACCCAGCACTGCACTGCAACTGCAGGAGAGTCCCTGCAACCCCATCAAAGAGCAGGAACTCCAGCCCATATGCTGTGGAGAGAAAAGAGATCATTATAACCACAACAACAACCCTGTAAGGGGTAATATATCCAGCATATCCCTCTCTGAGGAACACTGCTGTAAAAGCAGGAGAGAAAAAAACACAAAACCCCCACTACAGGGGCATAGGGGTTTAAAACCCTAACCTAAAACAACTCCAAGCGTGTAAATATCAATGGAGAATGAAGTAGCAATATGACCACTCTCCACCAAAAGCCAATTCTATGACTAAGGATTCCACACCTGCATTGAGGAGGAGCTATCAAATAACAAATTCCAACAAACAGTAGTAAAACGGTGAATGACCTCAGAGAAAAACACAAAAATTAGTATTTGACCCCAAAGAGAAAAAGTAAACAATTAAATGAGCTCAAAGAGAATACAAACAGACAGATAGATGAAATTAAGAAGACGGTCCAGGATATGAAAGAGGAAATCCATACAGATATGGAACCCTGAAAAATAATCCAAAATAAACAACTCAATATCCCAAATAAATATTGCAATTGAAGCTTGGCAAATACATGGAGCAAGGTGAAAGTAGAGTATCAGAAACGGAAGACAAAGTAGAGGAATTAGACAAAACAATAAAAGATCATGAAAGAAAGCTGATAAAATACGAATGGAATATGGAAGACATCTGGGACACCATGAAAAGACTAAACGTACAAATCATGGTGTAGATGAAGGAGAGGAGATGCAAAATAATAGCTTTGACAACCTAGTCAATAGAATAATACCAGAATGCTTCCCTAACCTCAAGAAAGAGAGTTACCCAGGAGTAGGAAGCCTTCAGATCACCAAACTGACAGGACCAAAACAAGAGACACCCCCAGACACATCATTAAATACTCAGGACACAGAACAAAGAAAGAATTCTGAAAGCTGCAAAAGAAAAACACAAGTCACATATAAAGGCAAACCCATTAGAGTAACAGCACTGAAGAGAGAAATCAAAGAAGGCATCAGAAAATGGAAAGAACTTCCATGTTCTTGGATTGGTAGAATCAACACTGTGAAAATGGCCACACTACCAAAAGCAATGTACATGTTCAATGCAATGCTTATCAAAATTCCAATGACATTCTGCACAGAAACAGAGAAGTCAATCTTGAAATACATATGGAAACACAAAAGATTTCAAATAATCAAATTCTGAGCAAAAAGTCCAATGCTGAAGGAATCACAATACCGGATTTCAAATTATACTACAGAGCCATAACAATAAAAACACCATGGTATTGGCAGAAAAACAGACAGGAAGACCAAGGATCAGAATAGAAGATCCAGACATAAACCCACACATCTATAGCTAACTGATCTTCAACAAAGAAGCCCAAAACACACATTGGAGAAAAGACGTCCTCTTCAACAAATGCTAGTGGGAAAATTGTATGTCCACATGTAGAAGACTGAAACTAAATCCCTGTCTTTCCCTCTGTACCAAAAACAACTCAAAGTGGATCAAAGACCTTGACTTAAGGCATGAAACCATGAAACAACTGCAAGAAGCAGTAGGAAATACACTGGAACAGATAGGTTTAGGGAACAACTTCCTAAACAGAATTCAAAAGGCTTAACATCTAAGAGAAAGAATAAACAAATGGGACTGCATCAAACTAAAGAGCTTCTGTACAACAAAGGAAACAGTCATCAGACTCAAGAGACATCCCACAAAATGGAAAATATCTTTGCCAGCTACCCATCTGATAAGAGACTAATATCCAGAATCTATAGGGAATTCAAGAAACTGAACCCCAATGATCAACACCTCAGTGCAGAAGTGAGCACATGAATTAAACAGGGAATTCTCAAAGGAATTGGTACAAATCATCAGTAAATATATGAAGAAGTATTCAACTTCCCTGGTGATAAACAAGGTGTAAATCAAAAGAATAGATTTAATCTCACCCCAGTTAAAATGACCATAATCAAGGGTAAATAACAACCACAAATGCTGGTGAGGATGTGGTGAAACAGGAACCCTTATACACTGCTGGTGGGAATGCAAATTGTAGAACTCCTATGGAGAGCAGTATGGAGATTCATCATAAAACTAGAGATAAAACTGTCATTTGATTCAGTAATTCTCCTCCTGGGCATCTACCCCAAGGAATGTAAGATATGATACAGTAGAGACACCTGTACACCAATGATCATCACAGCCCTATTCACAGTATCCAAGGTCTGGAAATAACCCAGATGCTGTACAACTGATGGATGGATCATGAAATTGTGGTACATATACACAATGGAGTATTACTCAGCTGCAAGGGATAATGACATGGGGTTTGAAGATAAATTGATGCAATTGGAGGACATCATGCTAAGCGAAGTTAGCCAGGATCAGAATAAAAAAAAACCACGTTTTCCCTCATATGAGGAAGATAGATCTAAAGATAAACATATATACTAAAAGAAGCATGATCATATATAAATTCAAATATAGAGCATGTTTGTAACAGTGCAACTACTCTATGGAACTCAGGGAAAGAGAGAAAGGAAAGGAGAACGACAAGGCCTTAGTAATATCACATACCAGAAGATGTAAATGTAGAGGATATAAGGATGTGTATTGAAAACTGTTGAAAAACCTAGGCAGAGGTAAAGAAGTAAGGGAGAACAATCAAAGGGATTGAACAGACCAAAGTAAGTCACACCCACAGAGGGCTACATTAAGACACCCCGTTGAACATCAACATAAATATTAAGGAAATCAGGGCTGAAAAATAGGCACTATGTGTGTGTGTGTCTCTGTGTTTGTGTGTGGTGGGGGTATTAGTAGGAGGGTGAAGGAAGGAGATTAACATGACAGAATTTTGTTGATGGACTTCAAATACCTATATGAGATAGAACTAAATAACCTCTTGCAATTGCTTTATGTGGGGTAGGGAAGGGGTGGGGGATGGGGTGAGATGATGGGGCCAATGTAAATAATGTAGAATAGAAGTCTAATTGGAATTGTCACTATGAATCTGCCCTGTATAATGAATATTTCCTAAAAAATTAAAAAATATCCCAATGATATTCTTCACAGAGTTAGAAAAATGAACCCTAAAATTCATATGGAAACACAAAACATGTAGAATAGCCAAAGGAATTCTGAGCAAAATGTCCAATGCTGGAGGTATGACAATTCCTGACTTCTATAATATACTATTATATTATATACTATACTTAGGGTCTTTACTACACTACAAAGCAGAGCAAAATTTCGTGCAATATATCAAATATATCATAGTTAAATTAACCACCAACACCTTTCTTACCCTCTCCTCCCCCCATTCCTGGTACAGTTTCAACACATATTATTTTTGTCATTTACATACATGTGTACACAGTATTTGCACCATATTCACCTTCCCATGCCCTTTCCCCACCTCCTCTCCTATCCCACTTTCACCACGCCATCCCAGGTAGGACCTGTTCTGCCCTCCTATTTTTGAATTTTGTAAAAGATAAAATGACATTTTTGTTTGTTTAAGATAGCTACACAGGGAGTTCTGTTGTGACATTTTCTGGTTGTGACATTTTCTGGTATATATATATATATATATATATATATATATATACATATACTAGAACCCAAATTGGCATCTCCTCTATTTTTCTTCTTTCTACCTTGTGGTGTTTTTTCTTCTTATGGTGGTTTCAACAGTTTTAACAATTCTATGTACATTTTTGTATAGAGAGTACATCAACTATATTTGCCTTCTTAAGTTCCTCCTCTTAGCCTCTTTTAACCATTTGTATGTGACTTCCCCTGAGCGTGACCTGTTTTCACTAATATTGATGTATTTGTATTGAGTCTATATTCCACATGTGAGAGAACAGATAAGACTTTTGGCCTTCTGAACCTGGCTTACTTCACTTAAAATGATTTTTTTCAGTTCCATCCATTTACCTGCAAATGAAAAAATTTCATTCTTCTTTGTGGCTGAGTAGAATTCCATTGTGTATAAATACCATATTTTCTTAATCCACTCCTCAATAGGGGGACATCTTGGCTGTATTCAGAGCTTAGAGTATTATGAATAATGTTGCAATAAACACAGGTGTGCAGGTGCCTTTGTTGTATCCTGACTCACATTCGTCTGGTATATCCCTAAGAGTGGTATTGCTGGATCATATGGCAGTTCTGTTCTTAATTTTTTGAGGAGCCCCCATATTGTTTTCCATACTGACTCTACTAATTTACACTCCCACTGACAGTGTATGAGATTTCCTATTTCCTCACATCCATGCCAACATTTGTTGTTATTTTTTTGTGTTCTTGATGATAGCCCTTTTATAATGAGTGAGGTGGAAGCTTAATGTGGTTTTCATTTGCATTTCCTTTATGGCCTGGGATGTTCAGCATTTTTTTCATGCTTTTTTTTTTTTTTTAGCTATTTGGACTTCTTCCTTTGAACAAGTTCTGTATAGTTCATTTACCCATTTCTTCATTGGGTCTTGAATTTGGAAATTTAGTTTTTTGAACTCCCTGTATATTTTTGTTATTAACCCCTTCTCAGAGGTATTGCTGGCAAAGATTTTCTCCTATTCTGTGGGTAGCCTCTTCAATCTAATTATTTCTTTTGTTGTGCAAAAGCTTTTAGGTTTCATGTAGTCCCATTTGTCAATCTGTTCTCGTAGTTGTTGAGCCATTTGAGTTCTATTTAGGAATGTCTAAAATTCTAATATATTCCCTGTTCTTTCCTGCACTAGCTTCAAAGTTTCAGGTTTAATATTAAGGTCCTTAAACTACTTTTTGTTCATACTTACACAGGGTGAAAGACATGGATCTAGTTTCAGGTTTCCACAGACAGATATTCAGTTCTCCCAATAACATTTGTTGAACAGGTTGTCTTTTCTCCATCATATGTTTTTGTTGTCTTGTCCAAAATCAGGTGGGAATAGCTGTGTTGGTTTATGTCTGGGTCTTCTATTCTAATCCACTGGTTTTCATGTCTGTTTTTGTGCCAGTACTATGCTGTTGTATTGCTATGATTCTGTAACATAGTTTGAAGTTGAGTATTTTGATACTTCCAGTGTTGCTCTTTTTGCTCAGTATTGCATTGGCTATTCTTGGTCTTTTGTGCTTCTAAATGAACTTTTAAAAACTTTATTTAATTTTGTTATTTTTACATTTACTTACATGTGTATAAATTATTTGGGCCACCCCTACAAGCCCCCCAATACTGAGCATAACCTGTTCTGCCCTCTTCTCCAATTTTGTTGAAGAGAAAACAGAAATAATAAGAAAAACCTAGCATTTTTGCGAGTTTGAGATAAAGATAGCTATTCAGAGAGATTCCAAGCATTGCAACCATGTACATGTGCATTTCAACCCACATTGGTTCATCTCTACCAGACCTCTTCAGTACTTCGTAGTCTCTTCCCATAGTGGCTTCTGCCTGTTTATGATTACTCTATTTGCTCTTATACAGTGAACACATCAACCACATTCAAGTTGTAGGTTTTCCTTCCCTTTCCCTATTTCTCCCGTGTGTGTCCTCCACTTAGCATGGGACCCATGTCCAATAATATCACTGCATTTGTTTTAGGTCTATAATCTGTATATGAGGGAGAACACGATGTTTGGCCTTCTGAGCCTGATGAACTTCACTTAAGATGATGTTCTCCATTTACTTGAGAATAAAAAAATTTCTTTCTTCTTTGTGGCTGAATAAAATTCCATTGTGTATAAATACCACATTTTCTTAATTCATTCATTGGTAGTGGGAAATCTTGGCTGTTTCCATAGTTTGCTGCTGTGAATAATGGTGCAACAAACATGGGTGTTTAGGTGCCTTTGTAGTAGCTGAGTCGCATTCCTTCAGGTTTATCCCTAGGAGTGGAATTGGTGGATCATATGGCAGTTCTGTTTTTTGGTTTTTTTTTTTTAAGAAGCTTCCATATTGCTTTCCAAAGTGGTTTTGCTAGCTTACATTCCCACCAACAGTGTTATGAGGGTTCCTTTCTCCCTGCATCCTCGCCAACATTTGTTGGTGGTGGTGTTCTTGATGCTAGCTAGTCTCACAGGGTGAGGTGGATTCTTAGTGTGGTTTTGATTTGCATTTTCTTTATGGCCAGGGATGGTGAGCATTTTTTCAGCCTTTTGGACTTCTTCCTTTGAAAAAGTTCTGTCAGTTCAGTTGCCCACTTCTTTATTGGTTCATTTATTTGGAGGGAGTTTATGTGTTTGAACTCCCTGTTTTTTCTGGATATCAATCGATTGTCTGATGTATAGCAAGCAAACATTTTCTCTCATTCTGTGGGTGGTATCTTCCATTTAGAAAACATTTCTTTTGTTGTGCACAAGCTTTGTAATTTCATGTTGTCCCACTTGTTCATCCATTCTCTTAGTTGCTAGGTCCGTTGCGTTCTACTGAGGAAGTCCTTGCATATACCTTTTGCTTTCAGAGTATTCCCTGCTCTTTCCTGTACTAACTTCATGGTTTTGGGTCTGATATTAATGTCCTTAATCCACTTTTTGTTGATACTTATACAGGGTGAAAGACATGGATCTAGTTTCAGTTTTCTACAGGCAGATATCCAGTTTTTCTATCAACATTTGTTGAATAGGCTGTCTTTTCTCCTTCATATCTTTTTGTGCCTTTTTCAAAAATCAGGTGGGCATCGATGCATTGGTTTATGTCTGGGTTCTATTCTAATCCATTGGTTTTCATGTCTCTTTTTGAGATAGTATCCTGCTATGTTATTGCTATGACAGTGTAGCATAATTTGAAGTTGAGTATTTTGATACATCCAGTTCTGCTCTTTTTGTTCAGTATTGAGGTGGCTATTTATGTTTTTTTTGTGCTTTCAAATGAACTCTAGGATTAATTTTTAAATTTTCTGTGGAGAATTCTTTGTGAAAAAGGTCACGGAAATTCTGATGGGAATCGAATTGAACATATGGATTGTTTCTGATGACATAGCCATGGGTTCTACCAATCAATTAACATGTGAGATCTTTCCAATTTTGTAGTTTTCTTTGATTTCTTCCTTCTGTGTTTTATAGTTTTCCTTGTAGCGGTCTTTAATATCCATTGTTAAGTTTATTTCTTGGATTGTATTCCTATATTCTTTCTCAGTCTGTTCATTTTTGTGTATAGAAAGACTATTGATTTTTCTAACTTGATTTTATTTACTATAATGAAGCTGTTTATAATGTCTAGGAGTTTGTTGATGGAATTTTTTTGGGTCATTTAAGTATACGATTATGTCATCTGCAAGGATGACATAATTTGAATACTTCCTTTCCAATTTGTATTCTTTTATTTCTTCTTCCTGTCTTATTGTTCTGACTAGGAAATCCAAGACTTTGTTGAATAAGAGTGGAGAGAGGTATACCCTTGTCTCATTCCTAACTTTGGAGGAAATGGTTTCAGTTTTTCCCCATTTAGTATGATGTTGGCTGTAGGCTTATACTTTTTTAATGTTGAGGCACTACTGCTGATTTCGTTGAACTTTTATCATGAAAGAATTTTGAATTTTGTTGAAGATTTTTCTGCATCTATTGACATGATCATGTGGTTTTTTTCTCTGCTTCTGTTAATATGTTGTGTTACATTGAATGATTTGCACATGTTGAACCAACCCTGCATCCCTAGGATGAAACTAACTTGATCATGGTGTTTGATCTTTTTGACATGCTGTTGAATTCAGTTTGCCAATATTTTACTGAGGACTTTGGCATCTATCTTCATTACAGTAATTGGCCTGTAATCTTGGTGGGGTTTTTTGTCCAAATCTGGATTAGGGATGAGTTTAGTACTGGCTTTATATAATGCGTTTGGCAATATTCCTTCCTTTCTATTTCCTGGAAAAGTTTAAAGAGTGTTGGTGTTAGTATTTCTTTAAAGGTCTGGTAGAATTCGCCAATGAATCTGTTAGGTCCTGGACTTTCCTTTTTTGGGAGACACCTTATTGCTGCTTCAATTTCATTGCTTGTTACAGTTCTGTGTATGTGGCTAACATACTCTTGGTTCAATTTTTGATGGTCATTGTGTGTCTAGAAATTTTTCCATTTCTTCTAGATTTTCCAGTTTATTTTATTTATGTATTTATTTATTTATATATTACTACCTTCAAAGTAGTCCCTAATGATTTCCTTTGTCTTTGTTGTGATCCCCTTTTCATTTCTAATTTTAATGATTTGGGTCTTTTCCCTGCTTATTTTAGTAAGATTTACCAGCAGCTTGTCAATTTAATTATCTTTTCAAAGAATCAGCTATGAGTTTTGTTGATTCTTTGTATGATTTTTTTTGTTCTCTATTTTGTAGATTTTGGCCCTCATTTTTATTATTGCCGTCCTTCTTCAAGTTTTGGGTTTAGCTTGTTCTTAATTTCAGAGTGTGAGTTGCAGCATTAGGTCATTTCTTTGAGATCTTTCTGTGTTTTTAATATTCACACTCATGGCTATAAACTTTCCTCTTATGACTGACTGCCTTTGCTGTGTCCCATGGGTTCTGATAGGTTGTGCTTTCATTAATGTTAAATTCCAGGAACTTTTTTATTTTGTGCTTTATTACTTCAATGTACTAATGATCTTACAGTAATGTGTTGTTCAGTTTCCAGGTGTTTGTATATTTTCTGCTGTTTCTTTTGTTGTGAGTTCTAGTTTTATTGCATTGTTGTCAGTGTGCAGGAGTTCATTGCAATTTTCTTATATTTGTTAATACTTGCTTTTGACCTCAAAAATGGCCTATTTTGGAGAAAGTTCCACAGGCTGCTGAGAAGAATGTACATTGTGCTGTTTCATGTTGGAATACTCTGTAGATGTCTATCACGTCCATCTGATTTATGGTGCCATTCAATTCTAGAATTTCTGTATTGAATAATTGTATGAATGACCTTTCTATTAGTGATAGAGGAGTATTGAAGTCTCCCACCATCACTGTGTTGGGGTCTATCTGTGTTTATAAGTCCTGTAGTGTGTGTTTAATGAAGTTGGGTGCATTGAAGTGGGTGCATATAAGTTAAGAGTTGTTACTTCCTCTTGGTATATTGCTCCTTTTATCAGTATGAAGTGACTTAGTTTGTCTGTTCTGACTAATTTAGGTTTTATGGTCTACTTTATCTGATTAAGTATTGCTATTCTGGCCTGTTTTGGGGACCATAGAGAGCTATGCATGTAATAAGGATCAATGAACAGAATATACAGGGAGCTCAAATATCTAAACTCCCAAAGAATCAATGACTCAATGAAGAAGTGGGCAAATGAATTAAACATAAGTTATTCAAAGGAAGAAGTAGAAAAACACACGAAGAAATGCTCAATATCCCTGACCATAAAGGAAATACATATCAAAATCATGTTAAAATTCTATCTCACTCCTGTTAGAATGGCTGTCGTCAAGTACACAAACAACAACAAGTGCCGATGTGAATGTAGGAGAAAAAGGAACACTTCTACACAGTTGGTGGGAATGTAAGTTAGTACAAACACAGTGGCAAAGATTATGCATGTCCCTAAAATCATTAAAGTAGAACTGACATATGATACAGCAATACCACTCCTAGGCATATATCTGAGGGAATGCAAGTGAGGACATAAAGATACCTACAATCCATTTTACTGCAGCATTATTCACAATAGCCAAGATATGGAAACAACACAGATTCCCTACAACAGATGAATGCATAAAGAAAATGAAATTTTATTCATTCATAAAGAAGAATGAAATTTTGTCATTTGCAGGAAGTGGGTGGAACTGGAAAACATCATGTTAACTGAGGTGAACCAGAGTAATAAAAAACAGTTCTCATGTTTTTTCTCAAGGGTAGAAGAAAGATCCAAATATAAATATAACTATTATTGTATATATGCATTTGCAGAGCTATGACCAAAAATACTTAAGAGAACAACTTAAAGGAGGAAATATTTATTTTTGCTTCATGGCATCATAGGGTTCAATCCATGTTTTCTTGTCCCCATGTGCTTGGGCAGAACATCACAGCAGCAGGAGCATGTGGCACAGGAGAACAGTTCACCTCGTGGTATACAGGAAGCAGAAACTGAGACAGAAAGGGTTCTGGGATGAGACACTCCCAAAGATCCACCACCAGTTACCTTCTTCCTCCAACTAGTTCTCACTTCCTAAAGTTCCTAGAACCTCCCAAAGTAGTACCACAAGCTGGGGTAAAAGGGTTCAACACAGTGAGCCTGTGGGGGACATTTCCCATTCAAACAATATCATGTCTGTGTGCAATTGAAAAAAATGGAATGCATACAAGTAGAGATTAGAAAGACGGTTACCAACGGGGAAGGTAGGAGTGGATGGGGGAAAGAGATAAGTTGGTTAATGAGTACAAAATTAGTGAGATAGAATGGAGTTCTGGCATCCTATTGCAAATCATGGTGAGTATGGATGATAATGCATTATACATTTCAAAACCGCTAAAAGAGAGGATTTTAATGCTCTCACTACAAAGAAATGATAAGTATATGAGGAGAGGGATAGGCTAAGCAGGCTGATTTGATCATTCTATAATATATAGAGATGCTGTTTCACATATGATGGGGTGGTTCCTATAAACCCATCATAAGTTAAAATCACCATAATTATGAAACACACTCAATACACCTAATCCTCTGAACAGCATAATTTGGCAACATAATACACTATCATATATTTGTTATTCACCCTCATGAAAAGATGCCAGCCTAGGAAAAGATCAAAATTCAAAGTATGCTTTCTATTAAATGCATATTACTTTTGTAAGGTGAAATAATTATATGCTGAACCATCAAAAGTCAGAGAAACCATTTGTACATGCATAGAAATATCACATTTACTGCATAAGTGTTCACCATTGCTTTTTATCAATTTTAATTAAAATGAAATATTTAAAAAATAGGCCTAGGACTTGGGTGGACTTTTCTCCAAAGATGGCCACACAAATGGCTGCAGGAACATGAAGAGAAGCCCAGCAACGTTAATCAATTAAAGAAATGTAAATCAAAACACAATGAGCTGTTACATCATATGCTTTAGAGTGGCTATGATTTTTGTATAAAAAAGATAGAAAGATAAAAAGCATTGGTGAAGATGTGGAGAAACTGATACCCTGGTGCACTGATGATGGAAATGTAAAATAGTGTATCTATTATGGGAAACAATATAGAGACTCCTCAAAACTTTTATTATTTTTTTTTTATTTTTCTTTTATTATTCATATGTGCATACAAGGCTTGGTTCATTTCTCCCCCCTGCCCCCACCCCCTCCCTTACCACCCACTCCGCCCCCTCCCTCTCCCCCCCTCAATACCCAGAAGAAACTATTTTGCCCTTATTTCTAATTTTGTTGTAGAGAGAGTATAAGCAATAATAGGAAGGAACAAGGGTTTTTGCTGGTTGAGATAAGGATAGCTATACAAGGCATTGACTCACATTGATTTCCTGTGCGTGGGTGTTACCTTCTAGGTTAATTCATTTTGATCTAACCTTTTCTCTAGTACCTGTTCCCCTTTTCCTATTGGCCTCAGTTGCTTTAAGGTATCTGCTTTAGTTTCTCTGCGTTAAGGGCAACAAATGCTAGCTAGTTTTTTAGGTGTCTTACCTATCCTCACCCCTCCCTTGTGTGCTCTCGCTTTTATCATGTGCTCATAGTCCAATCCCATTGTTGTGTTTGCCCTTGATCCAATGTCCACATATGAGGGAGAACATACGATTTTTGGTCTTTTGGGCCAGGCTAACCTCACTCAGGATGATGTTCTCCAATTCCATCCATTTACCAGTGAATGATAACATTTCGTTCTTCTTCATGGCTGCATAAAATTCCACTGTGTATAGATACCACATTTTCTTAATCCATTCGTCAGTGCTGGGGCATCTTGGCTGTTTCCATAACTTGGCTATTGTGAATAGTGCCGCAATAAACATGGCTGTGCAGGTGCCTCTGGAGTAACAGTCTTTTGGATATATCCCCAAGAGTGGTATTGCTGGATCAAATGGTAGATCGATGTCCAGCTTTTTAAGTAGCCTCCAAATTTTTTTCCAGAGTGGTTGTACTAGTCTACATTCCCACCAACAGTGTAAGAGGGTTCCTTTTTCCCCGCATCCTCGCCAACACCTGTTGTTGGTGGTGTTGCTGATGATGGCTATTCTAACAGGGGTGAGGTGGAATCTTAGCGTGGTTTTAATTTGCATTTCCTTTATTGCTAGAGATGGTGAGCATTTTTTCATGTGTTTTCTGGCCATTTGAATTTCTTCTTTTGAGAAAGTTCTGTTTAGTTCACGTGCCCATTTCTTTATTGGTTCATTAGTTTTGGGAGAATTTAGTTTTTTAAGTTCCCTGTATATTCTGGTTATCAGTCCTTTGTCTGATGTATAGTTGGCAAATATTTTCTCCCACTCTGTGGGTGTTCTCTTCAGTTTAGAGACCATTTCTTTTGATGAACAGAAGCTTTTTAGTTTTATGAGGTCCCATTTGTCTATGCTATCTCTTAGTTGCTGTGCTGCTGGGGTTTCATTGAGAAAGTTCTTACCTATACCTACTAACTCCAGAGTATTTCCTACTCTTTCTTGTATCAACATAAGAGTTTGGGGTCTGATATTAAGATCCTTGATCCATTTTGAGTTAATCTCGGTATAGGGTGATATACATGGATCTAGTTTCAGTTTTTTGCAGACTGCTAACCAGTTTTCCCAGCAGTTTTTGTTGAAGAGGCTGCTATTTCTCCATTGTATGTTTTTAGCTCCTTTGTCAAAGATAAGTTGCTTATAGTTGTGTGGCTTCATATCTGGATCCTCTATTCTGTTCCACTGGTCTTCATGTCTGTTTTTGTGCCAGTACCATGCTGTTTTTATTGTTATTGCTTTGTACTATAGTATTGAAGTCAGGTATTGTGATACCTCCTGCATTGTTCTTTTGACTGAGTATTGCCTTGGCTATTCGTGGCCTTTTGTGTTTCCATATAAATTTAACAGTAGATTTTTCAATCTCTTTAATGAATGTCATTGGAATTTTGATGGAAATTGCATTAAACATGTAGATTACTTTTGGGAGTATCGACATTTTTACTATGTTGATTCTACCAATCCATGAGCACGGGAGATCTCTCCACTTTCTGTAGTCTTCCTCAATCTCTTTCTTCAGAAGTGTATAGTTTTCCTTGTAGAGGTCTTTCACAACTTTTGTTAGGTTTACACCTAGGTATTTGATTTTTTTTGAGGCTATTGTAAATGGAATTGTTTTCATACATTCTTTTTCCGTTTGCTCATTGTTAGTGTATAGACATGCTAATGATTTTTCTATGTTGATTTTATATCCTGCTACCTTGCTATAGCTATTGATGATGTCTAGAAGCTTCTGAGTAGAGTTTTTTGGGTCTTTAAGATATAGGATCATGTCGTATGCAAATAGGGATATTTTGACAGTTTCTTTACTATTTGTATTCCTTTTATTCCTTCTTCTTGCCTAATTGCTCTGGCTAGGAATTCCAGTACTATGTTCAATAGGAGTGGAGATAGCGGGCATTCTTGTCTGGTTCCTGATTTTAGAGGGAATGGTTTCAGTTTTTCTCCATTAAGTATAATGCTGGCTGTAGGTTTGTCATATATAGCTTTTATAATGTTGAGGAACTTTCCTTCTATTCCTAGTTTTCTTAGAGCTTTTATCATGAAATGATGTTGGATCTTATGAAAGGCTTTTTCTGCATCTATTGAGATGATCAAGTGATTTTTGTCTTTGCTTCTGTTAATGTGGTTTATTACGTTTATTGATTTTCGTATGTTGAACCACCCCTGCATCCTTGGGATGAAGCCTACTTGGTCATGGTGAATAATCTTTTTGATGTGTTGCTGAATTCGGTTTGCCATTATTTTGTTGAGGATTTTTGCATCAATGTTCATTAAGGAGATTGGCCTATAGTTCTCCTTTTTGGAGGTGTCTTTGCCTGGTTTTGGGATAAGTGTAATACTGGCTTCATAAAATGTGTTTGGCAGTTTTCCTTCCCTTTCTATTTCATGGAACAGTTTAAGGAGGGTTGGTATCAGTTCTTCTTTAAAGGTCTGACAGAATTCAGCAGAGAATCGATCAGGTCCTGGACTTTTCTTTTTGGGGAGACTCTTGATTGCTGCTTCAATTTCATTTTGTGTTATAGGTCTATTCAGGTGATTAATTTCCTCTTGGTTCAGTTTTGGATGATCATATGTATCTAGAAATCTGTCCATTTCTTTTAGATTTTCAAATTTATTTGAATATAGGTTCTCAAAGTAGTCTCTGATGATTTCCTGGACTTCCATGGTGTTTGTTGTTATCTCCCCTTTTGCATTCCTAATTCTACTAATTTGGGTTTTTTCTCTCCTCATTTTAGTCAGGTTTGCCAGGGGTCTATCGATCTTGTTTATTTTTTCAAAGAACCAACTTTTTGTTTCATTAATTCTTTGTATGGTTTTTTTGGTTTCTATTTCATTGATTTCAGCTCTTATTTTTATTATTTCTCTCCTATTTGTTTTGGGATTTGCTTGTTCTTGTTTTTCTAGGAGCTTGAGATGTATCATTAGGTCATTGATTTGGGATCTTTCAATCTTTTTAATATATGCACTCATGGCTATAAACTTTCCTCTCAAGACTGCCTTAGCTGTGTCCCATAGGTTCCGGTAGGTTGTGTTTTCATTTTCATTGACTTCCAGGAACTTTTTAATTTCCTCTTTTATTGCATCGATGATCCATTCTTCATTAAGTAATGAGTTATTTAGTTTCCAGCTGTTTGCATGTTTTTTGTCTTTACTTTTGTTGTTGAGTTCTACTTTTACTGCATTGTGGTCAGATAGTATGCACGGTATTATTTCTATTTTCTTATATTTGCTGAGGTTTGCTTTGTGCCCTAGGATGTGATCTATTTTGGAGAAGGTTCCATGGGCTGCTGAGAAGAATGTATATTGTGTAGAGGTTGGATGAAATGTTCTGTAGACATCTCCTAGGTCCACTTGATCTATTGCATATTTTAGATCTTGGATTTCTTTATTGAGTTTTTGTTTGGATGACCTATCTATTGATGATAATGGGTTGTTAAAGTCTCCCACAACCACTGTGTTGGCGTTAATATATGCTTTTAGGTCTTTCAGGGTATGTTTGATGAAATTGGGTGCGTTGACATTGGGTGCGTACAGATTGATGATTATTATTTCCTTTTGGTCTATTTCCCCTTTTATTAGTATGGAATGTCCTTCTTTATCTCATTTGATCAATGTAGGTTTGAAGTCTACTTTGTCAGAGATAAGTATTGCTACTCCTGCTTGTTTTCGGGGGCCATTGGCTTGGTAAATCTTCTTCCAGCCTTTCATCCTAAGCCTATGCTTATTTCTGTCTATGAGATGAGTCTCCTATAAGCAACAAATTGTTGGATCTTCTTTTTTAATCCATTTTGTCAAATGGTGTCTTTTGATGGGTGAATTAAGTCCATTAACATTAAGCGTTAGTACTGATAGCTATGTGGTGATTCCTGCCATTTAGTTGTCTTAGTTGTTTGAAGGTGTGATTGTGTGTACCTAACTTGATGTTACTCTCTACTGTCTTGCTTTTTCTTATCCCGTGGTTTGGTGCTGCCTGCCTTTTCATGGTTAAGTTGGGTGTCACTTTCTGTGTGCAGGATACCTTGCAGAATCTTTTGTAATGGTGGCTTTGTGGTCACATATTGTTTTAGTTTATGCTTATCATGGAAGACTTTTATTGCTCCATCTATTTTGAATGATAGCTTTGCAGGGTAGAGTATCCTGGGTTTGAAGTTATTTTCATTCGGTGCCCAGAAGATCTCACCCCACGCTCTTCTTGCTTTTAATGTTTCTGTTGAGAAGTCTGCTGTGATTTTGATGGGTTTACCTTTGTATGTTACTTGTTTTTTCTCTCTTACAGCCTTCAATATTCTAGTTTCTGAACTTGTTGTTTTAATGATGATATGTCATGGAGTAGTTCTATTTTGATGTGGTCTGTTTGGTGTCCTGGAGGCCTCTTGCATTTGTATGGGAATATCTTTCTCTAGATTTGGGAAATTTTCCGTTATTATTTTGTTGAATATATTACGCATTCCCTTCGCTTGCACCTCTTCTCCTTCTTCGATGCCCATGATTCTCAAGTTTGGTCTTTTGATGGAGTCAGTGAGTTCTTGCATTTTCTTTTCACAGGTCTTGAGTTGTTTAATTAATAGTTCTTTGGTTTTTCCTTTAATTACCATTTCATCTTCAAGTTCTGAGATTCTGTCTTCTGTTTGTTCTATTCTGCTGGATTGGCCTTCCACTTTGTTTTGCAGTTCTGTTTCGTTCTTTTTTCTGAGGTTTTCCATATCCTGGCAGTTTTCTTCTTTAATGTTGTCTATTTTTGTCCTGAGTTCATTTATCCATTTATTCATTGTGTTCTCTCTTTCACTTTGGTGTTTATTCAGTGCTTCTATGGTTTCCTTTATTTCTTCTTTTGCTTTTTTCAAATTCTCTATTTTTATTGTCTTGGAATTTCTTGAGTGTCTCCTGTACATTTTGGTTGACCCTATCCAGTATCATCTCTATAAAATTCTCATTGAGTACTTGTAGTATGTCTTCTTTTAAATTATTCTTGTGGGCTTCATTGGGTCCTTTGGCATAGTTTATCTTCATTTCATTGGAGTCTGGATCTGAGTTTCTGTTCTCTTCATTCCCCTCTGGTTCCTGTACTAATTTTTGGCTGTGGGGAAACTGGTTTCCCTGTTTTTTCTGTCTTCCTGTCATTGTCCTTGGTGTTGTTACTGTCCCTGTACTGTGTGCAATTAAGTATTTTCTAGCTTGTAATAATAACAATGGTAATATTGAGAATGGAAGAGTGAGCTGAGATGGAAAGCAAGAAGTTAAAGAAAAGGGGAAAACAAATATACAGACAAGAGGGAGAAAGCAGAACAAGGTATCAGACAAGTGAGTTTCAAAGGTATAAACATGGAGTGTTAGTGTACTAATTGACAGTAAGCTGAACAGACATTAAAGAGACAGAGAGAGGATTGAAAATCAAAGATAAAAAAATAAAAAAATAAGTAAATGAAAGTAATATCTACATATAAAAATGAATTAAAATAAAATGGAAAATAGAAAATTAAAAAAAATACCCAAAAAACTTCCAAGTTTATATGCAATGCAGTTTCAGTCTTAATAATTTGGGTGTCCGTCTCAATCTCCAGTCCTGGAGTTGGTGCCTCAGATGTTGTTCTGTAGTTGTCTCATCAAAGGGGATGCATAAAGTAGAACAAAACTACACACATACACACACACACACACACACACACACACACACACACACACACACACAAAAAGCTCCACCAAGTGTCCCCAGTTCAAATGCAATACAGTTTCAGTAAGTTTTTCGGCTTGCATGTGTAATTCGGTTGTTCTCTCATCAAAGGTAGGGAGAAAAAGAAAAAAAGCATCTGGAGACAGTTCTGAGACTGGTATCTGCAACTGTGGCTTGCCTGCCTGCTGCTCTCAGCCTGTAGCTGGCGGCGTTATTTATGCAGACCTCTGGGGTGAGCTAGCACTCACCTGGTCCCACAGGCTTTGTTTGCTCAGAGTTCTCCTGTGCGGGAGCCTCTGCTACAGGCTTTCCCCTTTCCAAGCACTGGAAAAGGTGACACTGCCCCTGCGTTGTCAGGCCTGCATGTTTATTTACAGTTCATGTGGGAGGTGGGTCTTCCCCCCTCTCCTCTGAAGTTTTCCTCCCACTGCCACTTTCAGAAGCCTTCCTGCTCCTGCTTACTGGGCGGTGCTGCTGCTCCTGCCAGCCGCCATGTTTGTTTACAGTTCATGTGGGATGTGGGTCTTCCCTCCTCTCACAAGCTTTCCTGCTCCTGGTTGCTGGGTGCGCACCCCGCTCCCGCCAGAGGCTCTCAGGCCCTCCCAGCTTGTTTATTTACAGTCCCGGGAAGTATTCCCTTCCCCCAATCTTCAGCACTCAGGGCGCCCCACCCTCTTTCCAGCGTGTCTTAACTGTTCTTATTGCTTATTACTCAGTTTCTCTTTTGTTCCCAGGTGGAGGTCAGTCTGTCCAGGGGACTATGCTGCTCTGGCCCAGGCTTGTCTGTGGGGGTACCGCGGTACCACAAAGCTCACCTGGTCCGCGTCTTCCCAAGCCTTATGGGCGCCGGCCACTGGCGGCCCCGGGGGCCCTCCTCGTTTCTCCGTTTAACATGGAGTGGAGATTCTCTGCCTCCTCAAAACTTTTAAAATACAAGTAATATAAAACTCAACAATCCAACATCTGGATGTATACACCAACAAATTGAAAGCAGAGTCTCAAGGAGATTTTGTATATCTATATTCACAGCAATAGTATCCACAACATGGAAGCAGTCTCAGTGTCTATCAGCAAATGAATACACAAAATAAGCCAGACACTGGCAGCTCACACCTTTTGGAGGCTGAGAGCAGGAGGATCATGGTTTGAGGCCAGCCTGGGTAAATAGTTCACAAGACCTTATTTTCAAAATGACCAAAGGAAAATTCCTGAAGGCATGGCTCAAGTGTAGAGCTCCTGCTTTGCAAGTATGTAGCCCTGAGTTCAAACCCCAGTCCCACCAAAGCCAAAATGTAGTGTATATCACAACGGAAACTTATTCAGGAAAGAAGGGCTGGTAGAGTGACTCAAGTAGTAGAGGCCTGGCCAGCAAACATTTGGCCCTGAGTTTAAATCTCAGTTCTGTTAAAAAAAATCTTGTCATACTGCTAAACCTTAAGGATGTTATGCTAAGTGAAATAAGGAAATTGTGAAAATCATATTATTCTACTTATACATGATATGTAAAGTAGTCAAATTCATACAAAAAGGCCATCAAGAGCTGAAGGAAGGGGGAATAGGAAGATGGTTTTTGATGGGTAAAGAGTTTGTGTCTCACAGGATGAAAATGTTACAGAGCACTGTTGAACAACACTATGTACGTTCTTACCACAGAAGTGTAGACTTAAAATTGATTGTGATAGGGTTGAGTCTTTATTTCCATTTCCTGCATGGAGATCAGGAAATGTTTCTCCCTTCCCCTTTACTTTCATCCTCTTATACAAAAAAAAGTTTATGATAGTAAGTTTTATGTTGTGTATTTCCCACATTAAAAGAAAAAGTCAAAGCACACGTGAATCTCTCAGGAGAGACGAGCTCTTGAAATTTATTCCAGTTCTATGAACAAACAAGTAAATTTGACCTATAAGCAGAGGATTTTGTCTCAAGCAGCAAGTTTCTATTCTGCCCTCAGAGTACCAGAACATGAGCTCTGGGAAAGAGATGCTGTCCCAGATGGGGTTGGAAAATCTTCAAGGCTTCCTGTGAACTGGCCGGGAAAGAGACTGAGTGTCTTGAATGGGTGGGAAGGGATACTGTTGGACAATGGGGCCATGAAAACAGCAGAGGCCAGGCCAACAGAGACGTTTGCATCCATGCCCACAGTAGCACATCTGTAAACTTGCCTGAGAGAGATATCTTTCCTTACCATGCCCACAGGCTGAAAGGAACATTGGATAATTGCTACCATGGGACTGTGGGAGACTATAATTTGTTTGTTAGAAGAGACATGATTTTTGCTGGTTTCCTGTGCATTTATTGCACTTCCTTCTGAAGTGCTGTGACCTGCAAGTGGTAGAGTAAGTGTCAGTTTTGGGCAATGGCCAATGAAAGAATGGTCCAGAGAGTCTGAATTCAGTCGTGTCACTTTCCAAGTAATTCAAGCAGGTGACATAAACTTTCTAGACTCAGCATATACTTCAGAAAAATGAGAATTGTAATGCCAACTCAATGGGCTACTCAGAGACAACACAAGTTATTATAGATAAAATGGGTGGCCTCCGAGCAGCCACCTATTAAATATTGGGTCTTCACAGACTGACAGGCAGTCCAACTGGTACAAGTAGTGAAGCACCAAGAAAACCACCACAGTCATCTTGGACCCAGTTTTTATTCCATTTAGATATTTCTGAATGTGTGTTCTAGTGAATGTTAATCCCAGGAGATATCTATATCTATCTATCTATCTATGTCTACATCTACATGTATTTTCTGTTCTTGATCAAAGATCAACCTCTTAAACATTGTAAAACACATATTTTTAAAGGCAGAAGTTCATGATGTCTTCTACTGAAAGTCTCTCCCTTGTGAATGAGTTTACCTTTCATCTAGAAAGACACTATCTAGACATGAAAGTGAACACATGGATATTAGTAGAGAAACCCTAGATGTTTATGTCAACTGAAACCTCATACTCACTCTCTCATTACCAGTGACTAACCAGGGCACAGGGATAACCAAGGTCCAGGTCACTTAATATGAATTCCAGTCTCACCTTTGATACCAATTTTCTGTGAAACATTCATCAATGTACTCATTATAACTGTACTTTGTGTTCCACAACCAACAAACAGTACTTATACCAAGTGTAGCAGATAGATTAATATGCCAAAGTCAACAGCCATGCTTCAGACAGAGGGCCCTGAGGTCTCTTGGTTAATGTGGCCTTTGGACTCCCTTTAGGGAGCTACTCCTGTGTCCATGCAATAAAACACAAATGTGAAGATGATAGCCATAATTGTAGCTATTGTGCAATAAGTTGGAGCCCACAGTGTTTTCTCATATACATTATCTTTCTTAATGCCTATAACATTGCCATTAAATATCTTCTCTCCCTTTAACAGATAAGTAAAATGAAGGTCAATGATATTATAAATGTTTTTTTTTTTTTGCTCAAAGTCAGTATTGAGGTCAAGGACCAAGCCCAGGTTCTCTGGTTCTGAAGCTTACCCTGTCTTCATTACAGTGCTAAAACCGTCAGGCCTTTCCATTTGATCTGGCTCTATCAACTTAAATGGAGTTAACCTCCTCATGTCACAAACAGGACTTCTTATTACACCAAATTAATGAAGGGTAAATACTACTGGAATCAGAATATCCTGGAAATGTTTCTTCCCCTTACTGATCATACCATATCGTTCATCTTCCCCATACATCTTATTCAGCACAAGAAAGTTTCAACAGCCAGTTTTGAAGTCAAGATGATAAGAAATGCAATTCTTGTACCCAGTCAAATGGAAGAGAGCACAATTGTTTTGAACAGCATTAATGTTACCCAGGGTCACATAGCTAGTTAAGAGCAAGAGCCAGGGGCCAGGCATGGTGGCACATGACTACAACCCAGCTATGAAGGAAGCATAGAAAGGAGGATCATGGTCTGAGGTCTGAGGCCAGCCTGGGTAAAAAGAGCAAGATCCTCCCTGAAAAAACCTAAACCATAAAGGGATAAGGTATGTCTCAAATGGTAAAGAGCATGCCTAGTAAATGCAGGACCCTGAGGTACTACCACCACCACCACCACCAAAAAAAAGGAAAAAATTAGAACCCAAACTAGAACACCTTGTCGATGTGTTTCTCTGTTTCTTTGTCTTTTAGTGCATAGCTCTAGTGTGGTCTTCTTCATAAAGTTATTTCTGGCCCACTTTGCAACAAACACACACGCAACTCTAGAACAATATCTTTGATGAACATAGATATGGAAATCCTTGATAAAATCACTGTGAATCAATTCTAACAGCTCATGCTTTTAAAAGATCATGCACTATGGTCAAGTGGGATTCATTGCAGGAATGCAAGACTGGTTAACATATGCATATCAATAAATGTCATAGAGCTCATAACTACAACCAAGGATAAAAACCACATGATCATCTCAATAGAGCAGGAAAAGCCTTCGACATAATCCAACATCTCTTCTTAGGTGATTTCTTAGGTGAAATCCCTAAACAAGTTAGGTATAGAATGGCATTCTTCAGCATAATAAAGGCTTCTGTGACAAAAATCATGGCAGATACCATTGCAGACAGGGAAAAGATGAAATATTTCCTCTGAGATTTGGAGCAAACCAGAGTTTCTGCTTTCACAACTTTTATTGAAGATAGTAATAGAAATTTTAGCAAGACCAGTTAGGCACAAGAAAGAAATAAAAGCCATACAATAGGGTAAGTAGGAAGTTGAGTTACTCATGTTTCTACGTGACATATTTCAGTGCTGTCAAAACCCTAAAGATACTACCAAAAAACTCTTAGAACTGAAAGAAATTCAGAAAAGTAGCAGCATATAAAAATCAACATACAAAATCAGGAGCTTTTCTATATACCCATGATGAATATTCTGAAAAAGAAATGAGAAAAGCAATTCCAATTACAACAGCCACAAAAATAATACCTAGGAATAAATGTAATCAAGGAGATTAAAAAAAAACCTTTAAAATATTGAAGAAAGAAAGAAATTCTTCATGGAGTGAGAGAGCTAATATTCTGACAATGGCCATATCACCAACAGAAATCTGCAGATTCATTGCAATCCCCATCAACATATCAAGGTCATTCTTCACAGAGCTAGTAAAACATATCCTAAAATTCATATGAAAGCACAAAGACCCCAAATAGACAAAAGAATCCTGACCAAAAAGAATATCAGAGGCATCACAATAACTGTTGTTCAGAACACACCACAGAGCAATACTAAAACAGGATTATAATGGCAAAAAAACAGACATGTAGACCAACAGGATAGAATAGAGAGCCCAGAAATAAGTCCATGCAGGTACAGTATCTGATTCTTGATAAAGGTCCTGAAAGCATATGTTAGAGAAAAGACAGCTAGACCTGGATATCCACATGAAGATGACTGAAACTAGACCCCCATTTTTCACAATGTACAAGAATCAATTCAAAATGTACAAAAAACTTAAACTTTGAAAGTCCTCAAGGGAAACACTTCAGGATAAGGACACAAGCAATGTTTTCTTAGATAAGACTCCAATGGTGTGGGAAATATTACCAGGAATTGACAGATGGTACTTTTATGAAAATAGAACAATGAAACCTGTTGAAGTCATTTTAGAGCACAGTAAAAAAAAAAAAAAAAAAACCCTAGCATCCATGACCTTGTTCTACCATTATTTCTCTACCTGTTGAAGGACTCCTTTTCCTGCCTTTCAAAAGAGGGACGTTGCAGACATTATGGGTGCCCACCTATTTGACATTTGTTACACACCTATGGTTTCTTCCTGCAAGTACCAGAGACTCTGTACATGAAGGCTTTACCTGGTCACAGAGATGACCTCTGTTCCTCAGGGTGGGCAAGAAGTGCCAAGGAGTTCACACCCCAAGGCAATCCCTCATTGCTTGTGGCTGTTCAATTCTCCAATTTCCTCTAGGGTTGAATAGGGAAACCTGATACAGTCTTCTCAGTTGTACACAGTGGTAATCTACTTATGAATACATCCTGGCTTAGCTTCATCCTTTTCCTTGCTCATTCTTCACTTCCCTACTGGTGCTGCCTGAGGTTTCCCAACGTTTGCCAAAGCCATGTGTTACACAGACCCATAAGTCTTCACCAGAAGCATCTCAGAAACTACCCAATGCAATTTTATTTGCTCGTTTTATGTATCTGTGGTTCCTCACAATGTTCCTAAAAATGAAATAGGATAGTTTCTCCCTGAAAATGCAAAACTGTGGAAAGTGTTTTGTGTGGAGTTTCAATTAACACTTCTGTGAGTGTTAACAAGTATGAAAATTTTCTGCATTCAGTTTTGCTGTAAAGTTTTGACAGTGTTTCTGGTGGAAATACCACAAACTGCCAAAATTACAAGCTTTCCCAGCAAAGTAAAAATGTATCTATTTGAGTTCTTGCTACATTCTCTCACTTGCTGGACATCACCACCTAGAAATGATCATCTGCCCCCACACTTCTAAAAAGAGTATTACTCTCACCCACAGGACTTGTTTCTTTCTAGTCACTTCTTGTCTAAACTTCAGAGAACAATAACTGGCTAATAGATGGTGATTTGAATTGAAATTTCACTTCCCTGCCTTTTATCCCAGGTAGAAACAGGCCAAGTATTCTTTTTTCTTGGGGATATGAACTGATGGTGATTTTCCATTGGGAAGTTGACATTTCCAGCTGCCTTATTGTGCAAGTGAGGGTGATGTTTATAATAAACTAGACCATGTTTAGCTTGGCTGCAGAGTATTCCAATGTGAACAAAAATACGTTACTCTCCGACCCTCACAGTCTTATTGTTGCTATCTGCTTGAACCCACCAGCCCTGATCCTCATTAAACTCTTCACCCTGACTGTATCAGTCACCCTAAGGATCATCAGATTCCACTCCTCATTGGCCACATTCTAATCCTATTCTTTTCACTTTGTACCTCTGCCCAACTCCCAAAACTGGGTCACTGCCCTACGTGGACTTCAGCCATTGGCAGAGACCCCTCTACCTCTACGCCTCTGAATGTTCCCTTTATTATCTTTGTGTAACTAAAACCAGTCTCCCCTGAGACCAGCACTTCCCTGAAGCCCTCACAATGGAGCCAGTTTATTCCTTCACAACCATCAAAGCACTGGGCTAGGGTTGAGAACGTGCACTCCTTGCTCTTTAGCACCATTTTTACTCCTCTCCCTTTCCTTAAAATGCCATCTTTGAATCTCAAGTCATCTGAGGATATCACCTGTAAGTCCTAACTCTTATGTCACCCAGTAACTCCCCTAGGAATCCCACTCTGTTTCTCACTAATTTTTGCTCTTGATTTACTGTCATCATAACACTGCTACTATTTTAAATTTTAGTAATTTCAATGCACAAAAAGGTTCCTTCTGCTATCCTATCCAAAATACTGTTCAATATCCTCTTCCCTATAAACTTGTCCTCTGGCCTACAACAGCCTCTGACTCCCGTGGGCATATGCTGGATCTTGTCATTACACATCACTGAAATACTCAGATTCTGCTAACATGTTGATACACTGACAGAATCATGCCTCTGTAATCTGCTGTCTCACGTGCTTAGAAGGATGAAAATGTTCCAGCTTAGAGATAATACCTCCAATTTTACACTAAATTTCCTTAGCTTATTCAAGGACTTCACCAGAAATTTCTCCTTCATTGATTTTTCCATCTCTACAGAATTTTTCCAAACAGAACACAAAAATTCCATTTTCCCATCTTAAAAAAGAAAATCTCAAGTAAGAAAGAGTAATAGAGTGGGTAAACATGATCAAATATTTGCATGTACAGAAAAGTCATGATGAAATTCTTAACTACATGAAATTTAATATATGTCATGAGAAAATGAAAATCTCTATAATAATTTAGTTTCCCTACAG
The DNA here is from genome assembly GCF_047511655.1 of Castor canadensis. Lineage (NCBI taxonomy): Eukaryota > Metazoa > Chordata > Mammalia > Rodentia > Castoridae > Castor > Castor canadensis. The sequence continues at coordinate 140,953,383 of NC_133387.1, forward strand.
TTACCAATTTCTTTATACTCTTTTGCAATAAAAGCCTGAAAAAGTACTTAAAATTTCTGTCTCTAATTCCTCTCCCACTCACTAATAAACCTCCTCAAGTAAGTCAGATCTTCCTGGTCCATGTCACTTTACCAGAACTGCCCTTGGGTGAATCACTGGAACATGAATCACCTCTACTGGACAATTCTTTGACTTCACCTTGCTTTACTTATCAGTGTTTAATACATATAATCACTCATTTTTTCTGTTTTCTTTTCTTTTTCTTTTTTAATTGTGGTGAAACATTTATAACATATGTAACATAAAACTTACAATTTTTAACTTACAATTCAGTGACACTAAGTCATTCACGTTGTAGGGTAATATCACTGCCATTCATCTCTAGAAGTTTTTCATCTCCCCAGTCTGAACTCTGTATCCTTAAACACACTCCTATTTCCCACTTCCAGTAGCCCTCCCCCCCCCCATACACCAGGTCCTGGTAACCACCATTCTATTGTAGATCAGCCTGACTACTTTAGGTACCTCATAAATGGAATCATACAATAGTTCACCTTTTATCACTCATTCTCCCTTGAAAGCTTCAGATGATTTTCAGAGTCTTGAATCTCCTACCTCACTGTTCTCTCCTTCTCAATCTCCTTTCCTGGCTTCTCCTTTTCTCCATAACCTGCTATTATTGGAGGCTCTGTGGCACAAGTCTCTACTCCATCCTTTGTTACTCCTTTGATAAAAATCAAAGTTACACAGTTTTTGAATACCATTTTCATATCAGTGGCACTCAAATGAGTATCTAATCCAAAATCTTACCTTCGATACCAGGATTATATATCCAGCTGCTTCCTTCACGTTCCCACATGTATGATCCATGTTCAGTTTTAATATTCACTGTTAGCTGAACAGTGGCTTAAAATAATACCTATTTGTTATCTAGGTTTCTGTAGGATGGAAACTGGGTGCTCAGGACTGGGTTCTCTGGTTATTATCAGACAAGGTCAAAAATCAAGTTACCTATGGACTGGGCTCTAAGTCACTTGCACTCAGTCATGTTACACAAGAATTCATTTCCTTGCAGCTGTAGTACAGATATCCCTGTGCTTTTGCTGTGTGTTAACCAGGGTCTGCTCTCAACTTCTAGGGGGCATTCATATTCCTTGTTATGTGACAACCTTAATTTCTAAGCCAGCAACAGCGAGTCAAAATCTTCTCATGCCCAAATCTATCTGCTTTCCCCATTCCTGCCTTTTTCTACTACCAGCCAAAGAAATTAAAATGCTACGAAAGGGTTTATGTGATAACAATGGGAGATAGTTCAGGAAAATCCCCCTATTTTAATATTAGCTGATTTGCAACTTTAGTTATATTGGTGAAATCCCTTTGACACTTAACGTATTATAGGCGAGACATCTCATCATATTCCTAGTCCCAGGGTAAGGTTAGGAAACCTCTTGTACTTGTAGGTACTTGTAGAACTCTGCCTAATAAAGTATCGAATTGACATCTCAAACTCAGCAGGTCCAACCTAAACTCCTAGTATCTGCCACTAAGCCTGCTTTATCTTCAACTTTTCCCATCTCAGTTGCTCAGGCCAGACATCCTACAGTCATTCTGGACTGTTAACTGTATCACATGCCTCATGAAATCTCTCCACTTCTTATCACCTCCACTGCTAATGCCTTTCAAACTATCACCATCTCTTCCTGGATTATACAATAGCACTTCACTGGAATCCACTCTTCTCTCTTTCTTTCCCATCATCTCTGTACAATATAGCAACTGTAGGATCCTTTTGAACCCTTTACCAATCATGTTCCCTACCCCCACCTTGGTTAGCAACAAACAACTGTAGGATCCTTTTGAAACCTTTCTCAAATCATATTCCTCATATTCCCATCTTGGTTAGATTAAAAGTCAAAAACTTGGGCTGTTGGAGTAACTCAAGTGGTAGAGCACCTGTATAGAAAGCATGAAGCCCTGAGTTCAAATTGCAGTACCACATCTTCCCCCAACCAAAAGTCAAAATCTTTATCCTCCTTCCCAAGTTCTCCATGATCTGTATCTCCTCCCTTTGCCTCTTTACTTCATCCCTTATGACTCTCCCCTCAGTCATTTCATTCCAGTCACTCATGTTCCCTTGTTCTACCTTAAACAAACTAAGCATGTTCTACTTCTCAGTTCTCTTCACTGTCTCTTCTCCCTGCCTGGAATGCTTATTTTTTTCAAATATAAAAAGGGCTAATTCAGTAACCTCAAGTGTTTTCGTAATGTCAACTGCTCCATGAGGTCAAATATAGCACTGTGTACAGCCTCCTATATTTTCAATCATCCTTTCTGTATTCTATTCCATATTACTTATCACCTTCTATCGTAAAATATACCTTTACAGTATGAAAATTTAATACCTATATGCCCTTCTTCCCCACTGCACTAAAGTGTTAATTCTAACAGGAAAGAAACCTTTAACAGCTTTGGTCACTGATGTATCCCAAATGCATACATACATTATGCCTAGTTCAATTTATAACAGGTGAGTGAGAAAATGCATTAATTATTTATGCTACAGATATTTATTCATTTCTGTGGAGTGAGGTGAGGCATGATTAGAAAGAGTAATCTACAAGAAGAGCTTTAAAATTCTATTTTGTGGCTATGCTTTAGATCTCACTCATTCCCTAGTCAAAATTAATAATAATAATAATTAAAATTCTTACCAGGAATTCCTCTTATAATTATTTCCCTGTCAGGTTATCTGGATGAGCTAAAGTATCCAAAAGCTTCAGATTCAATATCATTGTCTCTTATTTTCCCATGTCAATTCCCTGACTGACAGATACTAAGCTGTGTTGTATTTACTAAGGTCCAAAATATAAAAGAAATTCCTTTTTAAACACTTTTATTAGCATGTATTAGTTGTTCAGAGGAGTTTCATTCTAACATTTCCATATGATTTTTATAATGTACTCTGATTAGATTCATCCCCTCAATCATTTTCCCTCATCCCCACTTATAAAACCATGTCAAGGGGTTTAATTGAACAAGCAGATCCTTGATTAATAGTGCAAATTCTTCCCCTCCTCATTGAGCATCTACTGAGACACATATGTGTCCCAAATTTTGAATGTCCCCATGTTGTGTGACCTTGTCTATATCTTTCAAGTGGTAGTTACTAAGATGACTTTCCTTGGTTACTTGAGTCTGTGATGTTATTTACCCCTTCTCTGGATAACAAAAATATCTACCATTTACTGAACCTTTGCCAAATGTCAAGCATTTCACTCTTTATATCACACAAACACTAGCCTATATTATTATTATTATCATCATTACCAGTTTTTCCAAATGTGGAATCCCAAGCATGCAAGGTTATAGAATTTCCTAAGTCCTACAACTAAATGTAGTTGAGCCAAGACTCATGTCCAAACAACTACATTTCACTCTCACACCGTGTTCACTAATTTTCTCCTTTCCTTTCTCCCAAAGCCAATTGTCTCTTCTTGATATCGGAGAAATCCTTGATTATTATCACCTTGCTTCAGGTAGCAGACAACTTTCCATTGAAGTTGATGTCTCATGCTGTCCTGAAAACAGGTTCTAGAAGGGTGTGAAATGAAATGAGAGAAACCTAGAATACTGTTTTACTGTAGAGTGCTCAGGAATCTCTAAGATTTATGGCATCTGTTCATTAATAGTAGATTCTGTTTTTTAAATTAGTATATATAACTACATGTTATCTAACTGAAACCCCATTTATACATTGAGAAATATTTGTCAAGTGTTTTGTCCATGCTAAGCTTGCATGTTTTTTATTTTGGTGGTACTGGGGTTTGAATTTAGGGCCTCATGCTTGGTAGGCAGGTGCTCTACCACTTGGGCCACTCTACCAGCTTTTATGGTAAGCTTGCATTGCTAACATTTCCATCACTAGATAGCATTCCTTGCTTAAAAATGACTTAACCCAGGTTCAGAAAAGCCATATAACTTGTTCAGTGACACACCCAGTCATTTGATGGCAAAAAAAGACTAGAATAAGAACTCCCAACTCATAGTCACACATCCTATTATCCATTCTTTTTGTAAACGATACATAGTTTTCACCAAAATTATTCAAAATAAGTTGTTTCATTTGAAAACAAAAGTTGCCCAGTCTTTGGACATTCTGCTTTTGGTCTGTATGCTCCAGGGCACATTTTTGAATGAAAAAGGATAGTTTCAGCAACAAATAAATGGGCAGTGACATGTCTACATCCCTGCTCAGCTCAAATGAGTTATAAGAAGACGAGACCACCACCCCACTTAAACCAGGATTTGTTTTATTGTTCTGTCAAAAGGGAATGTGGAAGAAAGTCCCACTTAATGAGGCACAGGCAGGACAGAATATCAAGAGCCAGGCAGAATGAAGAAGGCAGTGGGGTGAGAGCATGAAATATTCCCACATGGAAAATTGAAACCATGCTTGGAGGAAGAAACAACCACTCAGCATGGCCCACAGAAAAAGGAACAGCTAATCAGCAAAGACCCCAGGAACAATAAAAGCCTGCCCACAGCCCATATTGACATAGAATGGTGACATTTCCATTATTAATAGGCTCCCCACTGTTTCCCTTAGTGGCATATAAGTAAACATTTGTTTCTCCTTAAAAAAGATTCAGTCAATGCAACAAATAGTTCATTCTTTGAAAAGATAAATAAGATTGAAAAATCCTTGCAAATCTGAGAAAATGGGGAGGGAAAAGACCCAAATTAATAAAATTAGAAAAAAAAGGGGAAGATCACAAAAGCACCAGGAAATCCAGTAAATCATAAGGGATTACTTTGAAAACATATACTCAAATAAATTGGAAAATCCACAAGAAATGAATAAATTTCTAGACACATACGACCAACTAAAATTGAGCAAAGAGGATATAAATCACCTAAACAGATCTATAACAAGTAATGAAATTGAAAGAGCAATAAAGAGTCTGCCAAAAAGAATCTGCCAGGACCTGACAGATTCACTGCTGCATTCTACCATGACTTTAAAGAAGAACTAATACCAATACTCCTCAATTTTTTTCATGAACTAGAAATCATTCTATGAAATCAGCATTACACTCTTCCCAAAACTGAGCAAGGACACAACCAAAAAAAAGTGAATTATATGCCAATATCTTTAATAAATTTAGATGCAAAATTTCTTAATAAAATACTGGCAAAGAAAATTACACAACTTATCAGAAAGATCATAAATCATGATCAAGTTGGTTTCATTCTAGGGATGCAACATACACAAATCATTATATGTAATACAGTATATTAACTGAAGCAAAGATGAAAATCACATGATCATCTTAATAGATGCAGAAAAACCCTTCAATAAAATTCAGTTTTCTTCCATGATGAAACTAGGAATAGAAGGAATGTGTCTCAACATAATAAAGGTTATATACAACAAGCCTATAGCCAACATTATACTAAATGGGGAAAAATTAAAGCCCTCTCCTCTAAATGAGTAACAAGGCAAGTGTGTGCACTCCACTGTAATTCAGCATAGTCTTGGAATTCCTACCCAGAGCAAGAAGGCAGAAAGAAGAAATAAATACGAGGAACTCAGTAGAAAAGAAAGTAATCAAATTATCCCTATTTGCCAATGACATGACCTTATATCTAAAAGACCAGAGAAATGTCACCAAAAAACTTCTATGCATAATAAACACCTTCAGCAAAGAAGCAAGATACAAAATCATTTTACAAGAATCAGTAACCTTTCTATTTATCAACAATGAGCAGAGTGAGAAAGAATATAGGAAAACCATTCCATTTACAAAAGCTTCAAAAAATAGCATACCTAGGAATAAACTTAACAAAGGAGGTGAAAGACCTCTACAATGAAAACTATAAATAATTGAAGAAAGAAATTGAAGAAGACTTCAGAAAATGAAAAGATCTCCCATGCTCATGGAATGGCAGAATCAATATTGTGCAAATGGTTATAGTAATCTACACATTCAATGCAATACCCATGAAAATTCCAGTGACATTCCTCAGAGATTGAAATATCAACCCTAAGGTTCATATGGAAGTACAAAAGACCTCAATAAGCCAAGGCAATACTGAGCAAAAAAGAAACACTGGAGGGGTCACCAGACCCAACTTCAAACTATACTACAGAGCCATGGCAATAAAAACAGCATGGTACTGGCACAAAACCAGGTATGAAGATCAATGGAAGAATAAAGTTTCCAGATACGAATCCACAAAACTATGACCATATGATTTTTGACAATTGTGCCTAAAACACATAGTGGAGAAAAGACTGCCTCTTCAATAAATGTTGCTGGGAAAACTGGCTATTTGTGTGCAGAAAACTGAAACTAGATTCATTCCTTTCACCTTGTGCAAATATAAACTCAATGTGGATTAAGATCTTTAATACAAGACATGCAACTTTGAAGGTAGTACAGAAAAGAGTCAGGAATACACTGGAACATATAGGCATGGACAATAACTTCAGTGGCTCAGCAACTAAGAGAAAGGATTGACAAATGGAACCACATGAAACTAAAAAGCTTCTGCAGAAAAAAAGAAATGGTCACCAGATCAAAGAGTCTGCCCATGAATGGGAGAAAATCTTTTCCAGCTTTAGATATGGCAAGAGATTCATTACCAGAATATACAGGGAGATAAAAAATGTAAACTCCAAAAAGCAATGACCCAATGAAGAAATGGGGAAATGAATTGAACACAGCTTTTTCAAAGGAAGAAGTAGAAATGGACAAAAAACACATCCCTGACTATAAAGGAAATGCAGATCAAAACCATGTTAATATTCCACTTCACCACTGTTAGAATGGCTATCATCAAGAACAAAAACAACAACAAATGATGGTGAGGATGTGGGGGTAAAGGAACCATCATACATCATTGGTGAGAATAAAAATTAGTACAAACATAATATAAAAGTGTATGGAGGTACTCAGAAAACTAACAACAGAACTTCCATGTGATGCAGCAGCATCACTCCTAGGCATATTCCCAGTTATAATAAATACACCTGCACACCCATATTTATTGCAGCATTATTCACAATAGCTATGCTATGGAAACAGCCAAGATGCGTTACAATAGGCAAATAGGTTAAGAAACTGTGGTGTATATATACAGTGGAATTTTATTCAGCCCAAAAGAATGAAATTTTGTCATTTTTAGGTAAATTAACTTCACATCATTTTAAGTGAAGTTGGCCAGGTTCAAAAGCTAATGGGCACATTTTCTCTCTTGTGGACTATAGGCCCAATGCAGATACAAGCAATGTTATAGATACGCACATACAAGTATATACAGAACATAATCCAAAAGTGGGACTGATAGACGAGACCAAGGGAGGAGGAAACAAAGGAAAGAAAGATGGTGAATAATAATGAAACACATCTCATCTGTGTAGGACAAGACACAACAAAACATACTGAAAACTGCTAAATGACACAGAATGGGGAAAGGGTGAAGAAATGCACTGGGGGTTGCACTGACTAATGACAGTGCATATACAGGCATAACACCAAGGCAAAAATCCCAGTGAACAATGAACAGACACTTAAACAATAAAGGACATGGATAAAAAGCAGCTCATATTAAGGGGAGGGCTAGGGTAAAAAACAGAAGTAAAGAAGGTGAATATGGTTGATGTGCTTTCAGTAAATATAGACTGTTGAAAACTCTTCAAATCACCATAAGAAGGGGACTCAGGTAGAAAGGAGAAAAATGGTGTGGATGAGCCAATTTAGGATATAATACATACATACATGGAGATGTCACAAGGAAACATCTTTACAGCTATCTTAAACCCCTAAAAATGTCATTCTTTTCAAAAACCAAAGGCAGGAAGGTAGACAGGTACTGTCTGGTGATAGGTGCCAGTAGTAGAGGGAGGATGTAAGGAAAGGGTGAATATCATAGAAATACTAGGTACTCATATATGAAGATGGAAAAAT